>NC_092590.1:17420000-17737500 GCF_047663525.1 Anas platyrhynchos
TTCTTTCTTTCTTTCTTTCTTTCTTTCTTTCTTTCTTTCTTTCTTTCTTTCTTTCTTTCTTTCTTTCTTTCTTTCTTTCTTTCTTTCTTTCTTTCCTTTTCGTTCTTTCGTTCTTTCGTTCTCTTTCGTTCTTTCTTTCTCTTTCTTTCGTTCTTTCGTTCTTTCATTTGTTTATTATTTAATTTTTGGCTCAGTGGATGCAGAGTCCTGCCCCCTGGTTTCAAAGGTAGCTGCACTGCTTTGCAGCACCTACCACTACAGCCCCGTCACTGCAAGGAAAGAGCCACAACCTCACATTTCCCATCCTCAAACCCTGCCGTTCTTCGGCTCCCTACATTTACCGGAATTGAGAGGTCCCCAGGATGCTAGCTCAGTTTTGTTTTTTTTTAATTATTTTTTTTTCAGCAGTTTTGGGGTGTGCACATTCCCAGCTAGCAGCCTGTAACACCCTTGGACTCTCACGCAGCCCCTCAAACGTTCCTCATTGCAAACCCAGCTCTTTGCTGGCAACACCCTCAGTGATGCCCTAAATACTGTGGATTTGGGCCCCCCCAGCCTTCGGGCAGGATAAATCAAGCTGGACGTGAGGGCTCCCAAGAAGTCACTCGTGCATAAAAGGCAGATGATTTGTTTTTAATATTGAGGCGGCCGAATACTGGTGCTTAATTGGTGCCATCATTTTGCTGATTGTAATTCAAAGCAGGGAAAGAGCTGGAGCTTTCCCCCGTCTTTATAAAGAGAGGCAGGGCTGGGCTCCACAAGGCTGAAACCACCCCCACCAGCGAGAGGGGCGGTTTGGCACTGCTGAAATGCTTTGGGAGCTGCAGCTGACTTTTCCACACCTCTATTTTGGGCTGTGTGACTCTGGGCCACCTCTAATGGCAGAGACTTGGTCCCTGATGGCACACACCAATCTGGGAGAGACCAACCATCGCTGCGCCCTGACGCTGGCTGTGGACAGGAGCATCTATGCGGTTATACCCGTCCCCTAAGAGACAAATCCCTTGTGGGACGAATAGCTTTGGATGTTGCCCTTTGGGTTTGGAGCTGAAGATTTGCTGTGAGAAATACCAAGCCAAAAGGTGAGGAGAAATGCCCGTGCCCCTCGCCAGCCGCGGGGCCTGACCCTGCCTGAGCATGTGAAACGTTGGCCCCAGCCTGCACCCAGCCCGGCTTAGCGCTTATTTCCATGGAGATCACCGGAGCACAAATGATGAACTGGCAGGAGGAAGGGCTCTTTTCCATCCCAGTACCTGCTGTGTCTAAATTCCGGCTCTGAATGCACTCTCTTGCCGTAATTTATTTCTCCATTACATTTCTGACCCGGGCTCCGGCTTTGCAGCTATCACTGTCAGCCTTTTGCCCCTCTAATTATGTCAACAGCAGCACCTGAATGCTAATTGCCATCCCTGCATTTTGCATACGAGTGTCAAAGAAATCATCTGCTTTCAGCGTACGCTAGGGAGGCACGAACAGTGCCTGAGAGCTCTGCCAGTTGGGGAACACAGCTTCCGAGCCCAAGAAACCTTTTCCTTCCCCACCCAAGTACCAGGAACTAATCTTTTTCCCCCCACCCTGGCATCACTTTTCAGCCTGAGCTGGGCAACTGCTGTGTCTGCCACGTATCAGTCGTGCCCTAATCCCTGCCTCAATTAGGGTTTATCACACAGTGCTTCTGTGTGTGTGTGCAATCCACACCTATATACACATCCTTTCCTCTCCAACAATATGCAGTATGAGCTCCTACAAGTCTCATGGAAAGGGCTGGCACTCAGTACCGATGGATGGGAGAGGTTGTTCCCTTTCTTCTTTTTTTTTTTTTTTTTTTGTAAGGAAATATCATTTTTACCTTGCGTGCCCTTTCATTCAGCAGCTCCATACACTGTATTTCTCAAGGAGTAAATGATTAAACTTGGGAGCTCTGAGTTTCACGTTTAAATGTCAGACTTGGAACACGTCGTCTCAGAAGAAAAATCAATAGGATTTCAATTTTCTTGTAATAAATATGGCCTTTATTGGTAGCAAAACAAGAAAAAGGCTAGCATCCCGTCTCACAGCTTTACTCCCCACACACACCCCTTATGCAACAGATACATCAGAGAAGTGATTTTCCAGCCACAAACCTCAGTCTCCGCCTGTCATTATTTTGGGCAGGAAAGCAGCCAAGTTCTTATTAAAAAGTTACTTCCCACCTGCTGTCTGCTTGATTGTCGCATTAACGGTGTATGGGCTCCTTCAGCAGGCACAAAGCAGGCTTTTGCCTTTTATACACTGAAAATCTCTACAACAGCCCCATTGTCAGCTGACATAAATCCTTCACTTGGCCTGGAACCACCCCAGTTTACCCCTGGAATGTGCCCCTTTCCTCTTTTTTTTTTCTCTCTCTCTTTTCTTTTTTTCTCTTTTTTTTTTTTTTTTTTTTCTCTCTCTCTCTCTCTCTTTTTTTTTTTTTTTTTAGTTAATAATCCTTGATTGAAATAAATCATCTTCAGGGGCACAAATACGCCTGGCACCTGCTCATAGAGAAGCCAAAGGAATTTTCTGGCCAAACTCCCATCCAGCTCTGCTAATAGGTAACGAAAGAAACGCATTGGTGTCGTAAAGCATCTTTTCCACTTTATTGTATTTCAACAATTGTGAAAGTTAGAGCTGGGCAAGGAAGCGATTTTCTAGTTTGTTGCTTCAACTGAAAGGGGGAAGAGGAAAGCCCAAAAATTAGGGAGGGAAAGGAGAGCAGTCCAGGTCAGCCAAAGCCCAGGCCCCATTTTTGTCATGACAAAAACTTCTTGTAGCCCTACAAAGCATTGGTTAATGAGAAAGTGAGAAATAGAGAGGTGAGAGAAGGCATACAGGGTTTAAACTTCTTTTCGGAATGGGCTTAAAAGAAGGGGAAAAAAAATAATTGCTTTGGAAAAGTCTGACCATTCGGTGTGTACTGGGGCACTTCCACATCAAAAACAAACAAACAAACAAAAAAAACTGCAATAAAAAAAGATGGGGATCTTTAGTGAGCATCGTGCCACCAATTTCTCCACGGCTTCCCTCAGAGCCCCTACAGCATGAAATACCTGCACAGGGATGGCTGAATTAAGAGACATAAAGAAAGAAAGAGAGTGAAATAAATAAATAAATCAATAGAGTGACATGCCCATTCTCATGTAAATGAGGTTTGACCCCCGGCAGTGGATGTGTTATTAAAAATGCACGCTTGGAAGCACACGTGCACCTAATTAGGGGAACATCATGGGTGCTGGGGAGCATGAAGCACTGGGGAGGGTGGCACACGCCGCGGAAATGATACTGAGACGTCGTCGGGTCTGCTGGGCTATTACTGCCCTTCCTTACTGGAGGGAGGCACTGTGCTCTCTCTAACCCCCGAATCCCCCCTCAACCTGCAGAAAAAAAACATGCAAATTCCCTTCCTCTCCTCTGTCACTGTCCCTTCCCTCCCACCTTCCCCCCGTGCGTGTGCCACTTCGTTCCTGCCACCCCTTGGTGCCATTTTGATTTCTGCACGGCTCGGCTGCGGCGTGATGAACCGCCCGTGCGCTACCTCGTCCTCGCAGCTCCCCAGGGACCGCGCCGCACCCGAGGAATCGCAGATGAGCCAGCCTCTCCCCTCCTACCCATCCGTTTTAACAAGCAGGTACTACGTGTGCCCTTCTCCGGTCCTCGGGGTCCGGCTCCAGCCTCGTGTCGGCAAAGATGAATCACCCTGGGCTCAGGCCGTGCTGTTTTGGCTGCTTCTTAATGCACTCGGGGGTGACTTTCATCAGGCCCTGTTGACTTGAATAAATCTCCCTCATTCGTTCATCACTTCTTCCCCCGCTCCAGCCTGCTCTCCGTTCCCTATTTTGTTTAAGTATCCGGTCACAGTTTATGCATTGCACGCTATTTATGCATTTCAGCCCATGAAAAATACATGAAGAGTCCCTCGCTCGTTCTCCCCACGGCCTCATAAATCTTGCATTGCTTTCTGCTCGGCGGCTCAGCTTCACGGGGCGATGGGGAGCAGCCTCCCTGCTGCTCCTGCCCCGGGGCCGGGGCCCCCTCTGGGGATGCCAGTGCTGCCGGCTCAAACCCTGCTGGGCCAGCAGAGGAGGAGGATTCGGAGCCCCAGGTCCCCCCTTCAAGGTTACTGAATAGGAATTGTAAGACAAAGGCTCATAGAAACTGTCTAATTCCTTGGTTTTAAGTGAGAACTGAGCGCTAGAGAAGGACTTTGCAGCCAGCTTTCGTCCTTACCAGCCCACATAGCTTGGTAACAGCAATGAGTTTGGGCCCTTCACCATCAGATCAGGATGCGCCCCTTGTCCTGGCCGCTCACGTTGGCTGAGAAACGGGGACAGGAGGGAGCTGCTTCCTCAGATGTGCCTTCACAAGGACCCCATCCCCATTGCTATGGCAGCAGAAATCAGGCACCTTTCCAAGGAAGCCTTGTTAAGCACCCTCGTCCCTCAAAACTTCTGCCTCCCTTATTTCACTTTTTTTTTGCATTTGAAGTGCTAGAGATGAGGAAAATGTAAAGGTCCAAGTCGCCTTGAGCCTCCCCATCACCTGCAAGGCTATTTCACTTCCAGCCTCTTTAACAACGTTTCCTATTCCTGTGCTTTCCTCTTAGCAGCCTCCATGAAGCTGCCACAGGTGCTGCCCAAGCAGACTTGGCCTAGGTGTGGTGAGTTAATATTATTTTTGCCCTGTCCTCAGAGCCTCCCTGCTCGCTGCCAGCATCCTGCACTCCGTCGCCACCCTGGTCCAGCAGCAGACAACCCCAGACTACATAGGAAAATAATCAGCAAAATGTAATGATTCTTAGGAAGGGGGGATGGCCCAGCACCCGCAGAACCGCAGCCGGTTCAGGAGATATCTTGCCACACAAACGAGACTAAAAAGCAGATTTCTCTCTAAAATAAAAACAGAGGAGGAGGGGTAACAGCATATAACGAGGTAGGAATAATTAGGGCCTGCACATGAGCTCTACACATCCCTCTCATTCCAGAATCCCCTCTCTTCACCCAGGACCACAAAATGAGCGACAAGACTGTGTTTAGGAGAGAAAAAGAAAAGGCAGAGTTTCCCGTGATCGTGCCAGTTTGGTTTTGCACCTTCAGGGGGTGCGTGTGCCCCTCTGCCCCAGGAACCCAAACGTTGTAGGCTTCCTCTTGCAGGGGCTGATCCACAACCGCAGGTAGCTGTTATTCAAAGATTTCTATTTTTATGAAAAAAATATAAAAAATTCGTATCTTACACTACAAAAAAAAAAAAAAAGTACACAAACAAAATGTACGGAGAACATCTAGAAAATCTGAGGAGGGGAAATAAAGGGGCAGGAGGAGAGTAAATACAGTGATGCTACAGTCTCCTATGGGCTGAAATGCTGAGCTGAGGCTCTGGCAGCACTGGATGCACACACTCCCCATCTACTTGCCCTAAGGAATTGCCACAAACATATTAATAAAAGATCAGAAACTAAGCATTACTCTTACACTGCTACTGATGTATCTCACACATGCCTTAATGACTAATTTCAACACTACAGCGGTCCAAAGATTCGCAATGTCTTGGTCATTTTTATATTCAACACTGAATTAGACAAAAAAAAAATCTTTTTTTTTTTCTTCTTGTTGTTAAGATATAGAAGGAATAAAAAATTATTATTATTATTGTTGTTGTTGTTGTTGTTGTTGTTATTGTTATTATTATTATTATTTTAATCAGTCATTTTTTAGGATTAGGTAATTTTTCCAAATGACAGCTATCTAATGACTGGAGGTTAGTCTAAACAAGCCACGCTTGGGGAGACTTCCTTCTCCTGAGATGAAAAACTGTTTTGAAAGGGGCCTCTTCACCTCCCCGGCCCTTTGAAGTACTTCCTCACAATTAACAGCAGAACGTACTGGAAAAAAAGTATTCGTTGTACCAACAGCAGCACTAGCGAGTTGAAAAACAAACTACTTTGACTTACCATAGGCAGGAAATCCTCCTACAGCTCCAATTTTACTGATTAATGAAAGCCAGTGCTTCTCCGTGCCTTAAAAGCCCAGCACCCAACTAGCAACGTCAGCTAACTACCACCCTTACCTCCTCCCTCTGTGCTTAAAAAGAGCATAACCAGAAAAATATCAGTGATCTCCTACCGCACGCCAGTATTTCCAACCATCCATTCCCAATGTCTGACTTCAGCCTGTGTATTTTTGTTTGCCACTCCTTCTGAAGGCAAGTTTGTCTGCTTGTGCCTCGTGATGCCCTGGCTCAGCAGGTGGGAACAGCAGTCGCCTGGCCAAGACTGTAGGCACAAAGTCTCAAAGAGCTGCTGCGAAATCCCCCCTGGCCCTTTGGAGACGCCATGGTAGGAAGGGAGCTTTATGTTAAAACCCCAAATCCACGTGGAAGGCCCCCAAAATTGGTCCGACTGCCCCAGATACTGCATGCTTGCAGTTCTCTCTTCACTGGTAACCAAAAATCTCTGTTGTAAGTACTCTGGAATTTGCGCGTGGATGTAGAAGCTGTAACTTTTGGACCCTATTTGTTAAAACATCAATTTATTTTATTTTCAGTTCAGAGACAAAGCCTATAATAAAGAGACCTGTAGCAAGAACAGCTCTTGAAATAAATATAAAAGGTCATTTATTTATTTATTCAAGGAACTGAGAGCAGGTGCCCTATTTACAAATGCAGTCTGGCTGAAGAACAGTTCATTTTCCACGGGTTCCTCTGAAGGGTATCCTGAAGGTTGCTCCAGTATCTGGCAGCAACTACAGAATATCGAGCACATCACGCTCACCTCGATGCGGTGCGTCCCAGCCGTACTGCACATGCCTTTAAAAACCCACAAATGGCGAAAGGGGATTTTCTGGTAAAAGTCCATGGAAAAGAACAAACCCAAATCCTCACACAGAGCCAGCAGTTAACGAACGGCCGAAGAAAGCAGGCAGAAAGGCTAAGTGCTGAAATTTGCTAATAAAATCTCTCTCAGAGCAGCTGATTGATGCATGCAGCGACCGAACGATACCTCCCAAAGAAACGAGTTGCTGCTTCTGTCTTCCTACGGGTTATTTTACAAAGCACTGCAGGCAGGGAGGCACAAATAATCCCGAGACAGCTCTGCTGACAGCTCTAATAACGTTATTTATTGTTTGACAAATCTCTTTTATGTGCCGAAATTGTTACGTCTTGATTCCTTCTCCCCCCGCCTTTTGTGGCCTGGTGGCTGATAAAACGAAACAGCGGGGTGAGAAATCACACTGTGGAGATTCGCCAGGCCTTCTGCCTTTCCCCTTCTGCCTTGCTGCATCTCGCCCCATGACTTGTCCCCGTCCTGTTTCTTGTGTTGCCTTTTCCTGCGTTGCCAGCCCTCCCTCCTGCCCTCCCACATGCCAATGCTTCCTCCTGATCCTTCGTACCTTGCCCGTGCCTCATGGCAAGGCGGCGTGGAGGAGAACTGGATGTTACAGAGCGTGCACATCATTTCAAAATGGGCACATTCTGCATCGAGAAGCCCTGTGGAAAGAAAGCAAAGCCCTGCTGCTAAGAACCCCCCTCAAACCCTCCCCTCCTAGACCTTTCCCTACCCCTTTTCTTCAGAAAGTGCTACTTGCGTCAAATCTCATCAAAGGGCTCTGAGGAAATTAAAGACCTTTAAAGCCAGCTGAAGTGGCATTCAACACGTGCTTCTGCAAGCGGTGAAGGAAAGCAGCTGCCTCGGGGCATTAGATAGGGTGCTTGGGCTCTGTTCTGCAGCGCCGGGGGATGAAGCCCTACGCCAACACGTCGATGTTATCGTTGAGGAATAACACTCCGAGATGCTATCCAACGCCTCCACGGAAGCAATACATCTACAGAAACAGCACACACTCGCCATCCGCCGAGCAGTTTTTAATCCTTATCTTTACCGAAGTCTTCACAAAACAACCTATGAATACCAAAATAACTGCACCGATTAATCCCATCTACAGCAAACAGAGGAGGATAGCCCCAAACTGTTCCTTGATAGGATTTCCAGAGCACTGGGCATCTCTCTGCTGCCCTCAGGACACCCTGAAAACAGCAGCTTCGGGCTTTGATGTACTCACTGAATGCTGGCTACAACCCAGGACTGACTCAAGCTGTGTCAGCTTCGGGCAGATGACACCGACTGTGGGACTGTGACCAGGTCGGGCTGCTCTCCTTCACCTTCCTCTCTGTGCTCTGAACCAAAGTGGCCAGATCTGTACCCATTTCTGTAAGAGGGATCAGGGTTTTGGGGCCAACCTGCCTAACTTCCCCAAGGGACACAGAGGGTGTCTGAGCTGAAAGGCAACCTCCCCTGCTTTCCTAGCCACAGTGTGGGGGAAATGCCGTGAAATCCCAATGCTGGATGACGGGGACACATGGGGAAGGGGTAGGCTAGGGGCAGGTTATCAGACACACCAAGGGAACACAGATGCCACACTGCCACTGAGGCAGGGTGAGAGCTGGATGCTTTAACTCCCACTTTACTTCTCTTCTTCTGGATGGCCCCAGCTCACAGTGGAGAAGAAGGTGGGTGACATCCTTTATTTGAGCAGACTCCTTCTACCTCATATATGCAAATCAAAATTCCCGAAGGCTTTACATGTTGCTCAAACCAAACAGCAGCAAAAATACAAAGCATAATGGTAACACAAAAGAGAAAAAAAAAAAAACAAAAACAAAAACAAAATGAAGCAAACAAGGGAAAAAGAACAAAACGATGAAAAAACCCCAATCTTGTACCTGATGTATAGCAAACTGTACAGTATATACATCGTCATGTATTATCCTCACAGAAGAGCAAACTAAAAGAACTTTGTAACACAGAGAGAAAAAAAATATACACCCTGTATTGTATTTGCCATTGAGTAAGCAACATGTTTATACACTAGTCTCTATAACTTAACGCTGTGTAACAGCATTTTTTTTTTTAAATTTACAAAACAAAATATCTATCCAGAAATAATCTAATCATATTGCTCTTCAATACACTTCTGTAGACAAGTAAGACTCGAAGTAAACTTCAGTGAAGCGCAGCTTTTGCGAGCCCACAAACAGCTGCAAAACTTCTCCATTCAAGTAAGTCCTTGGAAGTATTAACATGTGCTGCTGTAGTTCAGTATATAAAGGTGCTATATATATATCCCATGTACAGACAACATGTGGTGGGAAGGCTTGCTGTTGTCGTCGCTGAAGCGTAAGAAATCGGTTAACCTCATGTACAGTAGATCCATTTCCATGTTCCATGCATGTTACATTTACTTCATGAAAATGAGGACACAAATAGGAAGAAAATGAAAACTTTAGTCAAACACTGCTTTATAAACGCTGTGGCAGAGGCCAACGTCCTTCAGTTATAGAAACCACTGAATTTCCCTTTTTTCTTTAGTCAAAATAAATCTCAGGGCTAGTATACAAAGTGCAGGACCGACCACTCGAGGAAGTGACTTTAAAACCGAGTTACAACGGCACCATCCCATTCACCAACTGGACCTTCATCTCTTGAAGGCTGTTCATTATCTTCTTCTGGTGACCAACAAGTGTCACGCCCAGCCGCCTCAAATCCCTGTGGGAGAAAGCAGACGTTGGTTCCAGGGACGGCTCAGGCACACGCCGACACACACACTACGCACCGCACGCACCGCTGCTGCTGCCTACCTCTTACCCTTTGTGGCTCCCAAAGCCCTCTATAAAGGGAGGCAAGTTTAATATTCCCCCCTTTTTTTTTTCTTTTTTTTTTTTTTAAATGGCTGATGGTGTCTCAGAGAGGTGACACGATTTCACCACGATCACCTCAGCGGCTAAGGGGAAAAGCTCGGCAGCAAAATGTCAACATCGGCTTCAGCAAAGGACTCCGCGATGCACGAGGAGTCCTGTTCCAAGAGAAAAGCTGCGTAAGAAAACGCGTGTTGCAATTTCCTCTTCTCCTGAGAGAGGCTGATATTTGATCTTGGGTACGAGCAGCAAGGAGTAAGGTCAATCCACGCTTCCTTCCTCTTCGGGTGAGGCAAAGCCAAAGGTACACAAACCGCAATCCTACAGCCAGCTCCTGGAGGGAGCTGAATGGCAAAGGCCTCGGGCACTGCTGCCGCCCCGATGGCCTCCTAAAGTCAACAGGAATTGGCAACGCAGCTCCCCTCTGGGCTTTTGTAAATCTTTCTGCAAACCCCTGCTTGATTATTATTTTTCTGTGAATTCTACGTGATAAAGGCATTTGTGTTGGGTCTGCCAGGGGTGCCACTACAGGAAAGCTGTAAGGTAAGATTAGGAGGAACGGTTGTCTTCTCGGAAGTTTGACTCTAAAGCCTCGGCATCTAGATGAAGCTAATCACCAGGGTTCGCAGCAAATGCTGCCTGAGAGGCACCTCCGAGAGACAATTTATCCCACCCAAAGACAGGAGTGGGATGAGTTGTTCCCTGCAGATATTATGCTAGGAGCTGGGGTGATTAGATTTAATGACATCTGAAGCCAGGTGAGGTGACTCCCACACCATGGGTTATGGCAGAATAATTTTACTGATTTCTTTAAAGAGGGAAAAGCGTTAGCAAAGAAATTGAAGGAATAAGTTTGGAAGAAGGATCAAGACAGGTGCATCCCTGTTTCCAACATAAGACATAGACCATTAGCGAAGCAGTTTGACTTACAGGAGATGTGATGTTTTGTTTGAAGACTTCCATTACAGAAATATAAGCCCCTTGCTTTCTACCTCTCAGCTGGACCGAATAAAAGATGTTTTCAAAGTAAAGCTCTACGGTTTTGCCAATACAGGTGTGAATCACAGCACTGCTGGCACCAGCTTGTGGACGACACCCAGAAACAAGTAAGCCATTTACAGGAGAAGGCTTTCCACTGAAAGGCAGCGGGACGTAAGTGCTTTTTGGAAATGACACTAGCAGGACTGATGCATGCAAGAGCCAGGATTGCCAGCGACACCCAGAGCCCCAGCTGCTGCTCCCAGGAGCCCAGCTGCCACCTGGGTCATACTGGAGACATGATCCATAGCAGAGCTACATGCTGGACTGCAGGTGAACGTGTACAGTGACCACCGAATGCTTTTGCATAATGCACGTGAGCTACCCATCAAGGTGCACCTCTCTCAGCAGATTTACATTCTGGACAGAAGCTCCTGTGTGAATACAGCCATCCGGATACAAAAATTACATAGATGAACTCTTCAAAATCATTGTTTCTAACAAAAAGAAATCCCAAGTGAAGGTTGACGTGTTAACACAAAGCCAGTTGAAGCCGAAAGCTAGACCTGTTCTCCATAGGATTGTCATGCTTTCAGCCTTTTGATTTGGAAAATACCAGATTTTTTGCTCGAGGCTAAATACTTCATTTCATTATTACACCCTTTTTCAGTGAAGCAACTCTCTGATGCATGCCGGAAATCCCAGCACAATGGGTGTGGAGCAACAGAGGCCAACGAGACACATCAGCACATTCCTTACCCGGAAGAAAAGGCTGCAGCACGATGCAAAGGTGCCTAACTTCTCAGGGGGACATGCTTTCATTTCTACCTCCACTGAATTGTGAAACTAGTTCAGCAAGCAATCTTAATAATGAAGGAAAATGTAGTAATGCTATTGTTACATGCAATTTATTTTATGTACACAGCACAGTTGGAAGTTCACACCAAAGATCGAAAAAACAGTATAGGGGCAGATATTTAAAAGAGCCAACATCCGTCTTTCCCCCCTGCTGTGTGCTGCTCTGCTGCTACTTTTTGAAAGTTCAGCTATTTTTGCAGGTATCTAAAGTGCAAGCTGAGCTCTTTTGAAAATCCAACGCCACATATTTCACGTATGTACTGTTTCTGATATTATCCCTCTGCTCTCGCACATTATGCAGAAAAGCCGGCCTGGAACTATCAGCAAGGCATGTATGTGTTTGCATTTCATACACAGCTCCGTCAATCTAACAAGGAAAAGTCCCTACTCTCTGGCATTGCGGCAGGCTTCCTGATCAAAAGGATCCATGTACCGTTTCAGGTTTTACTCACTACAGAGCTGTTTTTTTTTTTCCTTATAGCATCCACCATAACCCAATATCCTTGAGTAGAGCCTCATTGATTTAAGGGAGGCACAAAGAGAGAGAAGAAAAACGAGTTTCTAGTTTCAATCCATTAGTTGCTCACCAGGGGACCTAGACTATTTTTTTTTGAATATTGAATCCTCTCAAATGTGGAGCCACTGGCCAAAAGTGTGGGGACTCCTCAGAGAGGGGAAAAACTTCTGTGCAGCCTTTTACCTCCGCAAAGACCAGCCAGAAGGCTAACCCAGACAACAACTCCTGAGCCAGATGCTCACCTAGCATAAAATCAGCAGCTTTACTCAAAAGCCACTCTGCACTTTGCCAAGCCAGCAACAAAACTTCCCCCAAAATGCCTCAATGAATGCAGGAGCTTTAATTCCCGTTTTCAGGCGTGACTTGCAGCATGTTGCAGCCTCCCATGCATCCAGGGCTGAAGCACTGGACTTAAAGCAGCAAAAGGCAGAAGGCAGTTTTTAAACAAAACTGGGTGCACAAAACAGCCACTCTGGGGACAAAACCCACTTCTGTGCCAAAGAGTTGCAACACAGCTGGTCTAAAAATCCAGTCCAGTGCTGCTTGACCCATTCCACCACAGCCAATGGGTAATATCTCCGGGCCTAGCTCTGGAGATGTACAGGGGTATCTACACGGGCTTTGGAAAGGTTCTGGGAGAGTGACAGGATACTTTGACTTCCCTGCAAGAAAAGGCCCATCTGGGACCCTGCCGAGGAGCAGGCAGACGGCACTTGCAGTCAGCATCCTCGCCATGCAAGGGGCCCTACCCCAGACGCTGGGTTTGTGTGTGCCGTGGTGGCAGCGGCACGGGCATTCCTCGAGGCTGTGAAGATACGGGCACCCACGTGCCATGGGGTCTCCCTGCTTCAAAATACTTGAGCTGCTGCAACAAGACAACTTTTAGTCCTGTTCCAGGGAGAAGTGCCCCCCCCACACACCCCTTTTCACTTTTTTTTTTCACACAGGGTTGAAAATGGAAACACAGAGGAACTCAAACCACATGCTAACGCAGTACTAAGAGACCGACTTCGGTTAACCGAAAAGCCAAGTGAATAAAGGGGAAAATTGGTGTCAGCCCATTCCAAACAGCCTGTATACAGCCGTACGCATGCTGTGCTCTTACCATGTCCTTGCATGAAAGCCCGGCTCCAATGTGCCAGGGACAACACAGTATCCCCTTAACTGCAATATCCTCCGTTTTGCAGGGGTTGAATTCATGGTCTCCACGTTGTAAGAAATATATTTAAAACATTTTATTTACAAACAGAACTACTTATACACCATGGACCAGTTTGTCAAACACAGTGTAGGCTAGGACTGGATCGCCACATAAAATACAACCTCCCTTACCACCCCGTTAATCATGCAAGAGAAAGGGACAGGTTCCTGAAAGATCTCCATGGCTGGAAGCCATCGACCTACCACAAATTGTTTTGCATTTCATCTCCCATTCCAGTAGTTTTCACCACTCTTCTTCGTGTGGTGTAAATCTACAATGGCCCATGCAGACTGGCACTACTCACGGAGTTAGTTAGTTGTCAGTTTGAATGAGGGGAAAGAAGAACCTCAAAGACCTTCAGAAGACGCTAAAGAGAGAGGAATCCACTTGCTAGGGACTTTTGCATGAGATTAGGACTTATTTTTTTTAAGAGTTCATCTGCTCTTATTCATTATTCCCATTCTACCTGATTATGACTCAAGAACTGGTTTGTTCAGAAGCAGATGCGATATCACAATCCTAGGATTGAGATTTCAGGTGAAGAATAAGTATCTAGAGCAGGTGAACTCTTAAACGTTCTTCATCCAGCATAACTTTTAATAAATAATTTTATTTTATAAGAAAAAAATACAATGCAAAGCAACACAGCACATATTATTACAAATATTCAGAGCTCTTCATCTAATAACAAACAACAGGGTGTCCTGAGATTCAGTGAGTACAGATCTTTCAAAAGGTGTAAGTATGCAGTCCACATTTTGTTAGTAATTGGTCCAGTCAAGTGTCAGACTGAAACTCATGTCATGGATCTATCTATTCTTGAGCATTGTCCTGGTAAAGTTATTCTTGCAGTGGATTGAAAGAGCTCCAGACACACTCAAAGTCACTAGGTGGTCCACAAGTTTAAAGAGCAGGTCTGGTCCACTGGAAAGGTTTCCTTCAAGTCTGATATCCAGTTGGAAAGAGGGGGTGGAGGGTGAGGCTCCACTTTTCACAAGGTGATTCGTCCCTTTGCAAGAATTAGAGCTAAATGTAGAAATCACTCTTTGTTTGAACACATACATTTTCAGGTCTTTGCTTAAGCAGGCAGAGCTCAGGACTTGGGGCGATATTCGCCGTTTTTAGCTTTTTAATATTTTTTCTCCTAAAATTTGTCACTAGCACTACTCTTCTCTGGAATAAACACATTAAACCATTACTTTGAAAGAAGCAAGGGGGTAAATGGGATTTTGCTTGGCACGCTGGGGGGGATTTTCAAAAAGGCTGAACATCTACCATCTCAACCAGGTCCCATAAAGAGGCCACAAGCTGGGCGCCCACTGCCACCAGTCGCATGAGAGTGTCATCCATCCCCTGTTTTAGAGAACTAGCAGTTGTTTTTTTTTCCAGGAGATTTTATAAGTATTTTACATGCATCATATTTTTTTTCCTGCGTTTTCTGGCAGGGATTACCCAGTTCTCCCTTCTCCACCTAATTTCCACATGTCTCCTGCATAGTTTGAATTTGGGGAATATCATTTTGGATGGTATTTGAAGGCAACCTCTTAAATTGTAAAGAATATTTTACTGATGTCATTTGGGGAAAGAAAGCTACTTTCAAATTTTCAGATCTTCTTTTCACCTGATCCCCCCAAGTCCCAGCTCTGGAATATATTGAACAGTTGCCTCTATTGAAAAAAGACAAGGAACATTTAACCTGAATTCTCATTTGCAGAGTACAAAATGTTTTGTTGTTTCCTTTTACGGGGAGAAAAATGAAATCTCCAGAAAAACAAAACCCCAAATATATTAACCTTTAAAGAACTTTGCTTGTTCCAATGTTTATTTCTTCCCCGTAGCATCTCTGGAGAACCCACACAACTCTCAACTGTGCCCCACAGAAGCCAAGTAAACATTTCTGTCCCTTACTCTGTTGATTTTAAGGGCAATCTGCCAGTTTACATCCAGAGAACACAGTTCAGGTCTTAAGTTTGGGACACCTTTCCTCTTAAGCCCCTGGAATCTATGGCAGTCTCTCCTATTTTAGTGGCTGAGAGTCTGGTCTTCTGCCTTCTTCACTAAGTCTGAGCAAGACCACAGATTTCCTGATCTAGCTGGCTGACTGACTTAATGAACCTTCCACAGTTTTCCCCAAAACAGACCCAAGTGGGGTCAAGATCTCTTGCTAAACCACAACTGCAATGCACGGACTGCGCAGGTCAAGACCCAAGCCTAAGTGTCTCTGTCCAAGGTGGCTGGAGGAGATTTTATTTGCTAGCAAATACTGGATAACTAAATAGCAGGAACCAGCTCAGAACACTTATCTGAACTTGCCAGGTGGGTCTCTGGTGGATTTGTGCAGTGCAGTGATGATTTTTTTGTACAAGTATGGTGTCTCTGCACGTGAAAAGAGCCTCCCAGCACGTTTTAGGAGTCAAATCAGCAGTTTATGCATGTTCCTTATGGCATTATCATAGGAGCTGGCGATGGCCATACCAGCTGTCTCAGTGTTTGTTCTCAGCCTTGGGAGGATGAACAAATCCAATCTGAACACTACACAGGGAGGCAATGATGCTTTTCTTCTTGAGGCTAGCATTAAACTAGCCAGAATACAGCCAGTGGAGCTACCTGTGGGATACACCTTCATAACCAATTTTGTTTCCTACAATTCTCCTTCACACAGCCCCTCACCTAGTATGCGAAGTTGGAGCATTTCAACTTCTTGCCTTTTTCAGTTTCAACAGAAGAAAGTCAGTGAAATGCAAGATGGATTCATGAAATGTCTCCTTTCAGCTTCAAAAACATCCCCCAAAGCTCCCAAGGCTCTCAAGCATCAGTTCTGCCCTGCTCTGCTGCTGTAAAACCCTGGAAGAAAGCTGAAGCTGAGCAGCTCAGACATCTCATCTCCATTGGGGCCAGTAAAGGACCAGAGTAAAATGACATCTGTGCTACTGAGAACATCCTGGGACTCTGCGAAGGGGGTCTTAGATGTGGTTTGTGGCTGGTGAGGTTCAGAGCATCTCTGGCAGCTATAATGTTATTTGAAGGACTTAAAACACCTCGCCTTTCTGGTTAGAACTGTAAAGGCGATGGATCTCTTAGCTCACTGGCAATCTGAAAAAACATTTTGAAGTACTTTTTGGGCAGCCTGGAAAGATCTGGGGAGAAAGCTTTGAAATTTCTGAAATACCAAAGAGTAAACAGAGGTAAGTATTTACATTTTAAGTCTAATTAAGCAGATCATTTCACGATCTGAAATGTTACATCCAAGAAAAGGTGGGTATCTGGCACAGTTATAATAGTCATAGAACACAGATGTGCAACCCAAGGAATTCTTAGTTATACGTATCACAATGCACTGCATTTTGCATGATTTGTGGGAAACGTACCTCACTCCAAGAGGTGAGGTTAGAAATAGTTTTGTCAGTGTGCTAAGAAGAGGGATGCTAAGACTGTATAAAGCTAAACGAGTGGCAAAAAAACTCATTAATTTGGGGTTGAACACAACATTTTCTCTGACCCAAACCAAAGCAATTTTCTCTGACCCAAACCAAACAATTCACTTTTGATCTAAATATTTCTTTTAAAGCTCTTGAAGTTGCATGAAGTTCTAAACAGGAACAAACTGGAAGTTCTTGTGAAACCTATTTGTGTTCTTTGATATAGCTAATTCAGCCAAACAGCAACAAGCCTGGGATACGTTTTAGACAACCTGCATTTCCTACCAGAACTTGCTCTGATTCTAAGATTAATGTGTCACAGAAGAGGGGAATGCTCCAAGCATTCAAGAGGGGAATGCTTTTCTCTCATTTTTCTGCTTCATTCTATCCACCTCACCCATCACCTGGCTAGGTCCTTCCTGACTGCCCTGGAGATGGACCTCTTCCTTGGTCAAAGGGTGTAGATCGGTCCAAATGGGGTCCTGAAGCCTGGTGTTTCTGGGCAATGCCTTATCAGATGAGTAGGTGAGGAACTGTGGAGTCCTCGGAAGCCAAAGGAGAGGGACATACAATTGTAGAACTTGGATGAGAAAAGGCATGTAAGAGTCTCAGGCACACAAAAAATAAACTAGGTAGAAATCCAAGCACCCTCACTTCCTAGAAAGGACTTCATCCCTAGCTTGGGGGTTTCACGTGAGTGCCTGAAGTTAGGCTGGATGAATACAATTGTAAGGGATAAATATTGGGCATGTGGATGGAGCAAATAAAATCTGAGAGGGAGAAGAGATGCGCCTGCACTCCCTCCATGCATGCTTTGTCCCGTTAAAGCAAAATTGACCTCTATGCGGGTCTTACCAACCTGCAACATGTGCAAAGGATCTCCTACCCTGAAGGCTAAACTCCACAGCAAGCCCTGTGGCAGACAGGAGAAACACTGCAGTTCTGTGGGGCACTGGGATTTTTCCTGCTTTATTCCAAATCCTCTGCACTGATTCTGCATGCACACTGGCTTTTGGCACATGGCTGGAGGAGCCATTACCTCCTCCAAAGCACCAAGCACGAAGCATCACCTTTCCCATTCTGCCTCAACATCTGCAGTAACCTAAGCTCAAGTAAACCCAGATGCAAAGGCAGGCTTTGGGGCAAGTTTGAGTAAGAGGCAGGAAGAAAGTACAGAAAATTACACAAGCAAGACAAGCAATGAAAGATGGAGCTTAACCAGCAGCCCCGAGGTATTCACCAAGCTGCTTTAGCACTGTCAGCCCAACTGCAGTCACACCCCCGTGCAAAAACCAAGGGCACGTTCACAAGGAGGAGTCTCAGCCAGGGAGCCTGTCCCCTACAGCTGTGGGTTTGGTGATGGTCTTGTGTTGTGAACGGCTTGTATCTACTCTTATTTCTGTTACAGTAACCTTGAAAAGTATTTCCACACTTTACTGGGCCTGACTGTGCATTTGGCTAAGCCTGGGCCTACTCTGCAACCAGCTAATCCAGTATACCTCAGCAGGGCCTGTAGCTCCTATAAGATCACTAGTAGGGTTGTTTTTTTCATTTGTCAATAACCTTGAACAATAAACGACTACTACGTTGAGAGGACAGCTTGTCAATTATTCAAACTCAGGCATTAATTTCTGTGAGTGAAGGAGCCAAAGCACTGGCTGCCAATGTAGTGACGGTAAGTTTTAGTCCTGCCTGCGCTTGTTATCATCAATACAGATGCTAAAAGAGGAACTGCTGACTGCAAACAAAGGGTAATGGTTTCCTTTCTGCAGCCTCCTCCCTAGTGTTTTTGAACAGTTTGTTTCCCTCCCCAGCTCCAACACACGAGGTGAAAAGGATCTGGAGACTACTTACTCTAGGGTCACCTGAGCCACGGCGTCCATCGAACTGTATCCGTTCTCCATGAAAATCTCGGTGTACCGGCCCATTTTGATGGCTTCCAGCCACTCTCCCACTGACCTGTAGGCACCGCTCCCCACCGGACTGTGTTCTACCAACAGATTTGATACTCTGAAGACAAAAGGGGAAAACAAGAGAAGCAAAAAGAGTCAGCATCATGATCCACCCAACACGACACAACTGCTCATGTTCTCATACAGTAAAGGTGGCTCTTCGGTGGCGTTTTCAGTGATTGCTGAAGCCCAAATCGTCCCAGCAGGCTCCTGCTGAGCAATGATTTCTCTGTCTCATATGAAGTTGTTGACTTTACTCTGGAAGTACAGCACAACTGCAATGAGGTGGAGGGAATCATGCTCTTATGAGCCCCATGCGGGATTTCCCAAAGTTGTCAGTTTTACCACTGTTTTCAGAAAGGGCAGTGTAAAAGCTTCCAAAATCTCCCAACCGCCTTAGTCAGCGGAATAAAACCAAATGATGGTGACAGGTTAGCAAGGCAAGATTTCACTGTGTATCAAATACATCACTTCACCTTCAACTTCGCCTGCTGTTCAGGGACTGGAAGCGGAAGAGTTGGCCTCAGCAGAGGAGAGGATTAGCGTCTGTCCCCGTTACTTCTCACAAACAAGCAGGCTCCTTTTCTATGAGGCACTCCCCGGCACTCTTCCTTCAAGGTCTTTGGTCTCACTATTCCTGCCCTGTTTTCCTCCTCTTTCTTTAAAGCTCATAATTAACTTAAGACAGCCCAGAGCCTGGAAACCGAAACCCAAATTACATTTCCCAGCAGCAGCCGTCAATGGCAGGCTGTTGTTAACACTTCAGGGGCTGCTCCTGCAGAGTCAGGCCAGGATTTTGGATGCAGGCAGCATCTGCCAAGCCCTGCAGAGAGCAGCAACGCTCCAACCACGCCTCAGCCTCCCAGCGAGGCTCCTGCTCGGCCCTGGAAGCAGGGGGAGACTCCTGCTCCCATACCCTTGCTCAGACCTCGCCGCAGCAAGTGCTACCTGCTCGGTTATGCTGCACATGGAAGCAGTGATTAGGGCAAGATAAAACCCTTCACCGTGGCAGAAACACCAGTACAATACCTGGCACGAGTGACCCGTGTTGTGTGCGGGTCCACCACTCTGCTAATGATGCACAGGGAGTGCGAAGGGGCTTGTCCAAGGTCAGCCAGGAGAGAAAGCAGATGTCCCCCGTTTTGTAAAACACGACTTCCAGCTAACGTAAGCCTCGCAAAAAGATTATTACCCCCAGGTGAAAGTGTTTGCTGGGTCAGCCTCTGACTGCGAGAATTACACTGAAGAGATTTTCAACTGGAAGGCGAGCTAGGATATTATATTGTTATAGCACTTCAGGAATCTTCATATATTTTATGATCACATTAGTATTATTTGTTTATTTAATAGCAACGCTGAAGGGTCCAATAAAATGTGAGCACTTGCAGTACCAAGAGCATAATGGCTTCCCATAACGTTTTATACACATGAGGAATTCAAAACTCCTAAGCAATCATAATGAGAAGTGGATTTTCATCACTAATGTCAGGAGGTACCTACTGATACGCACACACTGTAATGTAGAGAGTGACTTCCTCCCTTATTTGCATTAATGAGAATTTCCATAAAGAATACATTTCATATATAAAAAAATCATTTACAGCTGCTGTATGTTGAAATTATGATTCATTCACAATTACTGTGGTCTGGGCATGGCAATCTGTGATTATAGAAGCACAGCCCCAAAGCCTGGCTGTTCAGGTACTCCATCCACCCTGAATATACCCACAGTGCCTTTGAAAAGGAGAGGTTTGGAATTGCATGGACCTGTTAGTGGAATAAAACATCAGCAAAGTGCTCAGCAGCTCAAGGAGACAGTTTACTCCCTATTTTCATTTTTTCCTGCCTAACAGTTTGGTATAACAGTACATACCGCTACTTAACAGGCCTTGAGAATGACTGTTCTGAACTGAAAATAAAAGAGAAACATCCCATTCTGTACTGCCATAAACCTTTTCCTGCAGGTTTGCTGGGACTAACATTACAACTAATTGCTAATAAGGGACATTCTTCAATTTCTTCTTCAGATGGTTAATGATGCATGTAAAATAGCCTGAGGAATTGGATCTATTTGGTATTTAAAAATGAAACTGTGAAGATTTCATGTTTCTTCTCTTCTAATGCATGGCATGTCATGCACAGGAACATGTCTTTTATTTTTTTAATCCTCTGAGAATAAGCTTTTCTGATGGGCCTCTCTCTTCCAGTGTTAATAAGGGGAACTCCACTGCCATTAGTGAAGCAGCAATGATTTATATACATCACTCCTTCATGACCTTGTGAGGGACTGAGTGATTAGCAGCACAGATGGCTCAGAAGTTATACTTGGTGCTTATGATGAAAAAACAAAAGACTCTCCAAGAGTCCAGTGTGGTGGAGAGACCACTGCTAAAACTCACTAAAAATATGAATATTTTCATGTTTTTTTTCCAAGTACAGTTTAATTTCTTGACTGTACTTCCCCTTTTGTAGCTGTGTAGCTATTGAAACTCAAAATGAATTGCACAGCAGCTGCTTGATTCACTTAATGTGGTTTTAGCAAATCATTTGCGTGTGGCTCTCTGGTAACCACAGAGATCCTCTCACAATTTCAAAGACTGTCAGACCTGGAGGGGGCAGCTAACACGCCTGGGAACACTTGCAGGAGGACGCACTTGGGCATCTGGGAGCTTTGCACATCCTAAGTTTCCGCCAGAGACTCTCTCATTGGTATTACAAAGATAAAGTCAGCAGGCAGATAATTTGAGAGGTGTTTACTATCTACTTCACAGACTCAGTCCTGCTCTCTCTAACCTTGGGGTAGAGCACAGGTAGCTTTATCATAGACCTATAAATACTGCTGAAACTCCAGTTTCTGAAAGGCAGGCCACAGTAATTTTCTTTGTGGCAGCAGCACTACATTTATAGAGTAACTGAATTGCTGACCTGCCTGCCAATTTAAACAGAAAGAAGTTGATTTGGGAAAACTCCCCTGGACATAATGAAGCTGGAGGAACATCCACCCGCGGATGTGCGCAGGCCAAATAATAAGTGGTAATTCAACACCAGGGGTGGGTATTCAGACAAGAATCTTGCTCTGAGAAATGGTTCTGGCCTGATTTTGTACCTGCTCGATGCATTAACCAGCGTCTTCAAGCTGCTTGGGTTACGGATGAGTTTGTCCAACATGCTGACAATTTCGTCAAACTTGGGCCTGCTGTTGCGGTCTTTCTGCCAGCAGTCGAGCATTAGCTGGTAGAGAGCAGCAGGGCAGTCCATGGGACTTGGCAGGCGATAGCCTTCCTCTACGGCTTTAATCACCTGCAGGAGACAAAACACAAGGCTGATAGGTTGCATTCCTTCCTTCTCTTTCCTTTTTCCCCAGACGCAAATTGGTTTGAATAGAGAACAGGGGTCCAGCAATACGCTCACACACAAATTCTTCCCCCTTTCTGCATACAAGATGCAAATCAAGTAAACTCTATTTTCTTTCAATTTTTTTCTATGGGATGGGTCGAACAACTCATTTTCAGTCACCGCAAAATGAGCCTGGAAATTCAAGGAAATTCAAGGTCAGATCTCAGGTTGCACTTGTCCAAATCTCAGCTGAGGTCTGTAGGTCACACCAGGAAACTCCCAGAGCCTGCTGTGGTCCACCACCAGCAGCCTATGGGGCTTTCTGGCATCGTCTTGGAGTGCAGTGATTTTGTTTATTCAGACGTTGGCTTCTTTTTAAATGAAAAGGCATGTGCTAGACCACAAATTTGTATTACAGTAATAAAAGTCTGACTGTATTTCAAAAGAGACTTTGAATGCTAATTGATGGATGGATTCAATGCAGAGGCAGAACAACCATCTCATATATCATTCAATACTGTCTGGGTCTAGCCGTTCTTACTGCGTCCACATTTCTGCCAGGAATTTAAAATGTCAGCCTAAGAGTATGTAAATTAAAAACGGGAGGGTTGTTGCACTGATTTCAAGCGCAACCCATCTATGGTTCTACACTGAAAACAAGTGGTACGCACATGTGCCGCCTGCACTCCTGAAAGGCACAAACGAACAAATGAGGGCGGAATTGAATAATGCAACTTGTTTTCCCTGGTTTTGGACAGATTTACAGCAGGGCTCCAAGCCCAGCAGTGCCCATTTTGAACCCTTAACAACTCTGAGGAGAATGCAGCTCTTGTTTCGGGCCACAAGGGGCTGTGCCCGTGCCAGGAGGGTCCTAGCAGCCCATCTTCACAGCCTCTACTCCCAAGCCTCGCTGCCCAAATGGAGGTGGACACAGCTATTGCTGATGGGGAACGCTATGTGGAAAGCCACAGCGCTTCACCGCTCAGCTCCAAGGACCGCCTCAAATGCCATTCATGCTGGGCACTGTCTCCTGATTTGGAATCATCCCGTGTTTAAAAAGATGGCTCTGTGGTTAGTGTGTAAGTTGTCTTCTTGATCTTTCTGTCAGTGAGAGCCACATCAGGATGGCATTGCTTTTCAGAAGGCTCCGAAATTCAAGACCGCGTGCATCACTTTCAAATCAGCCCCCACCACATGGCTTTTGGCCAAGTGGAGGAGTCCCAGGAATGAGCAGGCTGAGCAGCAGCAGTGGGAAACTGGAATCCCCTGAGGATGTATGTAGCAGAGAAAAAACTACGTGAGGCTTTGTAATCTTCTCAAAGGGTGCTGAGCATATCCGAGGGTCTGGCCACAACATCTGCAGTCCCTCTGTGCTCTGCCAGAGACCCATCTAAAATTTCATCTGTCGGGGGAGCAGTTGCACCGCTCTCTGCCCAACCTGTGTCTACAAAGCAATTTCATCTGCAGATTGCTCACAGAATCAAAAAAACAGGCCCACCATACTATGCTGTACGCATTGTCTATTCCTCACATCACGCTTTTCAGCTGGTCCCTGGCCCCAAATTTACAACCGCCCTATAAAAAGCCTCAGTGTAGCACAGCCACGAGAACATTATTTGCTGTGTCTGCATATGTATTTATAACAATAACGGATCATCCCCCAGCTGTAGCAGAAAGAAAATAGCAGCAAGACGGGTAGCAGACCAGCTGGCACCAGCTCAGAATATCTGAACTACATCTGCAACGGGGTTATGCATGCTTTATATTCCTGGCAGTAACATCACAATCAATAGCGTTAACTCAATTTACAGGATGTCGTTCGTTCTGGTGATACAATGCAAATGGTATCAAAATACTGCAAGGGGCTAGGATGCTGAAATACTCGCTGCCTCTCTCTGAAGGAGCCTTCAGGGTCTGGCAGTAAGAGGAGAAAAAGAATGAAGCAAATAAAGACCTGTAGCAACCTTGTAAGCAAACTCAGTATTTAGAAAACAACAAAAAAAGGCACATTTGCCACTTTGTTCATTGGTGCCACTTCTTTTTAAGACTTGAAGAGCAAAGATTTGCATATAAAAGGAGACATTTTGTGTCCCTCTTACCCCTTCTGGACAAGCACCATTCACTTATGGATCTGAGTGACAGAACTGGGGATGTTTGGAAAGGGAAGACCCGAGATAGTCTATTCCAGTAAACCAAACTCTTTTAGCTCCCTGTTTTCATAAAACCACCAGTCTGAAGACTAAAAAGCAACCACTGTGCTCATTTAACTTACCAACCTGTGTAACACAGGCCACAAAAATCCTCTCAATTCCTGCATACAAACCTTACCGTGCGGTGCAAAGCTTATTTTTAGAAAGCCTTCTAGACACCAGAATGACTTCACAACATGGTTTGTAGCTTTCGAAGTTACAGTGCCGCCTGACATTTGGCACTGCACCTCCTTTAACAGAGGCGAGAGTAATCTGGCTGAAACACGGTGAGAATCGTTTTGCTCGCTGCTGACAATGTGCTTTAATTAGAAACTATACAACAAGAAACTCTTCTGCAACGGAGTCTGAAATTCAGGTGAGCAGAGCTCCCTAGACCTCCACAGAAAAGTCAACACCACACCTAACACTGCTGATTCTTCTGCCAGCTCAAGGAGGGGAAGAAAGAAGAAGGACAGGTCTTTAGAGGATGAAGGAAGAAGGAACAAATCTCACGAGAACCATTTCTCTGCCACAGCACTGAATTGTGTTTCCTTGGCTGCCACCATCCACACGCACTTATTATAGGGAGAGAGAGAACCTAAGCAAAGCCCGATCCGGAACTGATGATCATGAACATCTCACTAGTTCTCTGCTTTCTGCTTGTAAATAGAATTTACAAGAAGTATAATAGAAAATAGAAAGTACAAGAAGTATAGAAGATAGCATTCCCCTATCTTCTTCTTCTTCTTCTCAGGTGGGAAATTCACCCTATGCCCCACAGAATGGACAAAGTGGTATCTGTGTTTTGGTTTTTGTTTGTTTGTTTGTTTGTTTTTCCCCAACAGTACTGCAAAGTGTAGATGTTTAGTGTTACTAACCTGACAAGGGACCCTCCTGGCCACGGAGAGTTATCTCACTGGAACCAGCCAGGATCTCAGCCTGGCATTTACGAACAGCATCTGTACCATGCTGGTGCATCGGCACCAAAGGTTGTCACAGTGCTTGGTGCAACTGAAAGAGCTTGGCTGCAAATCGCTGCGCTCTCCACCCAGGGTATGGAAGAAAGCCTCCGTATTTGATTGAGATAAATCCCTGTGCAGATATGTGCTGCTTTACCAAGCTCCCTACAAATGTGACAGCCTCGGCGGTGCAGGAGCGGTGGGGCATTCATGCCAAACAACACGCTCATCTCCCTGGCAAGAAACGTGGTGTGACCGTCTCAAAGGCACTGCTCGTCTCCTCGCCTGGACTCGAGGCGAGCAGTCAGGATGAGGCAGCAGCTCCTGCATGTGACAGGTAGTTACAGCCACTGATGGCAGAGGCTCCCAGACAAAACAGAGGAGAAACAGAAGGCTGAGCCAGAGCCTCTGCTGCCAACAAAATGGCAGAACGTCAAGGGGACAGGGATGCTGTTCAAAAACAAAGGATGAAACATCAGGTGTTGTGCTGGGGACAAAAGCAGCTCACAGCAGAGCAAGTACGTGCGTGCTTTGCCCAGCCAGGAATGGCACTTCCAGGGGAGGCAGGACTGCAGAGACGAAGCAGGAGGGATGAGGAGAGGCTCTGTTTTCCATATGCAGAGTGGCTGCGTTTCTTCCCCCATCACAGAGTTCCTCTGGGGGCCTTGTGTGCCACACAGTGACCCCCTGCGCCATGCACTAGCTGGTGTCCTGAGAGAATTCCACGTGCCACACTTCTCAGAGATGTGAAGAGGAAGGGGAGGCCCCAGAAAATCTGGCAGTCCCAGGCTTCGTTTTGTTTTCAGGATTAGATAAAGACAGCTGCTTATAGTGAGCTCAGGGTAGGAGGAAGTCTTGCAGTAGGAACATGAGATCCTCAGGTAGGTTGGGAAAAGAGCTAGCGTAAGGAGGGTGACAGTGTCCCCAAGCACACCACTGTTTGGAGGTGCTTCAGAGGGTGACCTTGAGGGGGAACAGAGGCCCAGGAGCAAGGCAGCACACCTGGAAGGGTGCTATACAAATAAATGAGAGCTGGCACTAACAGAGACTCAAAGACATTCACAACAGAGAAAGCAAAGGATGGGGGAAAAAAGAGCAAAACTGCTCTCGAGATCAGCAATGCAAAGATGACCGAGATGCAGCTCTGTGCACTACCAGTCTGGACTGCTATCACTCGATCAAATCACCCAGCTTTTGTGCAGCAAAACAAGCCCTTACCACGGCTCTCTTGAGCTTCTGCTTTACGTGGCAGCAGGGGTTTGAACACACAATTGAAATGCTGCCAGTTATCAGCATCTATCCCCTGGCAGACCTTTGTCATTAAGCAGAGCAGGGACAGGCTCCAGCTCTAACAGCATTAGTGAAGCTCCAGCAGTCTGCTGGGGGAACCAGGCTTGCCTCCATGCAGACACATTTCCCTCTGCTCTGGGCTGCTGCAAAAACAGAGCATCAAAGGGGAGGAAGGCTTTTGCCTGGCGCAGGGAGCAAAGACACTTTTATAGCGGCTGTCCTCCTCCATCCCCATCCCGCCTCTCTGACTGCAGAACGAACACTGAGCCCTCAGAAGTCCCATCACGCGGCAGCTCTTGCACGTGCTTACATCTTGGTTTGTCATTTCCCAGTAAGGTCTCTCGCCGTAGGACATCACCTCCCACATCACGATGCCGTAGCTCCAGACATCGCTGGCCGACGTGAATTTCCGGAAGGCGATTGCCTCAGGTGCCGTCCATCGGATGGGGATCTTCCCTCCCTGGAACGAAAAGAAAATAAATAGATTGCAGGGGAGGGCAGATAACATGCAAAAGAGGACAAAACAGCACTTCTTACAGCACCGAGGGATGTTATTTTCTCTCTGGAAAGAGACATCGAATTTTAAAGTAAATCTGTTTGACAGCATGGGGCCCCTTTCCACATTATCTCAGCCCATAAGCATTTGTAGGCTGCCTACTAATTGGCTGTCCTGAAGGTTTGTTGTTTGAATGCTGTTTGAATGCTGGGACATGTATAGGATCAACATCTCAATTATGTTGCACTGGTTGGTAGGGGAATACAGTTCCTCCATTTCTAAGAGCGAGCGGGGGAGGAACAGACAGCTCTGAAGCCAGGGAAGACTTTGATCTAATGAGAGCTTCATGCAAATTGCTGCGGAAGTAATGCCTTTTTTTTTTCTTCTTTTTTTTTTTTTTTTTTTTGCAATGCAGTCCCAAGCCTGCAGAGAGATCTGCACAGTGGGCACGGAAATTTGTGTGCGTGAAGACCAGCTTGGCCTCGGCTTCGGGACTGAAAACGGTGCCACCTCCCCCAGATTGCTGTGGTTTATCTTTTGTACCATTTATTGTCTAAGTGCTATTACTCGGGCATAGCGAGAGCTGTCAAATGTGCTTTGGTAGTTCCTTTTCCCCTTTCTGCCATTTCAGAAATCAAACTTCAAACCAGCTCTGAGAAGGAAGGGGTTGGGGGTGAGGGGAGAGCTTGGATTAAGAAATACTTTTCTCATTGGGTTTAAAGAGTTGTCTCCCTTGATTTATATCCAAATGTATTTTACTGTGAAGTCTTTCCCTCTCAGTGCTGAGCTACATATTGCAAAATCTCCCTGTTTGTTATTAGAAAAAGGTAGAATTTGGAACGCATTTAAAAAGCAAATTAGGAAAAGTCCTGTCTTCCAATAATTATTTATTCACAGGCTTATCAGTGCATGCCTTAAGTGAAGGGCTAGATTCTCAGCAGTGCCAATTAGCACACAGCAGCACGTTGCAGACGCAGCAGGGCTGGATGAGAGCCCTCCAGCCTGCAGGGAAGCTCTGGTCCAGCCGTGCGCCGAGCCCCGTCGTGGGGCTGCTGCGACTGCCAAGAGCTGAAACGTCTTTCCCAGATTGCAAAAAGCTCTGCAGGAACTGGGAATGTGACCCAGAGAGCTCCCATCACAATACCCTCGGAAAAATGTGTTAATAGGCAGCACTGAGGCGTGCCAACCTGCCACGACTATCAGAGGCTTTCTCCAGAGCCTGTGCTGGAGGGGATGGGTCCTGTGCAGCCCCTCTCCGTGGCACTGGGGCTGCGTGGCCTCACGCTGGGACAGGTGAGCTGATGCCCAGAAGGGAATGATCTTGACACAGGAGAAGGGGCAGAGCACCGAGGCTGGAGCAGCCCTTCCTCAGGCTGGGGAAAATTACCCTTAATGGGAAGGGAAAACGTGCCTCATTAACAAAAGGCATTACGTGCTTGCCAATGTTTGAGATGGGTTAAATTATCCAGGAGACCGTGGCTAATACCTGTATTTAGGTACCTAAGTAAAGCGCCCAACTCTTGCTCTTCCTGACCTTCAGTGTTCAGCAGAGGTGACAGAACACAGCTGGGAGCATGACTCTTTTGCAGAATTGACTATTTGACTCAGGTTCCCCTAAGTTCTGCTTGCTTCGGCCATCCTCGCTATAAAGGTGCGGACATTTGCAAAACTGATCTGATAAGAATTAGCTGATAACACCTGGCCAAACCCTCATGCACAGTTTAGGGGCTCTAGATTTGTAGAAACCTCCTGGCCAAAAAAGCCTGAATACCAAAATGAGGCAGGGAATACATTTTTCTTCCTCCGTTCACTATCCCTGGAACTCACCCTGGTAGTGTATGCTGCTTCAGGGTCATCTTCTAGGACTCTGGAGAGGCCAAAGTCGGACACCTTGCAGACTAAGTTGCTGTTGATTAGGATATTCCTGGCAGCGAGATCCCTGTGCACGTAACCCATGTCAGACAGGTATTTCATTCCTGACGCGATGCCTCGCAGCATCCCGACCAGCTGAATGACCGTGAACTGCCCGTCGTTCTTCTGCAAAAGGAAGGAGACACTGGATCAGCTGAGCGCCTCTGCACCCTCAGCATCGAATGTGCACAAATAAAAATGCAAAGGCAAGTCTCCAGGGAAGAAAAACGGGGAAATTAATAATTCATTACTCTCATGCTCTGACCATGAAGCTTTTCAAAGTTTCATTGTTTGGATAAGCATCTCTAGAGACAAAGCTAAGGAAATGTAGTTCTTTTAACTGGAGATCAAGGAGAGAGCTATTTCCAATAGTGACTGATGAAGAGATTGCTACAGGGAGTGAACACATGTAGCTCTGTGTACAAAAACACCAAGGGCGGACGATCTCTGAGTCAGCCGGCTGAACGGCGCCAAGCTGCTCCTCAATCTTACCTCTCGAGGTCCATGTGTGAATATCTGGGGTAGGGGCTTTCCCTGTGTTACTATGCTACAGTCCCAACCACATCCCCTACTCTCCCTTTTCTAGGTCTGACGTTTCCTGAAAAAACTTTGACATGTCTGGGTTTTGCCATGATGCAGCATGGATGTGCTCTGGAAATATCAACAAGTTTTGCAGGATGAGTCGACCATTTTGATGCAGCAGACTGCTTTTGAGAACGAACACAGTAGGCTGCAATTTCTTGTTACCTGTTTGTATCAGTGCACAAACCACGTCCTTCATCAGCTGTATAAACAGAGGCCAAACAGGTAACCGAGTTACTCCAGCCTCCGGACAGCAGTAATGGCCGGACGAGCACCCAGCAAACATCTTCACTGATGCTAACCTTCTGCAGAGACCACCAACTTTAACCGAGATCCCCCTGGAAATGAGTTCTAAACGTTACCTTTAAAAATGTATCCAGAGAGCCATTCTCCATATATTCTGTCACTATCATTACCGGTTTGCCTGGAAAAAAGAAGAGCACAAGATCAGATCATTAGCGGTAATTTACTTAAAAACATGAACAAAAATAAAGTCTTTTCATAATGCTTCTGATGTGAATATGCAGCCACGCAACAGTAAATTGAAAATGAGACGCTACTGTCCCAGCAGGATGCCCACGCTTTTTGCCCAGAAGTACAGAAAGAAAGAAGAATCGAGGAGGGGAAGAAAGGGAAGTGCTGTATTATGGATGGGGGATCAGCTCCTAGAAGGGCTGGATGACATTTGTGGAAGAGGTTGTGAGCACCAAACCCTGCGTGCTGGGAGACACAAGCAGCTTTGCTGCAACTACAATTTCAGGAAGCTCTTTGCTGTGTTGATTCCTTTTTTCCTTCCCTAAATAACAACAAGATCTCTTCACAAGATGTGGACTGTACTGATTCAGTAAGGTACTAAAAAAATAAAATAAAATAAAAGCTCTTAACAAAAGACCTGGCATCCTATTGTTGACAGGAATAATAATGTTTTTCCAAATCCATTTGATTAATTTTCATGCCCGAGTCATTTTAATGGTAATTATATATAGTTTTTGCTCAGTTTTTATATCTAATTTCTCGCTAGCTTGCCACAATGGCATAGCAATAATTAATGTGGTGTGCTCCAGCCCTTGTAAATTCAATGAAATCTTATAAGAACATGTAAATTATTTTTTATTTAAATCAATTTGCATTAGCTAGCATGAAGCACAGACAAAAGAGGAGCTGTCAATTATCTGTAAAGTGCATTATAAATGTCTTTTGTAAAAATGATCAACGAGAGCTGCCACATGTCATAACATGCACGTGAAGGTAAATGCTCCTAAAAACCAGTTCAGACTTTACCACTAAGATTAATCTTAATCTTCCCACTTTCCCTCTGTGTTAACTGTTTGCCTAATTTACTGTTTAATTATCTACATAATAAAGATAATTGTGAACTCGTCAATCAAACCACTCATTGTTGTGCAGACACTACCTTCGCAGCAAAAGGGACTTGTGCTGCTTCAATTATTTAAGCTAATACCACAGCTATTGTCTGAGCTCAAAGCTTGCCAGAAGTATTATTTTTGAAATGAGAGACGCACCTCGGGGCCACGAATAATATCCTGTGTCCCAGACATTACGGGCCCCACCTTCAGGGATGGCAGACTCGCATCCACGTGGAGCTGAGCACACAGAAGAGTCTCCGTGCTCAAGGAGATGCTGTGTGCTATGCAAGGAAGGAAACCCTACGCATGTATGTACCCTCTTTCTACACTGAACAAGTGTTTGGTGATTGCACCTCTTCTCTACCAAAATTTTGCCCCTACCTGCAGCAGTGCAGCTTCCCGTTACGATAATCCTGAAAAGCCACCGGGGTTGCAACGAGGCGAAGCTGCTGCTTTTAGCCCGTCTGTGCACGGGCAAGGTATTTCTCCGCATTGCAAATGAGTGATTTAAGGCAAAACCCAGGTTCCTTAAGTCACCTCCCATAAAATCTCTGCAGAGACGGTGCTGCTATTTATGACGTGCCCCGTCTAACGCCAGACTGCAAACCGACTGTACCGTGGGGTCCCTTATCTCAACCACCTAAAGGCAGCACTGCAGCATGACTGGCATCTCGTTATGACACCACCCTGAGGGACCTCCTTCGGGTTCCTGCCTTGGGTTTCCATCCGAGAAAAGAAAAGAAGATTTCTGGCACTCACGTTTCATTATCTGACTGCTGCAGGTTGACAGTAATTGTGGAATAAATTAGCCCCATATCCAAGAGCATGGAAATAAAGGCACAAATAGAATAACTTGTCAACAAAGTAAATTAAAAGCAAACACTGGCCCTTCTAACAGGCTGGTCTGATCCTCTGTGTCAGCAGGGCTCCCTCCTGCTGGTGTGAGGGGGCCATAAAATGTGCACAGATGTCATTCTTATCCACGTACGCATTGTCAGAGCAATGGAACAGGATGCTAATGAAAGCAGGACTGCTGCCTCTGTAAAGCAGAAAAAGCTGAGGGCTTGTCTGCACGGGGACAACGAAGACAATTAACCCAAATTAACTAAAGGTGGGCATTTGAAGTGATTAAATGGCATTAAGGCCCTGCGTGGATATTCCCATTCAGAATTAAAAATGGACTAATTCAATTCAACTTCATCTGCTTCCAGAGTGAATCATGATGCATCAAAGACATTTTATGCTAAAGATCTGAACCTACAGCAGGCCAATGACTGGATTGCTGAATGGAAAGAAAAGTTAAAAAGTAGCTTGAGATAAGCATCACAGTCTTGGATTCATAAAGGTTGTTTTGGTACATTCAGAAGAAAAGAAAACAAGCTGGAAAGATGCTCCAGAGGGTTGCATGTCTGATGGAAAAATCTCAAGTGTGGTAAACAAGCATTTCCTGAGCTAACGAGGAGCTCAGGGTATATGCACCCCCTGCATCCAGACCCCAGTCGCTTCAAGTCCAATTTAGAAGTGGCTCTGGTCCAGCAAGGAGAGAAAGGGTTTCCAGCCCCTCCATGTGAAAGTTGCCATGGTTTGCATGGAAAAATTCAATTTACTTTGGAATGGGGACTGAAGAAGAGGCAGGCTGGGTAACTGCTGAATCCCCTCGCCTCTGGCTCAATAAATGCTGAATTAAACAAACGTGATTTCTAAAGGGGAACAGCTCCAACGGGACAGATGGAGGGAGAACTACTGGGGATGTAAGTGGGGGGCTAAGGATCTCAGGTGGAGAGGGGCTCTTAAATACCCATCCTCGTCCTGTGATTACATCCTTGCCAAGGGAACACCTAGAAACACAGCCGTTAGAGAGCACCAGCCAGAAGAGCCCAGGGCACGGTAGGCAGAGAATCCCCTTGGCTTGCTGGACTCAAATCTCTGCAGGGAGCTAAAACCTGGATCTATGCTCCCTTTGATACCTTGACCACTCTCTGGAAACTTGGGAAAGCAAGGCATTCCTTCTTCCTCCTCTACACCATTTTTTTGACTCATCTTTGAGGAAAACATCTGAAATTCGGAGCCAGGAGGTGTTCAATGCAACTGCCAGATCGTATGGCTGCGCTTACTGCCTTCCTCAGCCTCCCTCTGGCATTTATTCCCAACCCCAGCCCCCAGAACGAATCCAGGGCTTTCAGTGGGGCAGCAAATCCCCCAGCATTTCCCTGCCCTTAAGAAAGGATGGCTGCTTTAAGAAAAAATCAGCTCACTAGGGAGTTGCATCCTAAAAGTGGGATTCCCACCCATCCCCTGAGGCCCTGGCAGCCAGAAAGGCTCAAGGCCATGTCAGCAGCAGCTTTTATGGATCCAGGAACGTCACTCACTTCCTGCCCAATAGTCCACATCCTTTCAGGGCTAGAAATAGGAACCTCCTGTCCAGGACAGACAGGCACAGCGAGGCTTTTATGCATAAAGGACTACACAAGGTGATGCTGTTTATTCATTTTAATTCTCTGCCTTCCCTGAGTCCTGCCCCAGTGAGCCCACGGGAACTCAGCCAAGTGCCCTCTCATCTTCTCCTGAAGCCAACAAAAACTTCAGACTTTAATGTGCATCCCTCACCCTGTAAACTGACCTCTCTGGTTATTTATTTCTTTTTGTTTAATGCACTCAGCTCTGCGTGCTGGGTCAGACAATCAATGTTCTGCTTGCTCTTGGTGGGGCATGCAAGGGGACATGTCCCTCAGATCAGGACACACAGCAGGGACATAGTCCCAGGGCAGAGCTGCTGCATGGGCTGTGGGGTTCTACAAAAAAAACACTCGCTGTCACATCCAAATCCAGACCTTGGCTTTTTTTCCCCTGCCTTTATGCAATTAATTTTTAGTAGAAACCTGTCTTGGTTATTAGGAAATGTAATTTCAAAGAAAAATACAAGAAAAGGCTGTCGACTGCCAACCACCCTCAATTCTGAGTATTTTATAAGGATACAAACAGGACAAACAGCTAGTGTCTTTGTATCTGCTTTATTGCAGTTCTGAAAAAGAGCTGATTCTGGAGAAGTGCCTCTGATGAACGACAATTGGTGCTAATGGCAGCCACACAGTCCCAAATGCTGGCGCTTAAATTGCATCTTCTAAGCTCCAACATTAACAGTCATGAAGGCAAGAGGGGAGACAGACATTCACACTTGTGAGGGTAGCCTTTCTCAGGCTAGCCTGAACACTTAAATATATTTTAAAATGAAGAAGGGCTTACCAACAAAAAATCCTTGGTGCAAATAACTTAACTGAGCTTATTTCTATCTTGGATATATCAGGCTCGCATCTAGTATGCTGAAAAATGCTAGAGGGAACCTGTGGCTCTGTTTGTGGCGGGGACATCCACGCACACTTGTGCCCCTCCAAATCCTCTAAGGCTTTCAAATGGAAGAGCAACGACACCTCTGTAGGTTTCCCACAGCCCTCCTACCTCAGCAGCACCATGCTGACAGCCAGAGAGGTGTGGGCTGAGCACATTCGGACGTGCTGCCCTGTCCTCCATCCTTATGTTTAGTGCATACACTAATTTGGAGGACTGGCCTGGGGAAGTTTTTGAAGTCCATTTTGCTAACTGACCCGTCAGACCGCAGTAACTCTTGTGCTGATACGTTTTCCCAGTCATTTCACATTTTCCCCAGGTCCTTGCCCCTCTCATATCTATATGCTGGCATCAGGGACGACTCTTGCTATAGGCATTACTAGCAGATCCCAAGGGGAGCTCGTCTTAAAAATGGTTTTACACAGCCTTGTTCCCTTCAGCCATGCTCCCATTCTTCTTCCCTGCTTCTGGGAAACAAAGCTTCAGCTAATTTCTGTCCTTGCTCACATCCCCTGTGAGCAATCACCAGGTACCATCACTACCCTCCCTGTGGGCAACCTTGGCCAGCACTTTGCTACAGAGGTTTCTTGAAATATTACAGCCAGAAACCACCAGGGTCTTCTTTCCTTTTTCTCTTTTCTGCCAGGGAAACTGCTTCCCACTTCTTGGCACTTCTTTGCTCACATTGTGCCTCACGCAGTTTCAAAAGTATAGAAATAAAGGCAGAAATAAGAAGTGAAGAGCTGCTGCAAGCACTGAGGGGATGGCTCGGTGTCACTGTATTCAAAATGGTCCTGAGTGGCCTCATTTCAAGAAAAAGATGTTGCTGAACTTTTGGAAGGCTGAAGTCACGCAGTACACTCCACTGGCACTCAGATGCCCTAAGCTTATTCCTGTCTCCATGACCAACCCCCCTCTCTGGATATGGCCAGGCATGGCATAATCTCAGACCTTTGAAAAGGGACTTTCTCTTAGACCATACGTATTACGCCTGGGGACTTTAATTTTTTTATCATTTCAGCTATTAGCTATCCTTTTTAGCTGGAAGAACACTGAAGTCCTTTGGGTACAAACTCCCCTAAGTTTGGGTATCTGTTCCTGGACCTTCACAAAGTGTGAAAGTTCAAGCAAGGGGAGTTGCTGGGGGTTGAGAATAGATAAAACACATGCTCAAAGCTTGAGCTACACAATGTTTCCTCTCCCAGCTCTCCCATAAGTCAGAGTTCAGAGACAGCAGCTCTCAGCAATCTGTACCTACTTTTTGTGACGACGCCTTCCAGGTGGATGATATTGGGGTGATCGAACTGCCCCATAATACTTGCTTCTCCCAGGAAATCTCGTCTTTGCTTCTCTGTATAGCCCACCTTCAGGGTTTTGATTGCCACTGGGAATTCACGTTTTCCCTGTAATTTCAGCCGCCCGCTGCAGACTTCTCCAAATTCACCTTCAGGAAAAAAAAAAAAAAAAAGGGATCAGAGCATGCCAAAGGAATGCATGGAACATGCCTGTCTACAGGATACAGCCCATATTTTATAGAAAGCTAATCAAAAATACACAGGCCTGTCCCACATTCATGAATATGGAAAGCAGAACATCACAGTGATCATCATCTCAAATAGCCAGCAAACCACAAGCCAAATAATTCATAAACAGAAAAAAACTAGGAAGCTGCAAATCGTGGTCTTTTAGAAAGAACCAGAACTGAACAAAACAATCCTGGTGATGGATTTTACCCCAAATCCATAGGCGAGCTATTCCAGTACGTAATTTTCCTATATTTAAATAGCTATGCTCTATATTCCTTTTTTTTTTTTCTCATTTCATGATGTTTTTCTTTACTAGATGAAAGACCTCTGTCATATCCTATATCACTGCTCTGTGCAGATAGCTGTAAAACACAAACCAGTTGCTTCTTAACCCTCCTTTGGTAAGTTAAATAGATGGAATGCTGTTAGCCTCTCACAGCAACATATATTTTTATAGACTATACACCCTTTCCAATTTTACCACTACTTTTTTTTTTTTTTTGAAGTAGCCTAAATGGATATTTTTCCTGGTGAACAGTAAATTATCTCCAAAAATGGAGTGTCAGAGGATGCCAAATATTCCTAATGTTAGATGTGAGACCAAATAAACAGCTTCACTTGAAAGAAAATGGAAACTGATTCTTATAACCAAGGAAGTTAAGTGCTTTGGGCTTTGGTTTGTATTTTTTCTTACTCTCAGATGAGTTCTCATTCTTAATTTTTGCTTCAATACTGACCTTAATAGAGGAGGAGAAAAAAAGTTAAAATGGTGTGAAAGAAACTGAAAATTAAGTGACTCATTTTCCTTAGCATCCATAGAAATAACTCATCGTGGGCCAAACTTGACAGTGTTCTGCCATTTTTAGTTCAATCACTGGATTTCAGAACTGCAGGCAATGACAGCTTTGTCCCTGGCTTCTGCTGGAACAAGGGTATGCTCCACATAACACGCCGAGTGCCTAACAGCACACATATTTCACAGCCCTTCTCTGATTTCTAGCATTAGAAAAGTCATCCCTCCATGCTGCTAAGGGTCACGAAACACATTTCCATACCAGCTCCAATAACTCTCTCGATGGTTATGCACGAAGCTTCTATTTCCTTGGCAAACTCGTGGACGGCTTGATTAGGGTCCTCGTAGGTGTGGGGGTCAATGTAGGTTCTTACTCCAGGCAGTTTAACTGCGAACACAAATTACAGCATTAACAGCACGGGCTGTGACAGACAAGGATAATGCCTATTCCTGTCCCTTGCCGGAAGACACGGCAGCAGGGAAATCTATTTCTCCTGCAAAAAAAATGAATAGATAATGCTTTTTGAATGCTCTGTGCTCTGGAACACCGTGCAAGCAAGTATTCTCCGAAAATAACACTTAGTTTGTGTGTGACACACATGTCTTTATCAGATTTAGAGGAACACATGGCAGTGCTCAGCTGGAAGGACAAGCAGCTAAAAAATCCTCTCAGTGCTGCATAACAGGCTGGCCCAGGGCCTGGTGCAAACGGGTGGCGTCAGGAGACCTCGTTTCAGGGCTGGGAATCGTTAGAGAGTGCCTGCGTGACCTTGGGCAGGCAGCTCTGTCTTTGCATGCTGCGGTGCCTCATCTGTAATTCTTCCCCACCGCAAAGGTTTATAAAGGCTTTGAGGTATCTGACAGCGCTGGGATGAGGCTTGTCAGCCAGACACAGCCCGAATCAGCAGCCCTCCTGCAGAAAGGGTACGCCGTGAAGAGGAGTTCCGAAATGCAAAAGGCTGAGGAACAACTTGCCAAGCAAGTCAGAGGGATGGTGGTTAAAGGAGAGCTGCAATAAATTGTGCCCTACCAGTCTCATATTAGCTAATCAATCAGGCACATTATTTCAGATGGAGCTACTGAGATTTAAATGAACAAAATATTTGCAGTACAAAGCCTGTGGGTTGTAACAGTATAAATATAATCAATACCAGGCATTTTCTCCAGGACTTGAGGAAAAAAGTATTTTCATTATCTGTATTATAAGTTTGTTTTGACAATCATTAAGGCTACTCACATGAAGAACTGCTCATCAGTCTAATAAGACAGCTACATTACATTGTGGCTCTTAATTGATTTGCTTCCTGCTGCCTTCATTACATAGCTCTAATGGAAATTTGACTTTTGCTCAAGATGCATTTGCCTTTTCCACCCCAAAAGGCACTTTGCTATTACGCATCCAGAGATCCCACAACACTTTATGAAGGAAGGCTTTTCAAAGGCTGGCTTCAGATGTACAGTAAGACTGGTAGTAACCATGGTATGTACGATTTAGCATCACCATAAAGGTCTACAAATTCAGATCAGCTTACGGTTATTAACATGGCATTTCTGAAAGCTTACTGGGAGCAAGAAGTTTGAAATTGAGGAATCTATGAATTCCTCACACCTCTGCACAGGCATCCAAGGGCAAAGAGTAGCTATGGGCTTGGTCCTCATGGCTGGCTGGGATGGACCAAAGATTTAAAAAAACAGGTATTCTGGGCAAACACATCCAGACCACGGTATGTAAGCTGTTACATGCCAGCCAGGCAAAATTAAGAGCATATTGAGTCACAGTGTATACCCCAGCACGGTGAAACAAAACAAAATTGTTCGCTAGGCAGATCCACTGCAAACAGGGATCCACTTCGCTCCATGCTGGAACAAAAATGTGCTGGAACAAAAATAACTGGGCAGGTGTAAGGACTGCTCAAACACTTACACCTGCACTCAGGTCTCTGTGGGGCTTGGAGCAAGGGCAGATAGGGACTTGCAAAATAACAGAATTAAGTGAATTCTTTTGTGAATTACCAGGAAAATGGTTTCTGAAAAAAAAAAAAGTACCTCTCACTTGTATTTCTCATTACCAGAGAGAATCAAACCCACACATATACACGTTCAATCTTTACTCACTGTGGCCATTATGAAAATGCATCTTTTCTTCTTCTGGATCTTGTTTAGCCTTGCTATAACCACATCGCCTGGAAAAAACAAAAGAAGAACACTTTTGTCTCTGGTATAAAAGAGCCCCCCTCAATACCTCAGTCACGCAAGGCACAAAAACCTAGAACAGCGATGAATCCGACCTCTCAAGTGGCCGTATCACTGCTGTCCCAGTTTTAGCTCATCAAACTACTTGCAATTTCCCTAACGGGATTCAGGGCCCAAGGCCCACTGATTTTCAATTGGACTTGTGCTTCTAAATCCCACCGACGCTTCTGAAAACTCCACTCTACCGTACATTTAATTTAGCTATTATTAAGAAGAAAAAAGCAAGAACAGGAAGGACAATGGAAGGGGAATGGGATGAAACGTTAGAGTTGCAGAAGTGGGAGCTCCTGGACCTCAGTGCCAAGACCCCAGCTTTTGCAGGTACCATCTTGTTTGTGCTGCACAGTCCCTTTACCCACTGGGCATTCGCACAGAACTTTCAATTTAGGTATTTGCGAAAACAGCCTTGTGCCAACACTAGCATCTTATACACATGCAAAATGATGGTGTAAAAAAAAAAAAAAGGAAAAAAAAAGCCGTTGGATCACGGCCTTCAAAGGTCTCCTACATACTCCTGGCTCTGACTGGGTTTCCTGCATGTCTCCTGCCTTATCGGAGGAGCTACCCTTCATGCAATCCCCTCTGACCAGCAGCAGAAAGGATGGAAGAAAGCACACAGTCACTGCTTGACCTATCTCACTCCCACATTAGTGTCAGGCAGTGCACGGACACTGCTGAATCCCACGATGGAGCTGCAAACACAGCCACGTGGGAGTCACAGCTCTGCCAGGGAATCCTCCTGTTAGCCTGGGGCTGCTCTTCCCTGACTCAGCCCCCAGCCTTCTCACTGGGTCTTTAGGAAATGGCATCACATTAGCACCAAGTGGCTGCTTTGGTGGCATTTCTGAGACCTGCTTCACTCCAATAACCCCATAGGAAGCTACAGGGTAACTGCACAGGCAAGGACAACTGCTACGTACACACACACACACACACACATATATTTTGATATATGGGATGAGGTATGTAGGATGCACATATATCTGCCTGTCTTTCCAAGGACACGATATGATAACCAGATAGAGGAACTGAGTCACCCTTAAATCAGACCACGTGGACGTGAGACATAGGAACGTTGTTTGGAAGAGTGAAAAACCTGCCAGCAATGCCCATCAAGGCGGTCGGTGTGCAGCTGCATTGCCGGGTGTCACACCTCTGACAGAAAGCCCCAGGTTACCATTTAAAGCTGAGAAACTCGGGAGTCTTCTCTTCCATTACCCAGGATTTTGGGACGGGGGGAGGCACGTGCTCCAGCACAACTCACAGCAAGGAAGAGCGTACGATTAGCAGAAACAAAACTGCAATTAGGAGGACACAGTAATAGGCATCTGCATGAAACATGCCCTCAGTGGGAAGTCCTATTACTGCAAACTGCTGTCTGCCTGGTTGCAAGGGGCCAAGCAGCCTTTCGGCTACAGGATTTTGGCACTGGCTTTGCGAAACGACCGTGATTAAAAGCAAAAGGCCAACAACAGGACGTGGGCACCGCCGCTGAGCTGGCCCTGGCAGGACCAGACCCCACGGGGCCGAGGTCCTGGGGTTAGTGCCAGCTTACCTCTAACAGGAGGGGAGACGTGAGCCAAGGTGAGAGGAGAAAAAACAGACTGCAGGGGTTGTGCAAGCACGGGGGAACGGGTCAATACGAGGTGCAGCAAAGACAGGGGGAGGCTGACAAGCAATCCGGGGGCACAGGCAGAAGGATGACAGGGCCAACACATGGATCGTGCTCGATAAAACAGCCAGGCCATCCATGCAGGGCATGACTTCAGCGGCAGTGACAGAACCACAACCAAGCAGCGACCATCGCATTCCGGATGCAAAACTGATGCCGGCGGCGAGGAACAGCCTGGAGACACAGCCTGGGTAGCCCCACTTTGGTGCTCACGGCGTGGCTCGTCTCCTTGCTCTTCTCCTAGGGGTCCTGCTTGATGAGCTCCAATCTAAGCAGTGGCTGTACGCAGAGACCCCCCCAGTAAGGGTCATTTCAAAGGGTGTTTTGGTATTTACGATCCCTGGGTGAAAATGGGTTCTCCTCCTTCAACATACTGTCTCCCTCTGGAAGTAAAAAGACTAAAGGTCTGGGTCTCAGCATCAATTCCCACTTCTGGCAGCCCCCAGTTTTGATTCTGCGAGTTGCCAGAAGCTCCATCAGTTTCCTGCAGAAATCATTTTCTGCACTGGGGTGCGTGCATGAAAGGGGTTTCGAGGTGTATATTCAGAAAGTCAATTTCCCTCTGAAAAACACACAGATGTTTCAATTCATCATTGTCCTACCAAAAGCGTGTTAAAATTTCTCCTGCTCACCTTTTAAAGCAAGTGCCCTTATCTCTTTCTCAGGTTTAGAGGGCTTCACCCATAAATGCATTTTTCCAACACGACCCTTTTTACTAACTGCATCTCCCGATGATTCAACCACCAAGAGGGAGGAGAGGGAGACGGAGAACACACGACCACTGGCATGCAGTGCTCTAAGCCTACCTTCGTGCCAAGCAGTTAGCGTTTTACTGCACGGGGATGCACTCTGAAAGCCCATGCAAACAAGTTGCCTCGGCTGTGCCCTCTCCAGAGCTGCGTAACACACAGAGCAGCACATCACATTAGCATACAAAACCCAGCTCTGGAACCCCCAAGGGTCATTACAAGCCTCGGCAAGATCCACCAAAGCGAAATTGCAGCCGACGGAGTACAACTGAAGACAGAATGGGGCGTCACTAACGAAGCTTTCTGCACAACCTGCCCATGGCTGTCATTTGTGCCCTGTACACACTTAATTTTTTAAGCTACCCAGAGAACCAGGCCATGCACATGCTGGCTGGGGCTAAATTACACTTCCATTCTGGGCCTTCAGCTCTTTTAGATACCAGAAACTAAAGATTTTTTTTTTCACCTAACTAAATCCCAGAAAAATCTTCTATTTCACATTAAGAGTCCTGATTCAGTATGTGCACCTAACCAGCAGATAAAATTACCTAAATGTTCTGGTTTTGCAATACAGCTTTTTGAAAAATCTCCCAGTTGTTTGGGAAAATAATCCATTTCTGCATGTGCGCTTGCTCTTAATGCTTCCTGGAGAAGCTCTAAATCTGAAGTCTCCTGATGGAAGATTCACTCTCCCATTTGCTGTCATGGTACAAAACAGATTTCCTGTATCATTTCTGTACCGCATACAGCAAAAGTATAAAGATCCTGATGCTCCCTTTGTCTCCCACTGAGCTGGAGACTCTCAGCCAAAGAGTTAATGTAATTCAGCAGCACACCTGAATCTCAACTCTTTACTCCTGTTGTGGATTTGTCCCAGTTTCTGTATCTAGAAAGCAGATGTCTTCCTTGCACAGCTCTGTGTTTTTCAAAAAAAAAAAAAAACTATCAGAGGAAAAACGTGAGACTTTAAATATTCTTAAAGCATCATGTCTTATTTAAAAACTACTTGCAGATTGGCAGGCAGCTCATAAAATATTTATGGAGCAGATTATAAAAGTGAACTTGTAAAATGATTCCTATATAGCTTTATAAAATATAAAGCGGACAGGTAGAAAGATGAAGGACCCAGCTGGGAAACCAGTGCCCACTGCCTCGCACAGCAGAAGCCAACTCATGGAGAAAAATCCTTCCAGCAGCAAGGAACAAGGCAGGAAGATGCTTGCTCTCCCTGGAGATATCTGCATCTGACCCAGCGCTTCAGAGTGCCCTTGCTGGGTGTCGTGTGGAACCTCAGCTGCTTGGGGCATCCCCAGAGACACAAAATGCTAAAGGGAAGGAGTTTCCAAGCCCCTAGCTGGGGCCACAACCCATGCAGGACATGCTCAGGGGACTGGCTCTAAAAGTGGCTGGACCATGGACATCCAAGTCCTAGGCAATGATGTAGCAGAGTGTTTATGCACCTCTTTACAGCAGAATGTCAAAGCATTTCAGCACATGGCCAAAACATCACTGAAACATGGGGACAGCACTCAGAAGTCCCCAGTGAGGAAAGGGACCTCACCTTGCTAGGTGCAGCCAGTACCATAAAACAGGTTGTGCCCTGAAGCAGCAATCTCCTGTCCCCGTCCTGCAAAGACCTCTATGCATGTATCTTATCTCTTAAATATGAGATAAATGACCTCGGTGCACTTCTCTGAAATGCGAACAAACCCCCACTTGCTTTTCAGGGGTCAGACCTTCACTCAGAAGCACATCTCGTGCTTTGAGGAGTACACCCGACTCACCTCGAGCTGCATTTTATAGGAGTTTTTGCAAGGACCACCAGGTTGTTGTTTACCAGGGCTTAGCACTCATTTAAGGCTATTTACTCCAAGATGTTAAAGCAATAAGGCTGCATACGTATTGCAGGGCAGGACTGCATTCCGCCCAGAGGAACAAACAAACAGGGCTTCGTCCATCTGGCCAAGATCCCGTCTTCTCTGCTTCTGTGTGGAGACGACAACTTGTACAGCAAATAGTTTTACCCTTGATAAATGATGCTGAAACTGAGAGCCAAAGGCAAAAGCCTTCCTCTAGTGATGTCGGTCCATATCCAGCGTTCACCTTTGCTGCTTGCAATCCTTAAATACATTTAGTACCACAAACCAACGGCATACTCAAGGGACTGCTATAAAATGAAGATAAGATCCCGAGGTGACACTCTGGATGCCTGGCCCAAGGGGAAGAAGGGCGGGTTCCCTTTCCAAGGACTGCAGACTCACCACCTTCACAGCTGTTTTCCCAGGCATGGCCGTGCCCCTCCACGGTGTGCAAGCCTGCAGCTGACCTCCGATTAACTTGGATGCCTTACAGAGGAAGTTTCAAAAATTCCAGCAGCGGTATTTTTAGTCTTACGTCTTTCCCTGCCTGTGCACTGAATGACTCCCTGCTTGCCTAAATCACCACCAGAACAATTAAAAATAATTTAAACAAGATACCGTTTCCTCTTCTTGCAGGAAGCTCCCTCTGAAGTGATCTCCATAAATCTCTTTAAAGAGCTTGTCATGCCTTCCTATAGCACAGTTGATGGCGTCCGTGCCTTGAAGTCCCTTTTCCCGTTTCCCCTCCCAGAACAGCAGCTTGTCACCACGTTATTCTCTCTACAGCTGAGGAGGAAACTTGCGGGGGACGTTTTCCAGGTCAGCCAACTTCTCCTTGCACACCTCTCTCTTCGTAACTGTTCAGTTCACTCCCGTTCTGTGTGCGCTCGGCTCCTCTGAGCTGGCACCTCTGGTAACGTTTCCACTGCTGCCACCCTCTTCTCGTGGTCCTACCTGAGGAAATCTGAAGCCCGAATCCCACAGAGGGGCTGCATGTGTGCCGAATCAATGCCAAACGAGTGTCTTGCAGAAACACGTCCCAGAACAGCATTTTGCAGCCAAACATTTCAAGCTGAGCAACCCAGCCTGCTAATGCTGCTCTTAAGCACTCAGAATTCATGAAAACCAATTTAAAAATACCCCAAAATACTGCAGTAGAGGACAGATAAATGGTCCATCTCGGTGAGAGCCATGGTCCATGGCAGCTAGAGAGCAGCATCCCCCCCAGAAAAGCAGCAGAAGAGCTCCACAGATCTCACCCAGCTACACTGCAAACCCTTCAGAGTTTAAAACGTGAGTGGTACATCTTGGTCTCAAGCAGGTATTTGATCGGGGAGATTTCACAAGGCTGCCAGCAAGCTTGGAAAGATCTCTGCCTGCACGGGTTACAGCTGACTCAGAGACCTAAACCAGATTCCCTTCCAGGGAAGCAACTCAACCTGCATCCAGTCATACCAACAGAAGTTAGAAATCACCCTTCCTTCAATTCATTGGCAAGGAGAGGAGAGTACAGAAGAGCAGAAAATGGTGAGGCGGCCTGGCAGGAGACGGTGGCAGGACGTGGCAGCATGCAGCACAGACACCCAGCTCCCGACGCCCGCAAAGATATGCCCAACGCCGCCAGAGCATATCCTTGCAAACAGCACCATGTCATTGGCAGCAATGACATTCGGTTCGTTCCACTGACATGCACGTTACATGCCATCAAATGCCACAACCTTTACACACACCCGCCTGCCCTCCACCACCCTTTTTTAGGGGGACGAATCCACCCGCGCCCCCCATTTCGGTGAGAGGAAGCAGAATTTGATGAAGCGCCCAGCACACGTGGTGTTCAGCTTTGCTATGCCACATAACATCTCCAGCGTGTTGTCTGGATCAATCGAGGCATATCGCATCGGGTTTTTCCTCTGGGAACCCTGCTCTTACTGGAAGAACACTGCTCGGGGTCAGGCTATTTGCACTTGTTGAGATAGCCAAGCTGGTCGCAGAGGTCGGGTTTGCAGGGCAGTACAAGAAAGGGAGGGAGAGGCAGACTGTGCACGGAAAACACGGAGGGAGGACACGAAAAGGAGCCAGCGCAGGTGGGAACACTGACCATGTTAGGCTCGGATAGGCAACAGCACGCAGAGAAGAAGCCCACCCACAGCCATGATCGCAGCAACTGAAAAGCAAACAAAAAGGCCCAGGATAAGGAATAATCCCACTGCCCTGGCAATGCGCAAATACATTTGCAACAGTTCTATATGCACTTCTTCCCTTTTGTTTTAATTACTATGTGGTTCTCAACACCCTGGGCTGCAAGAATTTCATGGCATGGGCTACTGTTGGGAACAATGTCTTGGAGAGATTAGAGACATCCCGGCCCTGCAAAGCAATTAGCTGTGTGCTTCCCGTACCTAAGTGCCACTGTTAGGGTTAACGGGGCCACCCATGTGCTTAAACTTAAGCACCCGCCTTGGAGCAGGCCAAGTGACTTTTTCCACAAGCCATGTGTGCAGTACTGTCTCCACCACCTTTAAAAAAATAAAAACATGCTGGATGACATAAGCCCTGCTTCTGCAGACCCTTTCACATGTACTCACTCAGTCCTTGCATCAGTGAAACTCTGCACGTGCATTACACATCTGCAGGAGCAGAGCTTTACAAGCTGCGTGAGAGCAGACAGTCTAATTCAACCCAAAATGTGGTGAGCTGAAAGGCACCGTGTGCACCCCCAGCTTGCTTCGGAGGCTGCTGAGCTTTTACTCTATCCGATCAGAGTATGTCATCACCTGGCATCAACCTGTCACCTCGGTAATTGCCCTTTAGCCTCATCAGAGCACTTGTGTGGGTATTTTTCTGTTAGCAAAGCAACTAAGTAATTTATCCATACAATGAACATAGGGCAGAAGAAACGGGAAGATCTTCAGTATGTCCTACATGCCCAACACTGTAGACAGATACTCCAGTTAAAGTCAGCTGAAGATCTCTCATTATTTCTCCTAAAATCACTGTGTGATCTTAGAAGACACAAAAATAAAAATTGTGCCATTCATATTTTTTAAAGTATACCCTACAATGCCTAAACGCATTAAAACAGCCCATTTAGACAAAATTAACATTCTGAAACTGCACCACCTTAAATTATGATGCAAAATAACTTCAGGCATGCAATGATTTACAGAATTATATACTGGATTATGTGCTTACTTAAATTAGAACTGGTGAAGAATGTCTCTCTAAGCTCCTTTCACATCAGCAAAACAACTTGCAAGCATTTTATAAGCAGTGATGCCAACTTTTATTATTTTTTTAACTATAATTGACAGTATTTGGTATTTTCGTAATGCCCCAGCTTGTGGAGTCATATTAATATGGGGGAAGCTCAGCTCTCACTAAATCTCTCCGTTGATCCAATTTAACCCTGGAGGTTCAAGACCCCAAAGCACCCAAACTGAACCTGAGCATAATTTATTTTGAGTCAGTTCTGCTGTTTTTTGGGTTCATCCTGACAAGATTTGAGTACAGGGAACTGGCAGGTCTCTGGAAGATCACTGGGACTGCAATAACTATAACCCCTCCCTAATTAGCTTACATTTTAGCGAGGAGCCCCTTTCCCCCTCAGGCATTTTCGAACAGTCGCTGTCACCAGACCTGCCCACACCGCTCAGCATGAAAGTCAAGGTTTTTGAAACAACAGTTCAATTAACCCGAAGACATCCTTACAGCGAAGAGCTGACTGGTTTCTGAAACAAAGGAAACTACTCAAGCACCTCACCAGAAATGGAGCTGCTCTGAAACAAAATATGTTCCCAATGCTGAGCGCAGAGCACTGGAAATCCCACTCTACATGGCTGGAAATATGCTCAAGTGCAAGGGAAATAGGGCTTGATAGGGCCTTATTCCTGCATGCCAGCCACCTAACGCTGTGCTATACCACTTGGGGTCAAAATAGTCAAAAGGCCTAACGTGAGGGAAAATAAAAAGCTGTTAGAAACAAACTAAACTGGTTCAAGTAGCAAAAACATGCGGTGAGCCTGTGAGGGCTTGTATCTCAGCTCCTAGAGATGCTCAGGAGTCCCCGCATCTGCTGAAGGTTAGCAGATGACAGTTCCACGTAAGGGTGGAGATTACTGGGAGCACACTTCCAGTTAAACCCTCCTGGCTGTGAAAGAATGAGACTCCGAGGCGGCAGCATCGCCAAAAGCCAGGACGGCTTTGGAAGGAGGTGTGACTTCTGCTCCGAGCCCTGCTTCCATGGGCAGGGCTGCAGATGGTCGGAGACGAGGCAGGGAGGCCTGGAGCTGCAGCAGGGCCTCCCACCCCTCTGTGGTGAGAGCTGGGCCTGCCGGTGCTGCCCAGCTTCTTGGCTCGACCACGGCACCGTTTGCAGTTATCTTGGACGAGCAAAGCTATCAGACCTCCAGTCCTCATGAAGGTGACCCCAGCAATGCCTACGGGGCCTGCAAACCCAACTGACCGGAGAGCCAACTTTAATAAACCTGTGCTAGGAGTCCTTCACACCCTTGGCGCTGTTTCAAACCCCGGACTATATGCTTGGTTAATGAAAAATATATATATATCTGATGGGCCCCGACAACTGCGCCTTCAGGCAACGTAATTAATTTACCAGGGGGCTGTGGATGACCCAGACAGCATTTGGAATTAAACTGAATTCCTAGCAGCGAGATGCATCTTGGCGAGACTGTGCTGTGTGTAGCTTTGGCTTTTAAGACTTAGAAGTCGAAGACTTGGAGTCATGATAAATGAAAGCCTCATCCGTTGCTTTTAATAAGCTGCTCTAATGGGCTGTTCTTTAGAGGCTTGTGATTAGAGCCTGCAGTACTTGAGGGTTTCTGGGAAGATTTTTCTAATCCTTTGCGCAGCCCGGAGCGATGACAAGGATTGTTCCCTGCATCTCCAGGTCAGAAAGCCAGCGCTGCACCAAGCACCTCCAGCCTCAGCGTGCTCACTTCAAACGTCAGAGGGGCAGAAGTGCGTGCCGTCAGCTCCTAGGAATATATTTCTACTATAAGGAACTGCTAGGAATATATGTCTTCTTTAACTGAGAAGGCAGAAGCCCAAGGAGACGATACAAATGCAATCACTACAGTGAAGGAGAGCAAATGCTTCCCAGGTAAGAAACTGCACCTGGAAGCACCCCTTGCATTGCACTCCACTATGTCTAAGCCAGGAGGAAGTACAGACGGCCTCTTGCCTGGAAAACAGGTTATGTGCCCCAACACGGTGTGCCTCCATGTCGTGTTTCCTATTTCTAGCATCTGAAGCAGGGTGAAATATTCACATATTCAGAAGTGCAAGGGGACAAGAGCCTGGTTTTCTTTTCTTCATCTTCTACCCACTCCACAGCCAAGAAAAGACACTGTAAAGCCCCACTTTAAAACACTAGTGCTCAGCAGCAGCCTGGAGCTGCTACCACTTAAGTCAAACTCCCATTTCCAGCTTGAAAGGCACCCCAGCTCTCTTGTCCAAGTGGACAAAAAACTTGCACAATGCCATCAAATGCATCATCTGCATGAGGATGAGGAGCTTTTGTCACCAACTGCTGTACTCTCCCCCACGTTTCCCCTGCTCAGACAAAGCTTACGCCAGCCAGTTATCTGTTCCTAGCGCTCCTTTTGTCTCATTCCCTTGGCTGCCGCTGGAATAATTCAGAAATTCTTGGAACTTAATTACAGACTTGGTCAAATCTCACCTCCTGTCCAAGGCAAAGTCATCGGAAAGCAGATCAGCCTGGGTCCCTAAACCCAGCAGCAACTCAAACTGGCTTGTTCTGTGCTTGTATCAAAGTACTAAGCCCAGAAGTGTTCAGAACAAAAAAGAAGAAAAGGTGCTGGAGCAGGTAAAGTGGCTGAGCTGACCTAGGTAGACTGGAGGGAGGACAAAAGATGTAGGGACTCTGGGCAGATCTCCACACCAGCTTTGGCATCACCCTGTGGAGAAGGGGAGGGGACCAGAGCGCTTCTTTTTCAGAGATGGATGTTGTATAATGATGCTGCTGACACTCCTCTCTCCTGGAAAACGTACAGCTAAAGAGCAAAGAGCCTGTTAACACGATGGGGATAGGAAAAATGTTGACCTGAACACAGGCAGCACCAGACCCTGCCTGTTCTCGGTGGATAGGAAGCTTGACTTGGCAGAGCACTAGCTTCTCCAGCCAAATCCTTCCTGTTGTCAGGTGAATTACAGGGGCGTTTGGCAACAGGCAGTATCAATAAAATGGCTATAGATCATGGGAGACAATGTCCTGTAGGAAGAAGGAAGAACAGGCAGGAATATAGAGATAACAATCCTCTAAAAAGCCACAACGAACAAAAATTGTGACTCATGCTGGAAAAATTCTCTCAATGAAAAACGTTATCTACGAACCGTCTCCCATTTCCTACGGAAATACTGAAAAACTGAACTATTTTAAGCCCTGCCACATCTTGGAAAAAGATGCGGGGGACTGTGGAAAAATTCCTTCAATTTAGACCTTCCACGCCACAGACAGCACACCTTTCATCCCCCCCACCCCTCCAATCCTCTCAACCTCTCTGAAAGTCACTTTTTAACGAGATGCACATATTTGTGGCCAGAAACCAGCCCTCTGCCACCGCAGGGGCTGACATTTAAAAGTCTAAATCAGCTAAGGTCAAGGATGGATACTCTGGTGCAGAAGCTTCTAATTGCCAATGCCCCAGTGGGAAGATTTGTCTTTGCTTTGTCTTTCGAAAGGCTGCTTTCTTGCCAGGAGAGACTTTCTATGGATGCGCAGAACAGGGTGAGGGGCAGTTTCCACTCCTTCAAGCATTATTTCCTTAGGTTCTATAAAAAGCTCCGTCCGGTTCCTTGGAAGACCACTTCAGACTGAAAAGTCACCCATAATGGGCAGCAGGCTATAAATGCAGATACGCAGCATACTTAGTTATTTTGAGCAGCTTTTGCAAACATGCTCAGCATTGACCTAAAAGCCTTCCCATTTTACTCTCTAAAAGCCCATTACTTTGGTTAATGCTACAAAACTCTAATGCCTGGGGGACCGCAGGGACTGGCAGTCTCTTAACATTCACCTTTAGACCCCTTTGGTTTTGGGAACAAGGCTGGAAGGACAACACAGAGAAAACCGCTCTGGAGCTGTGCATCTCCTTCACAGGCTGATGGAAACCTGCTTTGGCTGGGCTGCACCCAGCCTCCTGCTGAAGTTTGGAGAAATCAGGGGCTGGTACTACAACAACGGATGCGCCACCTTCTTCCCCTTGTAAGATGTAGCGCACAGATCTTTGCTGGTGGCACTGTCTGACACTTCGAAACAGAAGTCTAATTATTTCAGATTAATATATACTTCAATTAGGAGCAGCACCGCAAGTGGCAACTAATTCAAGCATTGTGAGGAAAGCAAAATTTAGCTTTGCTGTATCTGTGAAATGCATTGTGCTTTTGAGAAGAACACATAATCCTAAGAAAACAAAGATGATAACTCCACGTTCTTTAATTCAATGCTTGCATGTGGTTTAATAATAGATTTGCAATCCACTTTTCTTTTTCGCCCAGACAAGTATGGTCTGATTTAGTGAATCCCTTTGATTTGTAATCCTGATTGTTATATAATTAATACGCCCTTGATGCAGAGAGCAGGAGGCTTTAACAGTTACCAGCTATTTTGCTTAGCAGCATTTATGACCTTGGTCAGAGGACGCATTATTTACAGGAAGAGTTTTCTTGAGCATCTGCAAGTAAATCAGCTCTGAAATGCAGCTTAATTGTTTAGGGCAAAGCGCATTCGGTTTCAAATTCCCAGGAACCTCCGGCTTCAGAAACAAAGCGCGTTTCCACAGATGGACGCTGGCTGGTGGAAATGCCACTGTGACTAACGTTCAGCTGACCTTTGGTTTGGGGCCAGCTGCCAACGGGAAATGCCAAGCTGTTATTTACATTCGTTCAAAAGAGGCGAGAGACTGCAGAGCTACTTGAAGGCAGAAAGGGAAGAGGTGTGGAAACTTCTGCCTCCAGGGACACAGCAGAAAATAAAAAGCCTGCAGAGCCAGCAGACTCCCGAGTCCTACACTAAGAAATTACTTTCTGAGCTGCCAGCATCGGGAGGACCCCCTCCTCACTGCAGGGCTGCTCAAGCTCCTGCTCTGTTTTCCCAGTTTCCCCAGTGCTCAGTGCCCTGCCTCCTGACATGCTTGCTTTTGCCCAGCACGTGGGGGAACAGGCCCAAAGAGATGCCATACAGCACCTTAGGGAGCGATATCCTAATTCTGAGGTGCCCAGGGACTCCCAGAGTGCCTGGGAGCAGCATGAAGCCAGAGCTGAGCTGCCCCTTTATAGGAACTGTCCAGGCTGTGCCCTCGCTGCTGCAGCCTGAGAGGGTTTCTTGTGTAGCTTTGCTGCTGGACAGTACCTGTCCTCCTACATTATTCAGAGAGAAGAGCTTGGACTTGGCACAGCTTACTCGGCATGGAAAGCCATGGTGATTCCAGCTGGAGCAAATCCTGGAGCTCAGAATGTCTGTTTTTCTAAAATAATTACAGGAAAGAAACAGAAAAGGAAATTTAACTCCCTAGTACCACGTGTTGGAACACACAACCTCTCCGAAGGTACAGAAAAGTCTTCCAGAAACAGGTTAACAGCCTCAGAAAGGGATTATCCTCCGACTTGGAATGCATTTATCATCCCTGCAATGTCACAGCATGAGAGTCGCTCCATGAATTGTCTTGAAATCGCATCCAAGGCGAAGCAGCATGACTGACACGTTTCAGTGGCATTTCTGCTTCTTCCAAACAGGAGCAATTTTTTTGTTTTGCTTTGTTTAATTTCAGATTGGCTGTCAGCTTTCCGAGGTTTATTTTTCTGTTCTGAAGAGTCACTCAACACAGGAGATGGGCTTTAAAATTCACAGGAACTCCAAGTGGCCAAGAAGCCCTGCAGTTTCGAAGCTAATTCTCTAACAACACACCAAACCTTGGCACTGGAGGCTCCTCCACAGCCTCTGGCTGAGGGACTGGGTTCCTCCCAGTCTAGGAGAAGGGTTGAAAAGTTGAAAATGGACTACGAGCTCAACTCCTCTTTTGTTCCCTGGACACTGTACAACCCATGAGGCCCGTGTCAAAGTAGGAAGGCAAGGCAGCTGCTCCAAAGGAAGGTTTATCTTCCTTAACCACTCCTTCATCAGGCTTGTCCTCAGGAAGACCTACCGTAAGCCTGCTTTGGCCAGTTCTCCATCCAGGTAGCAGAGGGAGCGAACATGAACCAGCAAAGCCCTCCAGTCCCTATGCCTGCCCCTTCTACAGCCAGCATGGCACCACGGGGAAGCTCCCAGGAGTCTGCAGCTCCATGCAGGTCCATGGAGAGAGGTAAGAGCATGAGGTAGGAGGATTAAAGCAGCAGAAAAGGAGGGGATAAAACTCCAGCCAAAGCTGACCAGGGTTTTTATAAATGTATCAAGGGATAAAAAGCCAAGAGGAAGCACATCTTGGGAAGCCCATCAGGGCAAAGGACAGAAGGCCATAATAACTAACTAGAACTGCTGACAAATGGTTCAGGCTCTGCAACTGCTTGCTTGGACCTGGCCAGGAGTAAAAAGGCCACTTGCAAGTGCATGTCCTCACCAAACGGACCCTGAGCACTTCTGAAAACTGTGCCAAGAGCCAAAGCTACTGGCTGCCACACGACAGCAATGTCTTAGAGCTACTGAGGGATGTGTCCCTCCACCTGCAATTCACATCCACAGACTCCTCCTTGCAGAGGTGCCAGGCTACACCTACAGCTTTCCTACAGTCACACGTGCTCCCTCCTGTTTGTATTGAGGCTGATGGAGACCAAGGTCCACATCCCTCCCTCTGTTCAGCTGGAGCAGGGATTTGACCCAACCCCTCCAGGCTTTAAGGAGAGACTTGAATTCCAACCTACAGTGTCTGGAGCCAAGTTTTTTTGCCTACAGCTTTCCTGGAGCCACGGGTGTGAATGGTGTGTCGCCATTCATCCCCCGCCCAATGCCACTGCAGGCTTCTTGCTCAGATGAGAGCATTGACTTGCCTATTTTTAAGCCCAACAAGACTCCCAAAGCAGATAACAGGAGCTTGCATGGCTGAGTTGGAAGCGTGCGTGTCAGTCTCTGACCTTGAGTGGAGTCTGGCAGCCACTTACCTGTTAAGACAGGAAATAACTGTCCTTCTACGGATGCTTTATGCCTGGGAACAGAGCTGCTCAGCCTGGCTGGATTTCACCCCGGTGCATTCACAGACAAACACTTCTAACTCCTCTGTGAAATAACACCCTCAGCCGATACATTCGGTATGAGTGCAGCTCCTCTGCAAATACCTTGTGACTATAATTAACACTTAGGACATCTTGTAATTTATAGTCACCTTGGTAGACCCAAGCTGATGTGCCATGCAAGCAAGGCTGAGTGTATAAGTACTTACAAGAATAAATGTTTATTTTGCACTGAAAACAAATTATCAATAGATGCCGTGCGAGCACGGCACCTCAAGTTACTTTGCATGAAGGACACTGAACTATTTGACTGCTGACATTAAAATAAATGTACTGTGCTTTGACAGGTACTTCACCGACTTTGAAGAATATGCGTGTAGTGTATGAAAAACTGCCTCATGTGTTGGCTGCTCCACAAATTTAGAGATGCCGTACAAACTGATCCTGACATAAGCCAGATTTTCCCCCAATACCACAATTCCTTGTTCACCAACAAGTTCCATCAACTTCCATTAGAGTTGTCAAAGACTGTAGAGCCCAGGCTTTTATCACTTGCCTATGTTTAAGCACATGAGAAGTCAATGGGATTGCTTGATGGTTTGAAGCTGAGTGCTTGCCTCTGTGGGGGGATCTCTCTGCATAATTTACTAGCATGTGGGGAAAACATTAGCATCCTACACGTGAAAAATGAAATCCAGACCTCACCAAACTTAGGGCGTTTGGCCGTTCGGCTGGGATTCTTCTGTTTTTCTTTACAAGTGTTTTCCTGAAGTCAAGTTTTCTCTGTGAGAAAAGCTCATCACAAAGTCAGAATGCAAATATGTAGGCTTCAGGAAATTTTACCTACAACATGTTCTGCTTATTTTTAAAAGAATATGAAAAGACTCCTGTGAGAATCAAGTCTAACAATCAGGACTGGTCTACACAGAGATGAAAATCACTGGGAAGTGAACTACATCTGTGAGCACACATTTGCAATTCCTGCCTGTCCAAACAGATCAATCAGCCCACCTTCGTGCTGGTTTATAGCACTACTGCTTGTCAGCTCTGTTCACACACTGCTATTGCCTAAATCGTGCTAATCAGCTGGTCAGATAAAAGTTATTACAAAAGTTGGAGAAGTGTAAATACACAGCTTCTTTTCTTACCTTCCACTGAGAAGGAAACCGATAACAACAGCCAGCAGAATAACTCCCACTGTTACAGACACAACAATTATAGGAATCTGGCTCTGGTCGCTGGATGCAGCTACTGCTGAGATGAGAAACAGAAAATGGAGATTAAGGTTAAAATTACAGTCAGCACTCGCATGGGTCTTTCTTGTGAGGCTGCCAATGAAGTTTCAGTCTTACCAGTTCATTTCTTCTTTTATGGTTTGTGCTTTCCCCCTTTGCTGCCTGTTTCTACTTTGGAAAGGAAATGGGTGGAAAGAAACCAAAACACATGCAAAACCAAGCCAAAAACCAAACAAAATCTGATCTCATCACTGAATTCAGAAACTCAGTGTTAGAGAACTCAGCTTTTGAGTTTGCAGGCCGCAGTTTCTCCTTCCCAGGTCAGCTACATTAGAAATCCCACAGATAAAAGATGAAAACCAAATAGAGAAAATATTTCTGGAATGTTGTTGCTGCTGTTACTAACTAGGAGATGTGAATAAGATCTGAGACAATTAGCACTACCAGTGCTTCAAGAAGCTATGAACGACTTAAACCCAACTCATTGTAGCATCTGTATCACGTGGCCAGAAAGTGCCTTCTGTAAAATAGGAATCTCCTAAGACACATCCACTGTTTGGTCTTTTTATCTGCTAAGGAAAGCATAACTGCTTGCTCATGCCTTGTAAAGATCCCTTCTGACAAAATACTGAGATGAGTCCCGTGATAAAGACGCAGGCAGAAAGGCCAGGAAATCTGTTCGAGAACTGGGTTTTGCCATATATTTAGTAAGAGCGGGTGAGTAGATTCCTGAAACCTGAAAAACTGAGATGCTAACAGCACTTGTACCATGCTGATTTGCTTTGCACTTCAGGAGAAGGGAGCCTACCTCTCGCTGGGGCTCTGCACATGAGGTTCCCCAAGCAGAAACCTGCTCCTGGGCATATGTGTTGCTGTTGTAGGTGAGAAACCTCATTATAGGTCCTGCTGGGGATCGGGGGCACCTGCCCTGGCGTTGGCCCCGCGTGCAACTTCAGCCACTGGAGAAAGCAGCGAGGCAGGAATGGATTGTGCTGAAGATGGCCTTTAGCTCAACTATCGAAGTAAAGTTGGTCCTTAGCACCGGATTAACTTTATGGAGGCTATAAAAAAACTGAATATAGCCCCGTATGAATTGTTAAAAGAAAAGAAAGAAGGAAAGGTGAGACATTAAATGTTCATCTACAATAGGTTTCAAGTAGCTCTTCATACAGGAGCTCTCTGGTGCTCGACTGCAAGCAGCATGGGCTCAAGAACAGTAAATGATTTCAGAATGACTGGCCCGATACATTAAATATTTAATGTTAACTGCTCCAAAGCCGTGCCATCATCCAGAGATTTTATTAGCCTCACGAATTTATAGAGGCTCCTTAAGATGATGTTTTATTACTTTCTTGACAAAGTAATTAAAAAGAAAAACATTTAAAGGAGAACATTAAGCTATTACTCTGGTGGTTTTCTGCACAGCTCAGGGGATGGGGAAATACGATGGGATCCTGCCGTGATCTACGGCAGCACAAGAGCACGAATTTGTAAACCCATCTGGGATCTTGCTGCCATGCGAAGGGGGGAACTTGCATTACTGTCCCTCGCCTTGGTGACATGTTTCTGCTCCGTGCCGGGTGATCAGCTGGATTATCTCATCAATTCAGGAGAAAAAGTTTTTAGCAGCAAGCGGATAACATCCAACAACAGCTCCCACGCAACTAAAAGCATCTATTGAAAAATGCTGATCTGGCTGCATCACAGTGCTCCGCTGAACGGCACAGTTCATAAAACAAACCCGAAGTTTCAAAAAAGAGAAAAGTCCAAAACAAGTCCCAGCTTTTTTCGCCCCTCCACTTCTCAGGTACAATGCTTAGATCATGCAGCCGTCAGTAATTGTTGTGGTATTTCCTCCGAGTGTATTAAAAAGAAATTTACAGGAACTGAAAACAAAACATGATGCTTGGTCCAAACAATTTTGGAGGGTGAGTGCTTGATTCTCACACCAGCCACTGAAAGGTTTCTGTTTGTGCCTGAATCCCAATTATTTGCTTTGGCTCTCTGAGAGTTTCGGATCTGAACTCTGACACAGCACGGGGATTTCAATCTGTGCTTGCTTTCAGTCTGCCTGGTTCTCTGGGATGCGGGAACACAGGAACGCAGCTGGAAGGCTGGTCACTCCTTCACTCTCCTGGCACTAAGATTTACTTTGGGTAGGGCCTTGGGGGCCAAAAATCCCACTTTTTTTAAAGGTCTAAAATGCCAAATAGAACAGCACTTGTGGAAGATACTGAGGCTTATGCTGCATTTCAATTCTGCCAAGCATTTAAACATCTGGTTAAATCCTCCTTTAGCCACAGTGTTATTCCAAAAGACTTAGTCCAAAAGAGGAACAGTTCCCAACTCCTGAACTGAGAAGCACGTAGTACTGCTCTGCCTACACATCAGTTCTTTACCATCAGAGAAGTACCTACTTCTCTGTCTCAAAAGGGCTGAGAAGACTGGTAGGCAGGTACAACTAAACAACATCAGTGCTGTGAAGTGTTTTAGGGTATTGCCAAGTGATGCTCTCAAAAAAAACAAACAAAAACAAACAAACAAACAAAAAAAAAACAACGATTAGCACAGATACTCACACAAGAGGCTTTGAAGAAGTGGCATTATTTTTGGACTAGAGCTGTAGGTGATGATGGCACTGGATCAAACGTGCATGTATTTAATGCATTTTGTTAATATTCTGGAACACTGTTACTCAAATTACTCTGAACTAGAAACTTTCCAATGGCAAACATAACTTCCCTAGTATAATAAAGAGTAATTTTCAGTATAACATGATTTTGTTGCTACTTATAGGACACGATTAATGTTTAACACAATAAGAAATAGATTAAATAGACCATTCTTATTGCATTAATGCTTGCATCATGATGCAATTTGCACTATATTAGTTTAATCACTGGCTCCATAGTTGCATCTGTACTTATACAGCGATTCCTTTAAAAACCTCTTACGGATTCAAAGGTAGCATTCATTGAAATCACAACTAGCAATCCTTTTCTCAAAGAGCTGATGATGGATTTTAAATGGACTGGAGTAACAGTAAACAAAGTATTGATGAATTTATATTTCTAAGGAAAATGTGGAACCAATTGGCTCTTTTCCACAGGACTAAGTGGAGCAATTCCACCATAAAGTTTCTCTTCTACCCAAACAGTATAAACGATTAATAAATTACAGTTGTACAAACTGAAATAGATATCTCAAGTACATTATTTTTGAAGGACATCTTTAGACCTCAGCAAAAAAAATCTGGTAATCAGGACAAAAGGAATTTCCCCACAGCTGTGCCTGAACCCACGAGAAAGCTCAGCTGGGCCTCCACATTTTTCTGGAGTTCACCCAGCCTCAAAATCTGCTCCAGAATGCAGACCTGGATGATCGCATTCATTAAAAGAACAAAAAAAACCCCAAGCTCCACAAATTTGTAACAGGCCAAGCGAAGTCCTATGCCTGCAGTGCACATTTTTGCCATTTCTGATCGCCAGTCAAATTCCTTTCCTCAAGGCTGTGGCATTGGCAACCAACAGAAGCCGTCTTTCAACTTGACAGTAAGCAAAAGATGCAAATGTTGGTTAAGCTCTTCCCCTCACAAAGGGGCACCATTCCAGGAGAAAGAGGCTTTTCCCCCGACAGATACTTAAGAGAGCTCAGCATTGACTGCAGACAGCCTTTAGAAGTGCAAAGGAGGTCTCATCCTCTCCCTCCTCCTGCCCTCTGACTCTTCTCCTTCACTCAGTGGCGTGACAGCAGCAACCGTTCAACTCTAACAGTTCTCATGAACACAGGATTTTTCTAAGCAGTGAATGCCATGAATTTCTGGAGCCTCAGCTCCTGGTGCTTCACCTCCTGCCCCACCACGTGAGACGAGGAAGCAAGCAGAGATGTGTTAGCCTGCCCAGCATACAGACATGACGTGCCTGATGTTCCTTAAGTCAAGGGACGAGGCCAGAAAGAGGGAGAGAGCACGAGAGTGACAGAGCTCTCTGCAAAGGTATCGATCCACTGCCTCCTTGCTGGCAACCATTGCAGAGATGTGGACTGACAGTAATTAAAAGGACTTACACACGGGGCTGGTTTCAAACTCAAATCTTCGGCTGAAGCCACCGTAGCCAGCAGCTGTCCGGGCTCGGATCTGGAAGACGTACGCTGAGCCTGGTTTCAAGCCATCTGCTGTGATCATCGTCTCTTTGGACTTGATGATGGTGTAGCTCGTCTCCTGGTCCTTTTCCCAACCCCCCCAGAAAACACAGAAAAAAAAAGGTTCAAACACACAAACACACAAATAATGGCTCTCATGGAAGAAACTCTTAATGCCCACACCAAAGTTACCAAGAATGACTGAAATGTGCACTTCTGAGGATCTCTTTCCCCCAAAAAAACACTCTGAAGCTCCTTTCTATAGCATGAAACGATAGAACTGATTTTCACTTGTCCTGCAGCTTTTATAACCAATGATTCTGTAAGGCATGGAAGGGATCGGAGGTATTTTCCACTGTAAATGACAACACACGGGGATGAAAATGGCACCTGGAGCAGGAACCGCGTTCCAGTGCTCTGGATGTGCACTGCTGTCTTAAAAGGCAGCACAGCTGGCACAGACATAGCTGGGACGATGGAAGCATTCAAACAACAATCAAAAATCAATCCCAAGGCACAGCAAAATTGAAATTGGTTCCACAGACTCAAAGAGGGATTTTGATTTATACCAAAAATACTTCCATGCAATGCAATTAGTCCATATATTATATTACGCTATATTATTAATTATACAACTTTATGCTGGCATTTCTAGAATCATGAATTAGATGTTGGCCAGGAACAGTCAACTAAAACTCTATGAAGATAACTAATTTTGCAGTGTTCTTCTGAAGCAATGAACTCGAAGAAAATTTGCTAAAATAAATCTTCATTTAAATCAGTTCTAATGTGAAAGAGTTTCAGTTCTTTGATTAAAATTTCACTCAAATGCTTGGTAATTACTCTTAGAATTATTTACTGTAACACATAATCTTGACAAGAGCTCATAAATTAAGGGCTACAAACTGGGAAACTGTTTTTTATTCACCATATCCTCTCAGATCTAAATTATTATGAGGTAAGCAGGAGTTCTTAGCAATTTCTTGCTGAGATTTCTGCACAGCTATTAGGATCTGAACTGATTTTTCTTTTTGCTTTCTTATTTACCGGGCAGCTTTCCATAGGCAGTATGCCTGGCTATGGCTCTGGGAATCTCCAAATGTAGGATTACAGATTTTCTCATTGAAGCTTGTAGCTATGTGAGACTATATCGGATGCATTTATTTCTACCTGCCTTTTTTTTTTTTTTTTTTTTTTTTTTCCCTGTTAAGGAGTGATTTCTCTTAAAGGAATGTGATCTGACAAACCTCAATTTTCCAAAACATTTAATATCGATTATTCTCATCCTCTGGAAATGAACACTGTGAATTTACTGTTATAAAGGGCCCAAACCCAAGAGAATATAAATGACAGTAACAACAAACAAGAAGGATTAAGGATGACATCCCAAATATAGCAGAATGAATAGTTAAAAAGCAGGAAGTGAATATTAGTTCACATCTTTCCTTGTATGTCAGCCCAATTAGGTTTTCAATACACTGCTGATTTTGCAAACACTTTAACATTTGAGCTTTCCTACAGAAACCACCAAGCTTTGCTATCAGCCTGAAACAAAGAAATCAAGACAGCATAAACTCAGACTGACTGTAGCAACCTCCCCATGAAGGACCTGCACTTTAAGAACTATTTAGTGAAGCTACTTGAAAATAATTGTGGACCACAAATACAACATTTTAAAACCTTGTCATTTGTTTGAAAACAAACTAAGCAAAACAAACAGATGGATTTTTTTGCTTTAATTATTATGTCATTAGTAACATTTCTAGAGGTTAGTATCTTCCCAGGCCACTCCAAGGGAAAGATTCAGTGTACCACAACAGCCATTCAAACGAGTTAATAAAAGGATCCATAATTGATTATCACCAGCAAAAGCGTATACAGACTCCTTGTGCTTTGTTAGGATCCCACCATTTTGCAATAGCAATGTTTTCATTTCAAGAAATGGTATTAACCATTTTTTTCCCCAAAACAACATATAGAACAGAATAGTTCAGTTGGAAGGGACCTACAAAGATCATCGAATCCAACTGCCCGACCACTTCAGGGCTAACCAAAAATTACAGCATGTCATTGAGGGCTATTATCCAAATGTCTCTTGAACCCTGACAGGCATCATCCATCTCACTAGGAAGCCTGTTCCACTGCCTGACTATCCTCACGGTGAGCAAATTTTTCCTAATTTTTAGTCTGAAGCTCCCCTAGTGTAGCTTTGTGCCATTCCCGTGTATCCCAACAACCACATCAGACTGCACACAGATCCTGCACTCTTCCTCTAATCCTGGATCTGGGACCTGGTTCCACTCTTCCTCACCAGCTGGAAAATGAAGATCATCTCTCCCTGAATCTCCCCACGGGACTCACAGCAGGTCCCCAGGAAAGGCTGGGCTAGTCAGCACTGCCGTGCCCAAAATCTGGGCTGCTGGCAACTCTAGCTGGTTCTCCGCTGTAGGTTTCTGGGCAGAAAGCTGGGAGCTCAGCTCTATTTAAGCCACTTATGTCCCTTCCCAAGTTCCCTCGACTACAGGAAGAAAAAAGTTGATTTTATCTCGATGCAGAAAGTTTCTAATCTCTTTTTTCCCTGTCTGCTGGGCTGGGTCACTCCCAGGGAGGAAGAAAGAAGAGGAGGAGGAGCAAGGCTCCAGAGCAGTTGTATGCTGAGTGACTTCACCTAGGTAACAGGCATACCTAGTTGAAGATCTTCTCTAAAATAGAAATTCAGGAAAGAAAAAATAATTGTGACTCAATTTCATTATTTTCTTCTCTCTCTCTCTCTCTCTTTTTTTTTTTTTTTTTTTTTTTTTTTAGGTAGAAAGTGTGTTTGTTTCAAAAGAAAATAAAGAACACGTTACAGTTCCGGTTAAGGCCAAAAATTGTTATTCAGTCGAATCTTGCAGACCTCATTTCTGGAAATCTTAGATCAGTTACATCCTTCACAAGATGTTACTTAGACAAAACGCACTTGTTTCCATTTTCTTTAAAACTGCATTATTTTTTCAGGAAGAGAACAGGTCATCCTTTGAAACAGAGACAGAGAGACAAGCTTCGCAGCAAGAGAGTGCTTCTCATTACATGGAGAGCTCAAGTTGGAAAAGTGAGGCAAGCTTTTAAAAGCCAGGATGCCCTTCTTCACATCAGAACAGACACAATCTGTCTGTGAATCTTTCTCCTCTCCTCATATCAGGGACGCAAAACCAAATTAGGAACTGAGATACCAAGTGCAAGGGACAGCCTGATGCTTCCGGGAGGATGTGGAAGCTTAATCCCCAAGCCCTCCTATTTTTAACAAATGAGCATGCTCTACCTCAACGTGATAAGGCTGGAGAGGAATCTGACACACAGATTTAACATATTTGTTCAAGAGAAGTGGCACACTAATGGAAAACAACACCCTCATTTCAACTCTTCCTAATCATTTACTGCAAAATCAATGTGACATTGATTTACGCATAAAACTGCTCCATTCCCTTCCACAACTCAGATAATTATAACTAAAAGAAGAGGACAGTAAAGAGAAGGTACTTGGGATGCTCAGCAATCAGTCCGTCACACCTTTTCAAAATATTTGATTTCGTATTCCAGGATGATGCCGTTGGGTCGATCTGGCTCCTGCCAGGAAAGGGAGATGCTATTTTTAGTTATCTTCCCTTTTTTCACACTACTGACTGGAGAAGGTGCTGCAAGACAAGGAGAAAAACAGAACAGACAAAACCATGGTTAGTAAGATGCCCTGCCCCTCCTGCATTCAAACTCCCCAACACAACGTGATCCTTAGCTACTGCAGATCGGTGGGGGCTGTTTTCACCTGGGTGGTCTTTGCCCATTTTTAAAAATCAGGAATCATGCTACCTGCTGTCTGAATTAGAGCAGTAATGGTTTCCCCCAGGTTAAGGGCTGAGTCCCTTAAAGGGTTTGTAATGAATGCCGGGGAACTGCCTCGTGCCACTGCTGGCGTTTCTGGAAACCTTTGGATTTCACTGTTGGGTGATTTACCTAAACCTTGAAACAGCATCTGATCAGAGGGCAAGGAGAAATAAGATTGAAGAGGAGGAACTTGCTCTGAACGAAGCAAGGCAGAGGTACAAAGTGGCATGACTCCAGAAAAAGCAGCGGACTCGCACAGATTTTCAGCAGCTGAGGATCTGAGCAGCATCGCCCACCCGTGCAAAGCGCTAGCATGAACGAATGCTACCCGCATACACCTCGACCTTGTCTTTTCAAGCAGTTTTCAAATACATCAACCCCACGCCTTGTCTTTCCAAGCGACTTCTCGCATGTGTCACGGAGCAGTATTAGCACAGCAGAATTACGGATCGATTCCCTATTGCTTTCCTTTGGCTGCTCTGAAGGTGTGTGTTTTAGTGGGTACACAAGCCCCGTGGTTACGTGGGCTCCTCAACTATTTGGTGCTTCTGTTTGTACGCTACTTGAAGTCCAGGCATCCTTCAGCCCCTCTTTCTGGGAGCACTGCACAGGATAGCAGGCCATTACGGTCTTTATAATTCAATTGCTCTCCATAAACATCACCGGGGTGTTACAGAAGTTTGCAGGGTGCTCGGGGAGGCCGTGGAATGGAAGCAGCTATACAGCTCTGCTTATTATTTTAAGATGCAGCCCTCAAAGGTTATCTGCCCTTTGCAGCACACACGTGCATAAGAAACAGGCTTGCTTCTTTGTTTTCAGTCTGATACTGCAGAGACTTTTCAAGTTTTTGTTTTGTTTTGTGTTTTCTTTTTTACCATCCCTGCCAGCTCCCTGGTTAAAGTTGCTACGGGAAATGCAACCACGACACCCCAGTCATTTCATGCCAGAGATGAGGAAAGCGACACCACGTGAAAAGTAAATGGGATAGGAAAAAACTCATCGTGCCTAGTTTACTGGGCTCAGGCTCTCCATGTAGCTACAGAGGAAGAAAGAACAGCTTCCCCAGAGGAAAAGCAGCCTGTGCCTGGCTGAGAGCCTTTGAATCACCCTCTGGACAGGCCAGGTCTCAGCAAGGATTAGAGAAGGGCTGGGGAGACCGGATGGCAAAGGCCTTTGTGGGAATACAGGGAAGTGAGTGTAAAGATCAGCAGCAAATGAACCCATTTTATTTCCCCAAATGTACTTGAAATTACAAAAAAAAAATTTACTTCTCCTATAGGCAGGACTGGCTAATTATCATAATGCTCAAAAAAAGCCCCAAAGCAATTAAGTAAAATAAAGACAACAAACAAATTAAATTTGCCAAGTCTGATCTTCAGCCAAAAAGAGTAAGGGAACAGCTCCAGATGATTATCCCTGGAAACCCTGAAGGCTAGTAATGAGCTTTCTTGTTTTAACCAACTTTCTGCATTTCAGCCTCTTTCCATTCCCAGCTTTTCTCGCTCCTGTTTACTAATCTCTCACCCACTTGGCTCTGGGAGGATCCTGAAAGGTGTTGGTCGTTGCCATATTGTTTGCTGCTGGAGAGCTGGCATCAGCTGCACGGACATGGCAGCTTTTGGGCTGTTCGTACACCACTGTGCTCACAACTGCTCCGCTGAGCAGGTAGAAACCACCTTGATTTGAATGATGATCGTGTTATTTATGTAAGCACCACACGGTGATCACCACCAATTTTTCATCCGCAGAAGTCACCTTCCCTTCGAAACTCATGTCCTCCACGATTTCTTGGACTGTGTGAAGGCTAACAAGAAAACCACACAAAACTCAATCCCCTAATCTGGAACAGGACGTTCCATTAATTAGACCACGAGCCCAAATGAGTGTTGTGCAGGAACACGCATGGCAAGCTGAGCTGTGCATGTGTGTACTGTCACGTGTTAGCCCAGAGAGGACGCAGCGAGCAGTGAATTTGTTAAAAGAGGATGAATTCCCCACTTAGTGCAAGGGAAGCTACGTGGTTTTCACACACATCAAAAAAAAAAAGTTGCACTTTGGGGTGGGGATGCCAAATAACAGGCAGTTCTCAATTCTGAATTCTACATCTCTATTTCAATAAAAGATGCTGAGCACTTTCATCGTGAGCCACCTGGATGCCAAAGGGGGACGAAGCCACAAAAGAACCCAGGAAAATGGGCCCTCATCCCTCCGGGACTGTTCTCCAACACCCCGCAGACCTGCAACACCCACCACAGGCTTGCCTAGCTGGCAGCAGAGGTCTGGTGCAATGGGAAAGTCAAAACTGAGCTTTAAACCTCTTCAAAGTGCCATTATGAGACGCAAACCTGACAAGTAGAGTGAAGGAAGACATCAAGCTGGGGAGAACCCAGCCCTCCCTGGTATCAAACGCCTCTCAGGAAGGTGCAAACTGCAATCCTCAGCATCAGGAATGCCTGAGCAAATAACCAATCTTTTTGTCTGCTTTACTGAGATCTCCTGAAGTGTTTGTAGGGCTGAGGCTCACAAGTGCATTAAAAACACAGCAATGATGCAAGTGCTCCTGAATGCTTCAGCTGCTGCAAAACCCTTCCCTGGGCTGCTCGGGGCAGTTCAGCTCTCTTTTTCATGGGCACAGCACATCACGAAATGCACCACTGCTTGCCTGAAAGCGTCCTTCAGACTCCACACACCCCTAAAACAGAGCTTCCTCTTTAAAAACCAGCGTGTGCTGCTTCGCTTTGCTAGCTAGCAGATTCATGGAGTTAAATTTCTGGGTACATAAGCCTCAAATGTTCAACTGCAGCTATGCAGAGTATTCTGCTCTACCGGGAAAAGAAAGGAAGATAAGGAAATGAGCGACCGAATTCTCAAAGTAAATTAGAAAAGGAGTAACTGTATCCTTTTTGAATCTCCTTCAAAAGAAGCGTTAAAGTGTAACCGTGAGATAAAGGCCAATTAAGTAAATTCAATAAATCCCAGTGGTGCTGGGATGATACGGCAACTACTCTGCATCCCCAACACAGGGAGAGTACAATGCTCCCAACCCAAGGAGGAAGGTATAAGTATTTTAGAGTTTTCTTTGTCAAACAAAATGTAATCCAATCCGGGCGAGCAGACAAAGCCTGCAATCATTCCATCTTAAAAGCCTGCAAGTGGATACTGTGCTATATGATCTCAGGAAAATAAAGGGATTACTTGAAACTTGCTTTTTAAAGGTCACTGCTTCTGCAAGGGCAGCATCCTTTTAATAGAAAGAAGCCAAGCCACTGAGAAGTTCCATTTGGAGTACAACACATAAAAAAATAAATTGACGTAAGAGTCAAGATATATAAAGCTGTAATCTCCTATGGTTTTATGCAAGCAGACAGAAGTCTTGTTCAAATCCCTGCCTTGACACTACAAAGAGTGGATGTACATAGCGAATTGTCTACACGTTGCTTTACAAATAACCTGCACGCTTTACATTAATTTCTAAGCAAAGCACTCAAAATCAAAGAGGGATATTACATCATTTATGTTTATGTTTGCCATCCGTGAAAACAGCCATGCATGTGATGAAAGCAAACAGAAGATGTAACTAGGTGTGAAATTGCAAACGTACATTTTGCTTCCCTCAGACCAAAATTCATCAGGAAGCAAATAAAATGACAGACTGATTCTACTTCTTCTTTCTTTTCTTGAGTTTTGTTTCTACCATTTTCTAAGGAGAATAAGTGGCCATACCAAATAAATAAATTCAAGTCTCCGCAGAAGATGCATCATTAGTCATATTTGAATAACTGCAGGAGATGATTTCATGAGGAATAGACCTTTTAGGACATTCTTCCTCTGCAACCTTTGGTAATGAGCAACATTAGCACTGAATGAGCCATCCAGGCACCAAACACAGTGTTTAGAAAATACTGTGGTGTGTCCCACTAACGTCTAATAAACAATGATGCTTATGGGAATAAAATGTTAATTGTATTTTAAGAGAAACTAATGTTATCAGGTGAATGACCACTGCACCCAGATAAAACAAATAATCCAGTTTCTACATCTCATGGTCTATCTAATGCTCTCTCCAGTCCAATTATTTTTGCCTTGGTATTTTTCACTCTGGCATAAATAACAGCTAATGGCTCCCCCATCTAACCCTTACCCCCACGGTGTGCTTTTCCATTAACTAGTGGGTAAAACTGAGCACAAAATATTAGCTCGCATCACCCTCGCTGCAAAAAACGAGCCACCGGTCCAGGACCTTCAATCCAGCTTCCACTTGGGCCAGGACTGATGCTCACCAGCAGCAACCTGTGGAAACCCAGGAGGAGATGCAGATTTACACGAGCAAAGACACCTCTCCTTCCTCTGGCTCTCCAGCTTACTGTCTTTGCTGATGTCTCAGTCTCTTTTGGAAAGAGCAAAGAGGAAGGACCCTGCTACTACCATCTCCACCCTGTGTGCCACCATGGTTCATGTCTACAGATTTTCACGTCTATTTTACATGCATTTGCAGTTTTTTTTAACCTGATTACACTCCCTTACATGCAAGCATTTGGGATCTAACACTTCAGACCTCTCAATAAACCTTGGGGTTCCTCCCTCCAGCTGATGCCATGTTTCTTCTGCAGTCTGAGTTTATGCCAGGAGATTTAAAAGTCAGATTCATGCTGGTGTTTAAATCAGTACCTTCACCTGTCATCATTTAAACAAATAGCTATGCTATCATTAACGCACGCATAAGGCTAGGTTTAACTGAAGAAAATTAAAGCTGTATGTATCAGAAGAGTAGCCACAAGACAAGTAATTCAGGTTCCACTTCAAAAGCCTGGTTTACTGAGATTTTTCACAGTTTCTAATTAGTGACATTAGTGATTTTTTTTCTCAGACCTTTGATGACTTCAGAGGTTGGAGCACCACCTGCATTATTCAAAGAACCATGCTACAGGCATGGGAAACTGCAAAAGGCTTCAAGCAGGAGATTCGTTTTAAACAAGGTACATACACTAAACGTAGTAGAAACAGAAACTCTGTTTTGAAATTAATTGTGGCAAAAAGGAAGACCTCCCTGTATTGCCTCTTTGCATCTCTGTATAGAAACAATACGCTTTTAGACGAGCCCAAAACCCAATGGCTCCCCAGGGGTACCTTTATTGCCGATATTCCACTTGGGTCAGAACTTAGCATTTAAATCATAACTTGAGTTTCATGCTTTTTTTTTTTTTTTTTCATAGTTTTAATATCCCAAGGTAAACCCCAGTTTGCCTGATAATGGGTTTAAAAACTCTTTGACCCCTGAGGAAAAATAGTAATGAAACACTCCTGGCTAGTTAGATGAACTGGATAGACCCCAGTTTGCAGCTGCTTGTAAGTATTTTTGCAAACCAGGTCCTGGAAATTAAAGGTCCTTAATGCCATTTCAATTCTGCCCGAGATCTTACTTGGGATTTCAGCAATGCACAGGCCCTACACAGGGCAAGGAGTAAATTTTTTGCCACAGGATTAAATCTGAACACCTTGCAAAACACAAGGCCAGTCCTAAAATACAGTTCAGGTATGGAAATCTCCCTCTCGAATGATTTCTCAAGGTGTCCCTTGACTAAATGGAGAATTCGTGCAGGTTCTTTTCACACATTAAACATCAAAATAAGAACACAATCTTCAAATTTCCTTGGCAAGAAATATATAGTATTTACTCACATCTTCTACCTCCCAAGAAGAACACCTGAGGTAAATGCCAGGTCTCAGAACAATTCACAGTCTCTGTTTTGAACACCAAAACCTGAGACGCCCTAATGTATGCCTTAAAATCGCAGGGGTCACGCTGTCACATGTGGGGGGAAACCCAACTCAAACCCTTGACGGCCCTGACAAAAGGCAGGGCCCCGTTTTTGTAACACGAGTCTGTGGTAAACCAGCAACCAGATTTACCTCACACAAAAAGGGACAATCTTTCAGGTGGTTCCTACCCCAATCCCGGAAAGACTAAAGAAAGCTCCTTGAGCACGACAGCAAAATGTGACTTGGGGCCTAAGCTGGTCGTGGAGCTGAGGCGCTCCCAAACCTCCCTGTCGCCTCCCAGCTGGTTGCAACCTTGGGTTTGTCCAAGGTTAAAGCCAAATTGCTGCCCAACTCTGTTTGGAGAGCATGCTGTTTCTTTGCCAAGGTACGTCTTGGGGTGGGCCGGCAGCTCCTTGGGTGCTGTTGGCTAAGGAAGACCATCAGCATCCTGCACTGCTGAAAATTTGGCCTCAGTTAGTGAAAATCTGGTCCAACTGTGTCAGGCTGTGGTTCAAACTGATGCTTTTGGTGCCTATCTCCAAGCAGGAGCAGTGGGTGCTGGAACTGAAACGCCTTCATGGATCCAGCCTCTGTGACCTCAGGCACCCAAAAAAGCTTGAAGCAAGACGGGCATTGAGACAGAACCTCCTAAGTCACCAACCACAAAAGGTCCTGAGAGCATAACTGCTCCCCTCTGAGCACACCTTTACCTCATTCAAGGCTGCCTTTTCTTGGAGCATCTCCTGGAGGAGGCTGCAAGGAGAGAAGCAGCAAAAAGAAATACCACAGAAACTAAATATCTTCTGCTTAACAACTACTAGCTAACGTCAACTTATCCACTCCTAAAGACCTATTTGCTTCTTGACACAAATCTTTGTATGAACATGCAGGCCATGACACATTTAGTTAGCCCTATAAACTGTATTAAAAGAACATTAAAAGAACCAGCAAGACAACAGCGTTAGTGCATGTACAAAGTCACTGTTCAAATCCTCTAAACCTTCACTTGTGTAATAAACACATAGCCATAAATGTGTATCCAAACTGATTACTGATTATTGATGTTTAGGTTGTGAGGACAGTGAAACACGCAGCTTTAAAACACTCACAGCTTTAGAACATTCCCATTCACAGCTTGAAAACACTCACATCTTTTCCTCTTAATCAAAAGATGGTGTTAGCCGTACAAAAGCAGTGTTCAACAGGTGCTCTTCAAAGGACAGCGGGTGCAGTCACTGAGAGCTTTGCTGTTCACATCAGGCTGTTCAGCTTTCCCGTATCATCAGAGGGAACCGAGCAGATTCAGGGCAGAGCTTACAGGCCAACTGCTTTTTCCGTGCTAACACTTTACTGAAGTGGTAAGCATGAAAGGAGCACTTAGGGACCTCATTGCGGGCTCACGGCTCAGTGGTAACGGGCATTGCACCCATGCAGAACAGAACAGCCTTCCCGCTGTAGCATCCTCGGTTACATTCATACCCAAAGACAACACACACATTTGGCTCCTTACCCAGGGCCCACATCGGAGCCCCAAGAGAAAAATCGGGTAGACCAACTGCCCAGCAGTCCATTCTGTATGCCCCACTGCTGACTGTACAAACCTTCCCAAAACCACTGTTTTTAAAAAAGAAAAAAAGAAAAAACAACAAAAATAACTGCTAAAATATTTACCTTAACGAAAACTAAACCATGGAACAGCTATGGCACGTTGCAATCGCAACAGGATTACTCGCAGGTATCACAGGATCCAAGCAGTAAATTACAGATCCTTCGGGGTAAAGAATACTTTCTCTTTCCTCATGTGCACACCACATTGTACGTAACAGAGCCAGCATGTTTAATGGAATTTATGATGTATCAAAGCCTCCCCCAAACACTAAATAATCTTTAGTTTTAAGTCTCTTAGTCTTAAGACTCTTAAGAAAGCATGGGATTTCAAAAAATAAATTGGATCCTTGCCATTTGCCTTCTGTTTACCGAGTTGCACAGAGATACTTTCAGCCCCCTGAAATTACAGACGCAAGATGTACTCTTAAGCAAGGAGTGAAAGCTACCCACTGATTCACACAACTTGCAGGATCGGGGCTTTAGGAAAATATGACCAGATACCACGAGAGAAAAATCACAGGTGACAGGAACTTACCGGCTATCGTCCAAATTGTAAATGAGAATTCTGCTTTAAAAAAAAAAAAATTTGGTAATTGGGAATTTACTTACTGCAGTGGCTGTAGCTTATCTCCAGATAGTGCAAGCTAACAAAGATGGTCATGGAAATGCGCACTGTTGGGGTATACAGGAGTGAGAATGTGCTGGCACTCCACTTGTCAAGAGAAACCCTCCCTACTGCTGCTATTTTCATTTCCCATATGATTTCCAAGATGACTTATCATAGACAATTGTACAACGCTAAGCACAATGACCTCGAGGGAGGGCAAGTATTACCTCCAGCTTTTTCACACAACAAATACATTCAGTGCCTTATCAGGAACACCAGCTCATCCCCAAAAAGCAAGAATTTTAAGGACTGGCTATTATAAAGAAGGCTACTGGCTGTTATAATGAAGGCTACAAAGAGCACCGTGCACTGCAACAGCCCAGGTATTTATTTTTTTTTGCCCTTGAAACCTGAATGCTTGCAAACACTCACCCATATTTGGCAGGGACTCCAAAGCAAGAGTCATGGGCAGAGTTGTGCAAAATCCACTTCATAAAGCTACAGTTAAAATAAAAATAAAAAATAAAAGGAAAAAAAAAGGCCTAGCAAGACTGGTCAAGGCTAAGATTTACTGTTTGGAAATCTTCTTTCTATTTGCTAAGCTCAGCATGTATTCACTTGTATTTACACCAACATCAGCAGTAAGCCCTGCACAGGCAGTCCCAAATAGGCTGTAATTTACCCCTGGAAAATTAGATAGAGGAAGAGAGAGGGAGACATCAGGGCTCAGGAAAACGTCTCTGTTGCCTCTAGCAGGTGAGGACCGAGACAGAGCTGAGACAAAGGGCCTCAAGAGCCAGGAAGAGGCAAGAAGTCCAAATTTCACAGTCTGAAACTGTTGTCTCTGGCTAAAGGACATGCTCATGATGGGAGCATGACTTGATGATGTGGACTTACCCCACAGAAAGGTGCATTTAAACCATGGTGAAACACTACTGTTGGGTCATCCCTTGGGGAACTTTCACCTATGGGATGCAGATCCATGGGGTATTGCAATACCTCTGGTTTTGTTTTTTTTTTGTGTGTTTTTTTTTTTTTTCTCCTTTTTTTTTTTTTTGTTTTCCTAGGGCTTCTGGATGTTAAGATATTAAGCCTTTCTCCAAGCTGGGGAACACTTTATGGTTAAGACCAGAGCCAGATTCCTTCGTGCCACAGAATAGCTGTAACTTCCCTATATTCCATTAGTGGTTTAGTTGCGAAGCCTAAGAATAAATACTATTGATTCACAACACTTATTAGAAATTCACTCCCAGCAAGGTGATAAGGACTCCAGCTCTGATCCATCAAAGCGCTTTGGGAAAACGCTTAACTTTAAGCGCATGAGTCCTAACACTGCTGTCAGCACTTTGCTGGATCATAGCCACAGGGCTCAGCATTTTGCAGCAGAATCCTCATTATTGAGTGCATTTATCAGGTTAGCTTCCAGTGCACATAACAGCCCCTCTCCTATCATTAGTAGCCTAATATCTTATTTGCATTTAAGCAAAAGCTTCCTTTTAAAAATCATGGGCCATTAAAAACAAAACAAAACCCCAATTCCTGAATAAAATGCATGAAACGTACGTGTTCCTGCTCCCTACCATCACTCACCTTCTTAATTCCGAGACTGGCTCCTTCCTTCATACAAGACTTGCTGCATCCTTCTCCCTGCTGCTATGAAACTCTAAACCCGGTAAATTCACCAAAGGCAAGGACCATTTTTAAACTCCGTGGGAAATTTCCTTCTCTGCCAAGCCTGCCACTCTGTATGATACACCAATCAGTCTTGCTGATGAATTCTAATATTAAAGCCAAATTACTAAGCACTCCAGCGGAATCAGGGGCAGCCAAATAAATTCCTTATGTTTCCACTTGAAGAACAGCTACTGATGAGGTGCAGCAGGTCAGAGGGAAGAATAGAGGGAAAGTCCTTCACTCCCATGGGTAGCTAGTTTCAGATTTCTCGCGGTACTCATTCTCCTCTATCTCACTCTTCTCTCGTGCCTCATTTATACACGGGAGAAAAGCACAAGCTCATCACCTTCAACTGGACCCTGATCTGACCACAGCTTTGCAAACCACGATCCAGACCTTCTCCATAAGCGAGCTCCTCAGAAAGCTTGAAATAAAATAAGTTATATAGGAACAAAAGCCTAGAATAATTAAATAGTAAAATTGACTAGAGCTGAAATTAAAAGGTTTGCATACCTGTGACCTACAAATCCACACCCACCCCACTCTTGCCAGCAGGTCTCTGTCCTGCTTGGTTTCAGACTAACAGCAGCTTTTTGGATCAGGGCAAGTGCTGCCCAGTTGGTTATTCTTTATAAAGGAAATGGCAGACAGAGATAAAATCCAACAGATCTCATTCTTCCTGCCATATCTGCTGTTCTGCCCAGCTGTTTGGCACTTCATTGTGTCCACAGGCACCTGTCTGCCCTAAAACCTCAGGTTCCAAGCACTGAAATGAATTTAACTAGCAAATTCAGTGCATATCAGGTGTTCAGTACACTACAGGTGTTCATCCTATCTTCCAATCTTCACCCCCACCAAAATGAGCAGCTGTACCTATGGCAGTACCTGGAACTACCCAGTGCTCTTGCTGCCCAAGGGTAGGTATTTCCTCACACTGCAAAGAGTCTCTGAGAAATCCAGTGAAAGGGGGAAGTTTGCAATGCCCTTTTGGAAGGAAGGAAGAATATCACCAGCATGAACCTAGGGCTTCCCAGGAGGCAGAGAAATGATTTATCAGGTCCTTAGGGAGAAACAAAGTGCTCAAGGGAGTTGGCGGCTACCTACTGTGCTGTGTGTTGAATGCTCCGTGTTAGGAAAAATGTGCTTCATTTTGAGAGAATCCAGCGGGGAACTGAAGAACAAACATGAGCTATGAGCAGAGACAAAGAAGCAGAGCTGCTCACTCCAGAAGAAAAAGGACAGAAGGAGAACATGAGTCTCCGAGTAAGTAAAAGGCTGCCGTCTCTGGAGCGAGACAGGCATAGAATTAAATTTAGGAAAAGCTTTCTAAGGAGAAAAATAACGAAGAACTGACAAAACAACAAAATACTGCAAACCTGTGGCATCTATCTTTGGAGGTTTGTAAGCAGGTTAGATGAGTATGTTCTGAGATCCTTCCAGACACACAGCTTTACAAAGGCAGTGGGGCATCATAAGGTGAGTGACAAAAACAAAATGGATCTTGAAAGGCAGAAATCTGGGAGACATGCATTTCGTGCCATTTACCAGCCTGCAAGTTTGTGCCAGGAGATGTAAGGAGAAAATCGGAACTGTTGAAAGCGGCTGGCCATACAAAAGGATGGCACTGTGATAAAAGCATCAGACCAGAGGAGATAATACTCTGCTTTCTGGCTCTGCCAGAGACTCCTAGCATGACCATGGGCAAGTCACTTCATCTTCCGCTGCTGTTATCTGTGCAATGAAGATAATGATAATTCCTTTATCCAGTTTGACTTGAGGGGCAGGAACTAGCTATTCAGATGCTGCCAGCACAATCTTCGCTTTGGCCTGCAGGCACTGCTGTAAGGCAAATAAAGAAAAGAAGGAATACCTGCAAGCATTACTCCTGGCAGCCAGCTTCTTCTATTTAAATCACATGCAACTTGGCGACACCACGCTGAGCTCAAGAGTGGAACAAAAACCCTACACGAGTGACAAAAAGTAAAATTACAGAGAAATTTGCGTTAAAGGCTTAATTTTCATAATTTAATAACTCTCTCCAACTTGTGTTTCCAAGTAGAAGCACGAGCTGTACGTCTGAAGATGAGCACTGGGCAAGTTGCTTTGCTGAGGCGAAGCTGCAGAGACCATGACCAGGCAACACAAAGCCCAGGCTGAACATTGGTGTTTTAAACGGGATAGGGACTGCTGTGTATGGAAGCAAGGCTCCTGGCTCTCCCACTCTGAAGGGCAATAGCTTCCTGCACGTAACAAATACAGGCAGTATACAAATATGTGACAGAACATGGCAGGCATTTTCGGTCCCATTGGTTTCTGAAGGTGTTAAAAAGCATTTAGAGACAAACTCAAGAATAATCCAGAAACAGCTTCAAGTCAAAACACTGCTGATGTGAAAACTCCATTTACTGACTGCACAGGGACTCTACTCTGATTTTTCACCCCTACTGCTGACAGGTTTTGTCCTAACCACCCTCCTACTCAGTTATGTCATCACTGATTCCTCAGTTCAGAGCAATGTCAAAGAAACAGTAAAACAGTCCGAGCACCCACCTGTGGGATTCCCATGATGAAGGCAAATGGTCCCAACAGATCTTAAATGTTCTGAATTGTAGCTGTGTATAAGATGCCTAAATGGACATGTCGTTAGCAGCCCTCGAGCATCAGCACAACTGTGGTCAAGAAGCAGGTTTCTGCCTGCAACACACTGCTTAATGCAGTCTGTATTAGTTGGTGGCTTGATCTGCTGTCCTCCTGCTGTAGTATTTTTCACTGCTTTGTGGATGTGACTGATCAAAGATCAGGCAAGGTATCTGCACATGGGATAGCACAGCAAGAATTTTATGCCTGTTTTGGCTTGCATTTCAGATAGCTCTGCTTTCTAAAGCATCAGGGGAAAAAATAAGCCATAAGTCCACATTTTAGATCCATTCATTTCCTGGCTGCGAAATGCAAGGATTGGCTTCGTTATTACTAGATATGGCTAGAAAGAGGCTTACAGGAACTATGCAACTTACTGCTTCAGAGTAATCATTTGTGAAGCTGCACTTCCAAATACATCTTGAGGCTTTGATGACCTCTTCTCATCCAGCATTCCCACAAACTTATTAAGGAAAGATGGAGATGAGACAAGTCTCCCTGCGTCCAGATTCCTCTGCTTGCTCATGACCACGGTAATAGGGTTGTAGATCTGTTTTTGGCAAGATTACACTGCTTATACTTATTACTCACCTCCTCTCAGCTTTGTAATTGCTAGAAAAGGGAATTTCAACATGATCAGTCACTGGGGGTTCCTCCCTCAGATCAGCTTCTTGGCTCTTTCTCTGACTTGGACCAGAGGATGCCTTGGATAGCCCTAAGCAAGTGCCCACTCCTTCCAACTCTCATCTTCATCCTTATTCATTGTGTGGGCTAGAGCACCAAAAAGCACAAATATCAGCTGCTCAGAGGCATTCGCCTGCCTCCTTCACAGCTCTGTGATGATGTCAGCTCCCAGTAGCTCACAGAAAAAAGTATTTCAGAGCACCACTGAGGGCTAACACCCAGGTACAGGTAGACATTTATTAAGATTTTCCTTCAGACAAGGTCTTCAGGACTGTCACACAGGATCAGGGCTGTCATCTCAAGATCAAACCTATACAACAGTTTGTCTGCATAGGGTCAGGGCTTGGAGACACTTAGAAGAGCCAGAAACAGAGCTGTACAGGTTGGGTTGCTATTCTATTCCAGGACATCGCCTATCAGGATGACTTCTTCTCCTGAAATGTGCCCTGTATAAATGTGAAGGAACAGTAAGTGGCATTAAAAATGTGAATGATGAATGCTATGCATCGGGCAGGATGATTAAATAACGAAGTGTAGTTACTGGTGTATATTCACTTCTCTGCTTTCTGACACAATAATTGATCATCCCTAATCTATGGCAGAAACAAAACAGAGATTAACTTCTCTCACAATTCAGCTTCTATTCTCCTTTGTTTATTCCCTCTTTTATACAAGGGGAAAGCCCATTAACTAGCTCTAACTATTCTTAATTCAACAGTATTGAAAACTGCATCCTAACAATGCATGTAATTGATCCTGTTTTTACAGGACTGCTTTCCAAGGCTAGGAAGGGTGAAGAATTTGGGTTACCGAAGTCACTGCAATGAATGCCAGAATAACAAAGACTTGGGCTTGTATTGGGATTCGGTTACAGTGAAGTATTGGAATGATGTTAAAGTGCTCCCCAATATGAGAAGTACCCTAAGAGAGCTAAACACGGTTAAGCAGGCTTAACAAAAGGAGCACTACTTAAAACAGTTTAATTAAAACTCTGTACAAATATGCTGAACTCAACCAGAACATGTCTGACATTCATTTATCTTGAATTAGTAAGCTTCCAGGCAGCAGGTGAACGAAGATAATCAGTTCTAAATAACATCCCTAGATTTTAAACTGGAAGAGATAATTTAGCCCTCCCATGAAACAACACTGAGTTTTCATCTTTCTTTAAATCAGTAACAATTCATCCCTGGGGGAGCTTACCCAACCTTACCACACTGTGACTTGCTGGGGTATTGCCCATCTTGCCCTACATTATTAATTAGAAATGCACATTTATACCTAATAGCAGTGTCTGCTTGGGCAAAGGAAGGGCACAATATGGAAAAATGGGATAACCTTCGTTAAAAAGAAGGTCATGTTAAGAGATAACTGTTCTAGAAATCAGTACTGAAGACAAACAAAAAAATGTAAAGATTCTTTTCAGTTCAACATTTACTAACCTGGGAACCTGAAAAACAAACTAAAAAGTGACACACAAGCACAGTTCCATGAGTCATCATCCAAAAATCAAGAATAGCTCGACAAAGGATGTAAGTTTCAGGTGTCCCTTGGAGACTGTCAGTGAATTTCCAAGCAATTTGGCAACATTTATAAGTCCATAAAACTGAAAACAGACTGATCTTAAAAACCCTGTAGATACTGAACTATTGCATCTGATCAGCATGAGCTATCCACAGGCATTTTCACACTACATAACTCTGCTGTATAGAGGACTCAGCTCCATGGACTATCCTCGCATGGCCCTTTTTCTACCAGCGATGAATGTATCAGAGAACAGTAGAAATACATTTTTCTCAGTGTTACCGTCCATTCAAAATGTTACTTAGCCAGGAAAAAATATCCCATCCGGTCGTACAGCTGCTAAGCAACTGCTCGCAAAGACGTATATTACTTCGTACAGTACGCCATCACTTCATGTATTGTACTCCAACCAAAATTACTCAAGCTGTTGATGCCTGTCAAACTTCTTATGGATTGTTCTGATAAGAACTTCATATTACTTACCTCTTTCTCCTGCTAAATGAAAGGCATTCTGACCATGAAGGCACACCTTACCTTGTACGTCAAGAAAGATATCGCTATCGCCCTTTGCGTGGTTTCCAGTGGCCACTTAGTGTTGCATCTGCTGCAGAAATACGGGCTGTAGGTTCCTACCTGCATCATCTGGGTGCAGCTTTCCTTCTGAAGCAGCTGGAGCTAGCTGCCATCCTATTGTTTATTCTGAGTATTGCCTTTAAAGCCTGGATGTGACATTTAAAAGGGCCATTAAGTGCCCATGTCCTCTCTCGACCATGAATCTTGTCTAACAGCAGTATATTATTATCTCAGTGATCTAATTCTTAAGATTATCTCTTTACTGACAAGAGTCAGGCTGGTCACTATGATAAGCTCTGGGAACCCAAAAATATCTCAGTCACTGACCCAATAATCAACCTCTCCACTTCATATGTCAAATCATATACTGAGACTACATACTGAAGGACTTGGCAAAAGAATTCACAGAAACTTCTTGCAAAACTTTGCAAGACATTACATTGTTAAAAGAATATAAAAATCATTATACTTTCATGCACCACAGTATCTTGCTTTCTCAACACACCGCAGGGGGGAAAAAATAAAAAAAAAAAACGTTGAGAGACAGAATTTCAATCACGGTCCCAAACAGAAATGCAAGCTGCAGTTGTGCACACATTTAGAGGAACAAGCAGAAAGATTCAAATCTACCCACGACATCAAGCTGTACCTTGCATTCCTCTGTATAAAAGACTTTACACATCAATGTAGAATTATAGAAACACGGGGTTGGAAAGGACTTACAATATCATCGAGTCCAATTGTCCTCCTCTCACCAATACTGCCCACTAAGCTCCTAAATCACATCTCAACTAAATCTCGTATCGATCATACCTTGAATATCTTCAGATGTAGCTTCTATGCGACTACGACATGAATTTGATCCACTAAGGAATGGGGAAACGTAATATAATATAGCCCCCCAGATGCTGTACTAGACAAAGCACTGAATGAAACATTCCCCCAAAGGCCACCCAAACCTATGGTCAGCTGCAAAAAATCATCCTTCTGTTTTGGAAGAGATCACACGGATGGTCTTGCACCATGGGGCAGCCTTCATCGGGAAGGACTCGGCTGTATGCTGACATTCAACGCTGGATTCGTGTGTTGAGAACTAAAAAGTAGGCAGGAAGCATGGAGGGAAAGAGGAGAGGACACAACCGAATGATGTCAAGTTGACAGCCTAACCCCAACCCCAGTGAAACGCGGTGCCACCAGACCCTGTTGCCTTCTGATCTTTTCCCAGCCCTGCTGCTGAACTGCTGCACGACCTCAGGCAAATTGCTTTGCTTTCTCTCTCCCTACCTGTACAGCGTGTGGGAAGTTGTTCACATTTCTTGCAGAGCACGGTGAGGTTCACGGTGAGCATGTTCTACTAAAGCACATCCAACCTCAGCTTTGGCAGCAGCTGTAGGCCTGTGGCCGAAGCAGTCCATCCTGAGACCCTCCTTGTCCATTCCTTCCCAAACATGTTTAATTAAAAAGCCCATGGTGCTGCTGAGCTGCTAATGATGATCTTTTACTGAGACGCCTCCTTTCCTGGCAAGTTGCTTCTGTCTTCTTCCTAGCTGTGATTTCCACTCTTATTTCTGTAACAAGCTGGGTCTACCTATACTATTGTGGGCTGACCAGAAAACATGCTTAATCCCTAACAACAATTTTCTTGCTTAATGTGGCAGAGTCCTGTGCTTGTCACGTGCGGCTGGAATTATATCGCGGGCATGCCTCTTCCAGGCTGCTCCCGGGAGCCCAGGTTTCTCTCTGCTGATGCTGGCACACACAAATACCCTGCTCACCAGCCAGAGCTCACGCTGAAATGAACGTGGCTCTCTCCTGTCCCTCACCAATTTTTCCCTTTTGTTTGCGTGCACAAAAAAATGCAGGGGTGAACGCTGCAGCCAGCAACAGGGAAACCTCTTGAAAGGGATAAATATCAGGGTCTGCAATGTCGTTGTACCTGGGCTCTGGGAAACATCTGCTGCCTTTCTGAGCTCTCTCCTACCACTCGACTGTACAACTGCGTGGTGACGGGAACATCTCTCTGACAGGCTCTTAAGTATCCTAAACTAGATTAATCTATGTGCAGCGTACAGCAAAGCTATAGATGCCTCCTAATGGCTTGCAGTGCCAGCTCCCATGATAAATATACACATCCTACATGCAATTATGCCTGTTTCTTAATAGCATTAAGATGGCTCCAAGATACTAATTACCAAATAAGAACTTTGCAATTACACTCCATCATACCTTATTCCTGACATCGCTGCTTTTAAATAAACAAGGATTATGGTTTTGACAGGAACAGAGAAAAGGAAGTTTCTCTGATCTGCTTAACTTTGAGTGTGAGCGTGGAATTAAAGAAAAGCCAAGAGCAACAATTCCTACCCACCTGGAAGCACTGCCAGGGATTCACCGCAGCTGTTTCACCACTCCTAAGAGCTGTTGTTAGTCCTCCTATTAATCAGAGGGAGGACTGATGTTATCTAAGTGAAAGCAATCTCACCAGCTAATTCCTGCAGCTCTCCAGCTCGAGTTTCAGCGTGTCATGAACTGTTTGCAGTCTTACTTTAATTAGCGATGCTGCACTATCCAAGGTATTCCCTGTACCTAGCACTGATATCATGAGATAAAATGAGCCTCGTACCTAAAACATACTGGCAAACACCTTGCATCTACGGGTAAAAAGTACATAAAAGCTTATTTCCAAGGCTTGCAACAGGGATATCCTGAGACGGGACGTGTCAAAGCCACTCAGACGTGGAGATATTACTTCCCAACCAACTAAACAGCAAAGCCCCTTGCTGACTAAAGTGGGAAGAGAACAAAGCCAGCGCTGAGCAATTTTGGAGATCTCCTTTCAGCGTTACTTCCTGACGTTAAAACAACCAGACATCGCGGTTACCTGGGTGAGAAGCCAACTGGGGGAGCTTCTAACACCGGTAATCCCAAAGTGTGGGAATTGGTAGCACTACACACAACGTGAAAGGATGCAGTAATGATAGCAATATTTTTACACCGTTCATGCGGGTACAGAGACAAATGTTGCGATCTGTCTCTGTCTGCCTTTTCAGGAGTGCTGTTTTACGACACAGTTAATGATTTGGCAAAAAGTAATAGCCTTGTAGTGCAGCTATTGCAAATGATCTTTCTCCTGCATCTTTGAAGATGAATAACGGAAGCCTGTGTTTGACCCCTTTATGAGCATTTTGCTTCTGGTGGGAGGAGGAAGGGAGGAGGAATAAACACCTAAAAATAGAAGTGTGCAAGTGATGCTATGATGTACAGCTACCTTGTTTACCGTTATCCTTAGCCACAGATTTATCACCTTGCTCTTAACACAAGCTGTACATCTTTTCTTTCCTTTTTTTTTTTTCCCTTCCCTTCTAATTGCAACTCAGTCTGTGAAATGTAATTAAAGCACTCATAAATACTGCCAGCCAGTGCACCTTTTTCTTCCAAGTAACTACCAACATCTTCAAGAAGACCTCATCAGCCCCTCGCAGAATATAGCCTAATATATCTTCTCGCACACCATTCAGGATCGGGAAGTCAATCTTCCCACCTTCCACATAATTAAAGTCACCCACATTATGCTTTTCCTTTGCCACTCCCTCCCCTTCTCCAACACATGTATCACCCTGTCATCGGCTCCTTCCTTTCATCTGATTTATTCACTTTCTAATCACTGAACAAAATCCAGCCCTTTCAAAAAGAGCTGATGCGGTCCTAGGCAGAGCTCGGCACGAGGCTTCCTTTCTCTTGCCTCCTCCCATCCCATATTAAAAGAAGGTGCTTTTAACTCTCCTTTAAGGGGATTATTTCCTGCAATCTAGAGAGTTTATTCATGCCTTCCAGTGAAAAAATACCCTCTTCCATTCAAGGTAAATGACTGAGACGCTAACAATGAAATTCAATGGTACTTCAAAGACTCCTTTGGGCCCTAAAGGTTGTGTGGGGCTGCCAGGGGACTGAATGAAGCCCGGTTAACCAAACAGGTGGTTTCATTTGCTCTGTGAAAAATAGCTGCTGCTTCTCTTGGAGAGGAAAACACTCCCGACTCGGCCAAATGGCAGCTATAAAAACGTCTGTCTTGAGGCATCTCTGAGGTTTTCAAGCACTCACCTGGCAAAGGGAGAAGGCAGCTGCTGCACGTGCCGGAGCGCTCCTCCAGAAGACGTAGCACTAAAATCTTCCCCTCCATGGAAAAGGGCAGAGGTGACAACCACGGGACTGACCTTCCAGGGTCGATGGCTTAGGAGTGACATGGTGAACCCCATCCCTGTGAGTACAGCACTGCTCTCATGAGGCAGAGCAGCTAGAGCAGGAGATGTAGGCATCTCCTGACAGCCCCATAGTTCAGATATGTGGATGTTCTCCTGTGAAACCAGTGTAAACCCCTCGAGCACATGCCTGGGGCTCAGCCATGGGGTTTGGGAGCCCAGACCACAGAGGACACGACATCTGTGACATGCAGAGATGTCCCCAGCTGGAGGCTGCCCTTGGCAGAGACCGTCTGGAGAGCTGGGTTCAAAAGTTAAGAGGCAGAGAAAACAGGAGGAGCTGCTGAAACCTTCCCTAAGCTCTCAAGAGGATAAACAAAGTGTCAGCGTCTTTAGCACTTCATTACTGCTATCACTTGATTTTGTTAAGTGCTTTTTTTGGACCCTCATCAGTGAATAGTTGCCAAGACACTCTAAATACTATTACTGCCAAAGGCCAAATAAAACCGAATGTATTTACTGAAGAGGTAGCAATTGCTCTCCCCCTGGATAGAAAGTCAAATGGATCAGGATTTTAGTTACGTTTAATCGCCAGGGCACTGGAATTTGCAACCACTTGCGATGAATACAGTCATATTATTAATGTTTCCGTGTTTAGCAGACAAAGCACAGTTCACCCTCCAAATGTCATGCAGTCAATACCTTGCACTCAGCTAGGAAGGGCAGCTGGACTTGGATCAAAGACTGTCCTTCCTGGCTGATGGTCTAAAAGAAGGAAGAAGGGAAATGTAACGAGTGCAATAGAGATGGGAGCAAACGCACCCCATGCCACACTTCCCCCTGTGCTCTTCAGCACCATTAGCTCACCAAAAGCTTCAGACAGAAACACTGCTGCATATTCTTTTGCAGATACAGACAATTTGCTGCCACGAGACGCCCCTTCTCACACATCACGAGTACACGGCACGGACAGACACGCCAAAAAAAAAAAACACATCTGAAGCTGCCATTCTGCAAACTCTGTCACCAGGCCAGACCTACTGTGTTAAACCTCCCCTGGCCCCTGCTAGAAATGGCACGCGCTGCGTGGATCAGGTCTGGATACAAGAAAGCTGAGCCAACTTGAATCTATTTACTGCATTCATTTGAATAATGACCGCATATTTCCCTTCCATATTTTGTCCTAAAAGAACCGGACACTGCACGAGCTGAACTTAAAGCAGCAGCTATCCGTGGCTCACTACTCTCGGAGGACACCATCAGTGTGAGGCCCCTATGGATGTACTGTCGTTATTGAGCAGAAGAAATACTTATTGGCTGCTATTTGACTACTTTATGGGGACTTTTTGATGCGTAGAGATGTTCTACAGAGGTTGTGAACAGCATCACAGGGCTATCTGACTGACAGAAGCTCCCCCTGAAGCCTCAGCCATCGCTTAGCAGAGAGGTTGGTGCATCACCTCCGCGGGAAGCACGGGGCATTTCGTCCTTCACGCACGCCCAGCTTTGCTCGTTGCTGTGTGCAGTTTTGGGAAAGGTGGAGCTGGGTCTGTGCCCTCATGTGCATCCTGCCCGGCCATCCTCCAGCTCCTCTAAAGCTCCTTGCAGGGACCGAGCCGCACCTGGTACAAAGAGATACGCCATAAATTAAACAACCCGGTAATTTCTGCAGCTATGCTCTTCCAGTTTGCTGAACTGGGTGAGAGCACTTCGCTGGGGAAACTGCCCTTGCATAGCCAAACGTTTCGAGACTCGCACCATAAGTCTCTGGCAAGGTCAGCGAGTGATTTCATGCTCGGTGCTAGCCTCGCCGGATCGAGGCAGAGCCGCGGAGCTGCACGTTTTAATGATTCAAGGCAGGAACCCGCTGCAAGGAAGGCAGAGCCCCGGAGGTGACAGGATAACAGTGCCGTGCAGGCCTGTCCTCCGTAATAAGCCACACTCATGCAGAACTGTGTGAAAGACAACTCGGGGAGTAGTGCAATTAGTAATCTAGTCAGCTGAGCACCGGTTTCTCTCCAGACTGCAGAGGAGGTGGGAGGAAGCTCTGAACACCCTCAGACGCACGCTGCAAGGGTGCTGCAAACCCTGGCAAACTGAATGAGAGAGCACAAACCCGATTTGATTGCTTTTATCCGATTCATTAGGGACACAAAGCAAAGTAGCACATCCTGCTTCAGCTACCAAAACTAGTTTAAGAGGAGACGTAATTCCAATGATTATTTTTTTTTCCAAGAGCACCATCACAAGGACTTAGGTGACTGCATGTCAAACAAAGCCAGCGACAACAAACAAAAAAAGCACAAACCCCAAAGTTTTATGCAGTGAGACGCAAAAACACAGCGGATGCTTGCTGTGCACATTCCCTGGAAGGCAGTGAGAGGGTGCAAGTGCCCTCCACAGGCATTTCCCAACTAATTCTGCAACGCTGCTTTTGAGGTATCTATGGTTCTCCCTGCCAAATGCCCTGCAGCGCAGAGCACCCTGCAGGAATTACAACACAGCCTGCTTTGTGCATACTCCTGTGGCTTGCATCTGAGCTGCTGGGGTTCAGATGCGTTGGGAGGAGAGGCTGCAGTGGGATTTCCACGGCAGGAGCACAGAGCCCCTCGCCCACCCAGCACCCTGGCTTGTTGCACTGCAGCACGTTGCCCAGAGGAGCTGTGGATGCCCCATCCCTGGAGGTGCCCAAGGCCAGGCTGGATGGGGCTTTGGGCAAACTGGTCTGGGGGGAGGTGTCCCTGCCCAGGTCCCTTCCAACCCAAACCCTTCTATGGTTGTGTGATTCTATAAAAACTCTCGGCTGGTGCCTGCTTGCTGCAAGCCTGGGCCAGTGCCACTGGAAGCAGTGGGTGTCCTGCAACAATTTGGACAGGGTCTTTTGATCAGACCTGCTATTTGTAAAATTATCAACCTGGAAGAAGCAGGCAAATAAATAAATAATGCTGCTTTCCTTCTGGTGATTTCTATTGTACTGATCTAGCCAGAAATCCCATTAGTTCCTCGCTTTGATCAGGATTATTCCTCCAGGATCGGGAGATGCAGAAAGCATTCTACCACGTGAGCAAACGAGTACATCTGAAGCATGCTTTAATTAAAGCCTTCAAACTCTGGGCTTTTTGTAGTATTTGCATGTATCTGAACTTTGGCCCAGCCGCTGTGAGAGAAAGATGGTTTATTGCCCAGCTGTCTGTCACCTTGGCACCACTCTCAGCTCTCCAGGTGGAGCTCTGCAGCCCCCGAGGGAGGAGCAGCAGGTTGGGATAAAGCACCAGCCAGCCCTGAGCCTGCTATTACATTAACCCTTTGTAAGGAATTGAAGGCCCTGAAGTATCATTTCAGGTGTCTTTCCAAAAACCAGCAAGGGGTTATTTGCTTTTGAAGTTCACTGTACTAACAACCACAGCAGAGGATCTGCAAAAACCCTTCCGGCCTTGCTGAATTATGCTTCTCAAGTAACAAGCAACCCAGGGTAGAAAAGCATTTCGACCTGTCCGCGACTATAAAATACTAAGCAGGAGCCTGTAATTCACACACATCGCCAGCTGGAGCTCAGGTTGGATACAGCAAGATCCTTCCTGAGACGCATAAGCCACCCTGCTCCAGGGATGCAGACACCGGGTGAATCAGCAAGAAGAAGAAACAACCAACGGGAAAAATCCTCATTAAATGACAAATAAATAGAAGCTGCCATGCAGACCTCCCAAAAACCAAGGGAGGGTGACCTCTGTCTTCTGCACGGTGTCTGTACACACACTTCTGTGTGTCTGTGTGCACACAAACACATCCAGGCTGCTTGGTTCTTTCTTACAGCTTCCCATTCATCCCAGTTCCTACCAGCATGATAGTTTAATGGGAGAGAAGAAGTGTATTGAGAAGTCGCCGTACCCTGAGCAGCATTTCTGTGCCACAGCTCTCTCAGTGCACAATCACTGAAACACAAACGTTTCCAGCAACTCTGGCTCCTGCGCTGTCATATTTAACTTTTGAGGGAGATTACTGTAAAGAGCTTACTTGGTACGTTAAAGAAGCTGCAGCCAAAGAGCAAGTGGGACACTTATTAATGCCTACTAGTCCCCTGCTATTTATCTGGCAGCACGGAAAATATTTTTACAGTCTTCTCTTTTTTTTTTTTTGGCTATTTTTGAGTCCTTGTATCTTAAGAGCACTTTCAGAAGTGTCATCTACGCAGACTGGTAAAAACATAAAATTACTTTCAGGGCTAGAATCAGAGAAATAACATATCACACAAAGGAATTATCAGCTTGCAGATGGAGACTAAAGAGCTGAATAGCATTTTATTAGCAGTAAAATTCCAAAGCTGCATTCAAAAAAATCTATACATTGATGGGCAGCGAAACCATTTTCGATGCTTTAACTTTTGCTCTCTGCCAAGTACTGTGCTTGGCGCAACACAAAGAACTCCTTGGCCCCAAAGACTGCATTTTAAGGTGATTAGAATTAGATTAATATAAGATTGCTTGGCAATTCTTTAGAAGTGTGCCAGCAAAACGGGAAATAAAATTTTAAAACAGCATTATCACTCTTGCAATATAACATCAAGGGTGCTCTGCAAATACATGACTTTCCTGCAGCTCTGACCTTGGGAAGTTTTCACCACACGCCTAGCGTTTAGCAAAGGAACAGAACATCTGATTTCAGCACGGCCTGCTCCGGGCTCTTTCCAAAAATCTCAGTATTTGCTCCTTATACACGTCTAAAAATCCAGACTCGGGCTGCCCTACCTCTGCTACAGGTGTGAGGCTCCACTGCTGGTGGCTCTGGGATATACTGGGAGAAAGGCTGCGTGGCACCAGCTGGGTGCAGCCCACAGGTGAGATTTCCTCCAGTGTGACCGGGCATTCGTTTTTCACGGCTCATGTGTCTGTCTCACCAGTGGTGTGAAGGAAACTAATGGCTTTACTATCAAGAAGCAAGACAAATGAAGCCTGCACCACACCACACACCACGCGATGGATGTCATCGGTTGGGAAACTGGGGGAGTGAGAGCTTCAGTGCCCTTCTCTCGCCCTCTTTTAGGAGGAGGCTGGGTGGGGATGACTACTACTTATTATTTTTATTTTCAGCTGTAAACGAGACATTTTAACTTAATGTCAAAACTGAAATGTCTGTCTGCAGATGCAGGAAAACGTTTATTTCATCTGGTAATGTCCTCATATATCAGCAGGTTTGTCTCACGTTTTAAGAATAAAAATGACCTCTGAAATGACTGAACTTGAGGATTGTTATTATTATTTTTAATTTCAAACAATTCTTTTAATGCTCAAGTATTTATTTCTGATATTCTACGTGCAACAAAAATGCTTATACCAAACTATGAGAAAGTGGCAATTACCAACTGGGGAGTTATAAATAAAACTATAAAATATTCAACTGATCCATAATTCATTTGGTAACAGACACCCAGCCATCTGGGCTGGGGTGAACTTGCAGCTCTGGAATAGGTTGGTCTCTGAAGAAGACTTTGCATTCAGAATGAATGCAGCCACCACACACACCAAAAAAAAAATCAAATAATAAACCCGTTGTGCATTGCTGGCTTTCAGGTTTTACTTTTCTGTTTTCTAACTATTTATAATTGCTTTGACTACATGCAACTAGGCTGCAAAAATGATGTGAAAGCCATGGAGGAGAGCCTGGTCTAATGCTGGGACAGAGATACCACGGACTTTCCTCTGGTTGGTCACCCATACGAACACGCTCCTGCTGGTGTCACCAGTAGGGACCTCGTTAGATTATTTAGGCTTATACCTACCTAAAACACATCCTGGTAGTTAACTTCAGGAAACGGATGAGGATCCACAAATGAAATTATTCTTCCTCGCTGCAAACTCGATACGTGGCACGCCAGCAAAGCTCCCCAGTGGGCTCGGGCTTCAGCTGGAGTCAAAAAGCCTGACAGCAGAAAAGTTCAAAGCGGACTGCTCAAAAACTCCCAGCTTTTGATGCCACTTATTCTGCAATCAGGGGGAAAAACCCCAGCAACTTCAAGAGATGCAGCAAGGCCTGGGCTGGGAACCATTCAAAACCACTCCACAGGCTACACTACTATATAAAAGGATGAAAGATCCTCCCTCTCCTAGGGAGGAAACCTGAAAACCTCCTTTCCAACACAGGAGCCCTCATAATGAGGCAGAAGTCTCCAAGGCAGCACCAATTACACTTAGTAAAGTATCCCTGTGTCAGTCCATACTGGTAAGACGACGCTTTGCTTTCCAGAGTGCCTCGTTCAGGTTGTTCCTGATACCTGTGGTAACGCCCTGGAAACTAGCGCGGTATCTCTAAATGACAGCAGTTTCCACACAGATATGCAATTGCAAGTCTTAAACCCTCTATTTATGCCACTAATAGCTCCTCTCTGACCAACATGAATCTAAAGCACGGCTTAAACTATCAGACATGCTCAATTCATACAGAATTGCCTGCAGCTGCTAAATTTTTCTAGGAGTTCATAAAATGCTTAGACAAATTTGCGGAAGAAAAATCCATTAAGGGCTGTAAAGTACCGAGGGGTGCTCCCGAGAGGTTGGAGAGCACACTAAGGGAACAGCAGCACGCGTCTGCCTCGTGCTCTTGCCCTTTCTGTGGTACCCACTCCTGACCACTGCCAGGAAGACGATGCAGCTCAGGGGATCAAGCACTGTTACCACTGCCATTTACACACAAGCCCTGCTCACCGCCTTGGCTGTGGAAAAGGAGTTTTACAAAAATAAGGACCTGTTTAAGCTTTCACAGGTCCTAGGCTAACAGTTCTGGTTAAAAAGTAGTTGTGAATATAAGAATATAAGCAAGCTGCCCCCCCCCCCTCCTTGAAGATGCTGTCATCTTCTCACCTTGCTTCCTGGTGTTCTCTTCCAAGTTTGCTGTCCTTCGGTTTCAAGAGCACATGGCTGTTAACGTAAGATTACAAGAAGCTTTACATCACAGCTTTCCCTATCCAAACTGCACTCGGCTGCTTTTCAAAGGCTGGTACATCCTGAGTGCTAAAGAAAACCCCTTCTCCTTTGATCCCTGCAACTTCGGTGTCAAAGCCTGCACAGTCAGAGTGAGGGTCATGGCTCTCAGCACACCTCCCTGCTCCTGACAGCTCTCTAGCTACTCCAAGAGTTTCATGTTGTTTTTTTTTTTTGGTCAAGGAAGAACCTGTCCCTGCTTCCCAGGCAGCAGCATGGGTTGCCAGGTCCTGTCCTCCAACATCTTTGCTCAGATATCATTGCTGCACCACAGGACGCATCTTGTACCTCTGTTTTGGCCTCAGGCATGCAGGCTCCTCGAGGCATTAGACACACTAATTCCTCCTCTGTTAGCGAGCACATCCAGATCTTTCTTGCCCTCTTCCCCAAAAGGCTTGAAAATATCATACAGGTCACGGAGCTGGATTGAACACTGGTTTCTAGCTTTTCAAACAGAAAACAGGCAAGGGGCTTACCTGAAAACACAGAGAGGAGGCCTTTAAGCGTAAAGGAAGTAAGCAGGGGAAATAAGCAGAGGAACTGCCCCGCTCCTAGACCCCTAGGCCAGCTCCATGCCTGCACCCATTCCCAGCACAGAAGATGCTGGAGACTAAAGGCAAAGAAAACTCCTCAGCTGCTGCCACAGATCACAACCACTTGCTCCCTACAGGCCCGTTATGAGACACCCGGCCCTGAGCAAGACTTCATGGTAGCTGCCTTCTGTACACGGGGCAGATAAGATGAAACACCTCGTGGGTGATGCACACCTTTGGTCTGGAGTGACAGCGCTACTTAATCACCCAGCTTGGTGAAATCCCTAAGAAAAAAACGCCGTGCGGTTGCCTCACAAAAAGCCAACTTCAGTGTTAGTGGCACGGGCAGACTGCTCTCTAGAAATGGTACAGGAAGAGGTGTTATGTGGCAGTTTCAGAAAGACAAAAACTTGAAGAAAAAAAAGGATGGCTAACTTAAAAAAAATCCCATGGAAACAACAGAAACTTAGTGGGAAAGTAAAGTGTGACAGGGAACCAGTCCTGAGCCTAAGGGCACAGCATCCAACACGGACAGGTCCCATCCCAGGTACCATCACATCCCTCGGGACTGAAAGAGCCGAAGTGTGCTGGGGTCCCCAGCTGAGATTAGCTGATTCACTGCATCTTGTGTGCAACCATTACTGTTTTCTTGCTGTATTTCCAAACTTGATTTCCAAAGTTCAGAGGAAAACAGTCTGAAATTAGTCTGAAAATGCCAGACAGATCGCCAGTGCAAGTTCCTTCTGATTATTTTAAATTGGGGAGAGAAGGAAGGGGAACAAATTAGTTTGGAAAGAAACACATTTTTGTCAGGAAGCAATCCCTTCAAGAACCCAAACCAGACGCAGTTTCTGCTGCCAAAAGCTCCCATGTGTAGAAGCCGTGGTGCAGCCAACATCCTGCTGCTTGCGCGTTCTCCGCAGTCCTGAAATTAGCACGGTCTTTTCGGGGCTGACAAAGCCAAAACAACAAAATAAACCCCGGCATTTCTCTGCGGCGCTGGGTTAGTGAATACCAGCCAGCGGGACTCAAACAGCCAGACCTATCCCATGGCATGCAATTTTTTTCATTTTCCACAGCAAGCAGCTCTTGTAGCAGACTTTCTCCTATTGCCGCAGTTGGCCTTGAATCACTACCAGGCTTTTAGTGACTCTACCTAATTACACCAGCCTTCACGGAAACGTAATCATACTAGCTGAAAACCCGTGTGAGACAAAGGACAGGGCCCCAGAGCAGCGTGTTTGGTGCTGATCTCATGGGGAGATGAGTGGGCTGAGCCCCCCCAAGGCCCCATACATTCTGCCTGCTCTCATTTCGAGGACAGCTGAAGGTGAGGCTCCTTCAGAGAGATCCAGCATCGCTGGGCAAGGCCAGCCATGAACCAATCTGCCTGCACACCTCTCTTACTAGCCCCAAAGGGCATTTTTCAGAGGAACCTAAAGAAAACAGATATCCACGTCTCCATGCCTGGCAGCTAGTATAATTTGCAGTGTCTCTGTCTCTAGCTGCTTTATTTCTGGCATGGACAAACTGATCACCACCCCAGGGGGTGCCCAGAGAGTAGAGGGCATGTTGTGTTACTGGGAAGCAAGTCTTATGCACGGGTTGTAGAGCAAGCAAATAGGCCTGGTTCTCCTGTAGGAACTTGGGGGGCAGAGGGGACAAGCCACAGAGACAACAAAATACCCCACTCCTTGCTTTGGCCACAGCCTTGCACCATCCCTCTGGGTGATGATCAGATTTTGCAAACACCTCCCATTGAATCAAACACGAGAGCATACACAGGTGCCATTTAGGTACTACAGGGTGCATTAAACACTCCTGGCTTGATCCACCACAATTCCCCCTGGCTGCATCACACTCCTACCAACTGAACTTACCCACGAGCCTTACCAGGAGCTGCATTTGTCACACGAAACCCACAGGTCTACTGCCTTCTCCTACAACAGACCTCTCAACACACAGCCATAGGTAATAATTGTGCAAAAGAGGCATTCTTGGCTGGAGGCACGGGAAGCCAGCTCCGCAGATAAATCCGGCTGCAACTATCGGGAATTTGGCACATAACTCAGGGAACAGGACCATTTCCTCACAGGCTGGAGAGATCAGCAATGTATCATCTTCTCTCATGCGGCTACATTTATGGAGGTTTATGTGGATTTAACTCTGCATATCAGGGAAAATGTAGTGCCAGCGATGAAATGCCAACGCAAACCTACCGACAGGAAAATCTCCTTCCAGCAGTGGAGCTACTGGCAGCAGCCTTCGCAGTGCAACAACAGTAAACAGCGCTAGGACCACAACACCCACTGATCTGTATTACACAGGTGCCTTCAACAGGTGTCGTTCTGCCATCCTCTGATTCTCCTCCAGAAGATTTCCTGCCACATCCATCAGCAGCGAGCAGCAACCCCAGCACGCCTTTATTTCTTCTCCTTGAGATATATCTGAGCAATTTGTTTAACACTTCAACAACCCAGTCTAATTACCAGGACAGGTATCTGATGAAGTGCAATGCAATCACACTCTCACTGCTGGCTGCCAAGCCTGTGCACATACACCTGGGTAGCAAGAACCGAACAGAGCCCTGCTCCATCTAGCATTTTTCTGCTCTGCAGCGATGATCTGCCAATCTCCATCTAGCTGTTACTCTGCACATCGCACCAGATTTCCTGGCTAAGTCTGGTCTGGAAGGAGAAGGCAAGTACTGGCTCCAGTGATCTGGCAGCACAAACCTCATGGTCCCAAATGCCACTGGTTTCCATTCCTGGAAGGGCTCCACGGCAGACAAGTGCCACTGGAGGCCCTAAATTAAATGTCGGGAAGCAAGCCAGGTAGGCAAAGGGAGAGAACCCAAAACACAGAGCATATGAGAGACAAGGAGAGAAAGGAAACAGAGGTGGGGGGTGGTTTCTGGGTCTTAGAGAAGCTGTGTGATGTGCCTGGTGTGTTGCTGTGCACAGAAGGAGCAGTAACCATGTTCTTTTTCTCCCATCACATTTCCAAGTGACAGAGGATAGCGGCAGCTCCTCGCCTGCCTCTGTCATGGCACAGGGCTTTGCAGTGCCCCGTCTGCCTGCCCCCAAGGCAACAACTCTTTTCTCCCTCTGGGCTTCCAAATGGATGGCAGGCAGCTCCCAGCCCTGGACAAAGGAACGAGCCTCTCTGCGTGATCTGTCTGTCTGCACAAACCCAATGACACGGTGTGCGATGACATCTCAGCCCTACCTTGTTAGAGAAGCAGTGACACTGTACCGTATGTCACCAGCCTGAGTCCAGCATCACACTGAAGAACTGAATTTCCTGAAGTCACTCAAAACAATTTTCTCAAGGGAACTGCAAAGTTTAGGACATTTTAAACCACTGGCATTTGGAATCCAAATTAACTCCTAGGGATTGCCCTTTCCCAACAGGAGAGGCAATCGTATTCCTTCTGGTTTAGTGGGTAGATGCACTGAAATGCAAAGAAGTGGTGGGACCTCCATGTAGCTTAATGTAAAAGAAAATGGAAAAAGCCACAAATGCTAAGTGTGTCCTGCTGGAAGGAAACATGTTGAAGACTGCAGTGATTATATCCTGTGAGACACAACCTCCCCCCTCCACCCCACACATTTGAAGAGGCCACAGCCCAGCCCTCCACACTGGGGACTTCCACCCATTTCAACGGGAGGCCCGCACCGGGTCTGACTGGCTTGGGCTCCCCCCCCAGACATTTCCCCGGGTTGAAGATCCACTTACCTGCCTGGTTTGTGGTTACATTTACAGAAACAAACTGCCGGGCTCCTGGGTTCTGGTCGGACACTCCATTCACTGCCTCAATTTCAAAGGTATAGTTTGTATGAGCAAGCAGATCCACCATCATGACAGAGGTGTTTTTCAGGCCGGTTTGCTGGGGGAGGTACCTGACATGACCGCCACACGCCTCGCACAGACCTGAGTGTGAGTTGCACTTCTTGCATGCAATATAATAAGACACATCTTTCCTTCCACCAGTATCAGCAGGGGGAATCCATTCCAGAAAGACACTAGTCTCGTTAACATTTGAGATGGCACTCCGAGGAGCAGAGGGGGGTCCTGGTTTGTAAAGCGAGAGAAACACATGGTAAAAACAGTATTATCAGTCATCCTGCTCTCTAGTACTCTCTAGGTTGCACGGAGCTGCCACGTTGCTCACGTGCCAAAAAGCACGCGGGGAAAATTTTCAGCAGCAACCAAAAGAACGGGAAGATGGGGATTTGAGCATTCCCACCTTACCTTAAAGGGTCTGTGTTGGGACACAGTCATCTGCAAGGGAGGCTGAGACACAGGGCTGGCTCAAAACCAGCAGGAGCAGTACATTTCACACCAGGGCATTGCCTCTGGTGCCCTCCTTGTTCTGCTTGCTAAGCGAGCTGCAAATCTTTGCTCTGCCCAAGTCATGTTGGCTTAATGGGGGGCAACATTCCCCCTCCTTACCCCATCACTAGCTCTGAATCCTTAAAAAAAGACACACACCGATGTATCCCCACTGCTTTGGTACTCAATTCCAACACTGAATCCTTCCCTCCATCCACCTGCTTCTCCCTATTAGCTCTTTGGCAAGAGCAAAGCCTAAGCCTGGTCATCCAAATCACACCTAAGCGAGACACTCGATGGAGCCCAAAACAGATGGTGATCTACACGGGCCACCGCAAGCACAGCCGTATCTGGCTACTCCGCGGCAGCCGTCTTGGTCCCTGCCAAGCTCCGAGCACCAGCACGGTTGGTTAGCCTCACCGTGTTCGCTTATTTTGCCAAGCCTCCCCTCTCAGTATGCCAGCATGGCTCTGGCAAAGCTATCTGAGGAGGAACGGCTGCTGCAGAGGTATCCGAGCCCCCGCAGATGTGGCCTGCTTTCCTTTACCCTGCTGGGAGAGGCCACAGCTGGGCAAAAAAAAAAACAAAAAACCACAAAAACACATTACACACTGAGGCCACGGTTTCTAAAAGCGATTCCCAGTTCAGCAGGTGGCTGTGCTGCCCACCTGGAGATACCCTCAAGACCACTTATTTGCTTATTTTTTGACATGCACCTTTCCAAAAGCCAGGCCCTTGCTTGGATGCCTGCACACCTGAACTGCTCGCATCTCACTCGATGGCTTTGCGTTAGAGAAATCTGCCCCTTTGGGGAGGGAAAGGGAAATACTGCCCCGAAGATGTTTTAAGAAGCTGTTTGTTTTAATAGACTTGTCTTGGAGATGAAGGGCTGGCTGCAGATACACCCTGAAGACAACGTGGAAGGACAGCGAGGACCTCATGCAAGAGCCTCGCACGGGGAAATTTATCAAAGAAAACTGGGATGGATTTTAGCCACAGCATCACCAGAAGCTATACAGCACAGACTGGGATTTTTCCAAAGAAAGTAGAGGAGCGAAGGCAACATCCTGCCATCCAGTTTGCATGAAGCTGTCAAAACCCATGAGTAGCTTCTTGATATGTGCCCGTCAGCTAGCTTCATCAGCTAGCACCCCCTACAAATTTAACAGCCTGTCTTAGGCGGTCGTCTTCTAGTTTTGTTGTGATAATTTAACTCCATTTGTTACTTAAAATGGGCAATGTTGCAAAACCGAAGCTACCTTATAAACTAGGAGCATTTTTCCCTGTTTCCCTTTCCTACTCCCCTTTTTAAGTCTATAAAATTGGTAATGGTTATGAAACACTGCGATGATTTCAACTCAAGCTGTTCTGATTCAATGAGAAGCTCACTGCCGGAGGGAAATAAATAATCCTGATATATATATTATTGTCAGGGAAAAAGCAGTCAAAGACAAAAGCTAGGTTAGCTTAGGAAGCAGCAGATCAGCCTTGTCGGAGGCACATTTTGTTCCGTCATCTGTGAATGAAAACTTTGCTAATGTGGAAACGAGGCACGTTGTGGGTTTAGCCCCTGCAGGTAGGGCTGGAAGGGGGTCCCTGCACGCTTACTCACCTCCCAGAGAGGCAGATGCAGAGAGGAAGGTTCAGGAAACTCTCTGCCTGCCAGCTATCTGCGCACACACGCTGATTTAATGTTGACAGCCTACTTGCTTACATCCCTAAAATGAAGCACGGGCTCAGGTCTCTGCAGGTTGGAGGACCTGGTGCTCAACTGCGGCCGTGCCAGCAATTCCTAACTGAGCCGGGACGGTCTTTGGAACGAGGACTACAATTACCCTCCAGATAATGGCTTCACAGCACTATAAAGGGGGAACAAGCATCCATTCGCCAGGCACGAAGACACTGGAAGGAGCTGACACATCCTCGGGGCGGAGAGGGCTCTGCCACCAGGCTGAGTGTTTCCACAAGCCCGCCTCTCGCAATCTGCACCTCAGGGGTCCAGCGCTCTTCAGCTAATGACACCGCAGTACAGCAGAAGGCAGAACTATTTTCTGTCCTGTCACACTCACACTGCTATAATGGAAACTATGAAATTCATCGCGGGAGCTGTGTGGAGTTATATACATTGCACTCAGGGTTGTGTTTTTTTTTTTTTACTGGTTAAATTGCCCGATTTTTTCTTCCACTGGATGAATGCACTTTTACTGCTACCAGTACTCTAAGAGGAAAATAAAGAACTCAGGCACAAAAAACCACTTATTGGACAACGTGTCTTTAACAGAGGATAAATTATTACTTTTGCAAAGTCACCAGAGGTTTTTACTTGCTTTGTACAGCTGCTCTTCTTGAAGGTTTAAAAACATCAACTTCAGTGGAAATGCTTTGAAGCTAGCGGGACTTCATAACCTATAAAATTAGCATTCTCAAAGGGGCTCTGAGAAAGGTCTTTAGCAGTCTGCAGATATCTAACAAGACCTACTTGAAGAATCCTGAAACCACATATGGGTAAAACTTTGAAAAATCACAGCTGGGAGAAGAAAACGGTGTTTTAGCTCCCAAAGAGGAGGGGCCCTAACAAGGTCTCTTTTCATTGCCAAACCTCCCTTTGTCAAGGACGAATATATTCATTCACTGTTTTTTTAATTTATTTATTTATTTTTTTGCTACTTTATGGCCTAAGAAGGCAGATTCAACATTTCTGCAGCACGATCCATTGACCAAAAGCAAATCATTTCTGATGATAAAGGTATTGGTGTTTTTCTCAATGGACAGCAAACCTGTTGTTGGCTGACATGCACATGTAAAAAAATAACCTGAGAAAGTTCCCCTGAGATACTAATATATATTTGCACATGCACACACAAACTCTAAAGTAACCTTTGAGAAGAGAATATACCAAACACTACAAAAACATCAGTGTCCCACCTTGTCCTATTCCCTCTGTGCTCTTTGTGCCATTCCCTTTTATTCATATTTCCCCTGTATGCTCTGAACTGCAACAGGACTCTTCGCCAGAGATGAGAGGGGGGAAAAAAGTGTAACTTTGATGTTTTCATTTTAAATTGATATTTCGCAAGAACTGAAGCTAGGACTACTAAATTAAGAAGAAATCAAGCTCAACTATTTCCTGGGAGATGCATAACAATACTAAAAATTCTCAAATGCCTGGCAGGACCAAACATTTTTTGTCTGATGGCAATAGTTTATTTGGACCGCATTACAGGAAATAACTAGGAAAAATTAAATAAACATATATTTGTCTTTTTCCCCCACTGTGCTCATCTGTGCAGTTGACAGTGGTTTAGCAGTTTTGTTTAGCAATGCTGGTGATGGTGGTGAGACCATTGCAGTTTGGGACTGATAAACTTTCTCTCGAAATTAGGAAATTGTGATTTTATAGTTGCACCAACCGCACGGAGACTTTGCAGGTACAGAGCCGAAAACAAACACTGATGTGTTCTCTAAAATTAACTAGATTTCAAGTTGAGGAAACCCTATGAATATTATTAACTTCTGCTGTAATAAATAATGAAAACATTCACAAAACTTGCAGTATTTTCCTACCAGTCATGACTCAAACCTGTCTTGCTTGTGCTTCAGTTCATGACAAGATGTTCCCTTGCAACTCTGGTCGTGTTGGGTTTAAAATGTTAGTGTTGCTACCTGCTATTCGCTGTCCCTGTTGAAATGTACTACGCCTGCAGCTGAAATGGAGTAACACACAGGCTTTCCTCACCACCTGCAGCAGAACTACAGCTGAATGAGGACAAAATCCCAAGGAAGGATGCTTAAGACAAGTGAGAGTGGCTTAACACTGAAACGCATGGAGAGGGCTCAAATGATCCACCTTGCTTTCGGGGTAGCAAGCAGGAACACCAGCAGAGCTGCTTCAATATCCTAAAATGCTGTACCAGCTTGCTCTGTACGTGACACAGCAGCACGCTCCGGAACAGTGGGTGACAGAAGCAGAGCAGTGCCTGGGTCAGCATTAAACCTTTCATCTGCCTCAGAAGCACTCGGTGTCCTGCCACGCCACGTCCTAATAGAGCTTCACACACCATGCCTGGACTTTAAACAAGCTTACAGTAAGCTTTCAAAACAAACAAAAAGCAAAGATTAAACCCCCCAAACAAAAGCTTTAAAAAAATAAAAATAAAAACCAAGCAAACAACAACAACAAAAATCAACCTCACAATATTTGTGGCATCATAAAGTACAGCCTTTACTTATAGGATTCAGGAAACGTGGGAGAAGGGCACTCATATTCCTCCGTGTTTTATTATGTGCTCGTCATCAAGCATGGTCGTACCCCTGTGAAAATCCCACCCTATGCTCAGGTCACAGGCAAGTAAGCACAAACCTCTTCCTCAGGGGCGGCAGCTTCTCCTCCGTGCTAACTCACCAGCGGGGTGATTTGGCATAACCCCTGGCTTTGGTTCTGCCTAGGCAAAAAAGCTGATTTGGGGTGGTTTTTCAGAGTCCCCCTCCCTTCCCATTTCTCAATACCCACACTGACTAGACATCTTTCTCATTGATCTATGTGCTTTAAAGTCTTGCCATGAGGCAAAACAGACATCAGGAAGCCCTGTTGTCACAGTTTCTCGTGCTGTAGCCCATCCCAGTCACCGCTCTCCGAGACACTAGTACATGTACTTAATAAGCTGAGGAGTGCGTGCACGACTCGCCCCCCACCAACACCGCTTTGATCATAGCTGCACTGCCTCCTCCTTCCCTGCAGCACACCTTCACCAGCCACGTGCTTCAAGTTCCTTTGGCTGATGAAGGGTAAGCCCTGCATTCAAGGGTCCCAACTATCCTACATCTTCTGTGCCAAGAGCCCCTTCCAGGGGAGCAGAGAGCTGCTGAGGGCAGGCTCCTCCGCAAAGTGACTCTCCAGCAGGAACAGACTTTTTCTTCCCCTTTTCTGAAGTGCAAACCTGGGCAGCTAGGAAGGACAGCTGTATTCACTGGGAAAACACTCAGCAGGACTAGCTGGGGGTCTACAAACTGAAGCCCTGAGTAAAATAATATATTTCAAATATTTTTTTTAATAAAAAAAAATTCAAATACAAATTTGAAATATATATATTTGAAATATAAAGCAAACAGAACAACCAGCCTTCAAGTACAGTTGAGAGGATAGCTCACAGATGGCAGCAAAAGGGCCATGCTAGTGGTTCCAGTTCTACCTCCCAATCCCCCAGCTTGTTTTTTATACCCTCCATCCCCTACACCAGGGGATAAGCTCTACATTTTTGCTGCTGGTTTGGAGAAGCATTTTACCCTGTGAAGCTTTGAGGCTACCGTGACGAATAACCTCCTCCAGGCAGCTTGGAAAGGTAGGGCTCTCTCCCTGCTGGTCTACTGAAAATGAGCTACTAGATGATGCTAAGCAGGACCATATCTACTCTACCTACAGCTACGGTAGACAAGCACTACTGGAGCTCCTTCCATACGTGTGTGGGACACCGGTACAGGTCTGAGCGCAGTGCTGCTGGCTGGGAATGCCCCCAGTGTGATGGTAGAGCAGACTGTGAGAGAGAGATGGAGCATCATCTGCTCCTTTCTTAAATGCTTCCTGGGTTTAACGCCAGCTTTCAAAGCAAAAGGCCTGAGTCTGTTCTTGGAACTTGGGGTATGGTGGGCAAAGCCAGCGAGGTTGCAAGTGTGTCAGACTAACTCCAGCTGAAGCCCAGAGCCTGGAAAAGCACATTAAGATCATAACGTCTAGTCACAGTAAAAGGAACAGCTCAAAAGGATTAAAAACAACCCTCTAAGCACATGCTTACTTGTACAGGCCATTGTAGGTGGGTCTGATTCCCTCCTAAAATAGTGCTCTTCACACAGGCAAGATGTGGATGCTTCATCAAGCGTGTAGCTGTGAGGGGGACATTTGCTGCAGGATGGACTGTGGGGTGAAGCTTTGAAGAACCCAGGTCTGCATACTGTGAAAAGAAGAACCACAGGCTAAGCTCTCCCATCATAAAAAATTAGTCTCTTCACATTTCCTTTTAAAAACATGTCTTCAGCTAGAAAGAAAACAGACAAACACTCGCAAACTATTTGGTTTGAATATTTTAAAACAAGTCTACCCCACTAATAAACAAGGCATGCTTAAATATCCGCCTGAAAAAAGAATGAGAATCTGTTGACTGCCTCTCCCCTAGCATCTGCCTTTGCTGGGTATTTATTTCCTCTGTTAAATGCATGAGAGGTAACATCTTTTGGCTCTGCTTTAGAAAACATTATTGTGTTTGGGTGGTGTTTTTTTTTTTTCATTCAGGCTTAGAAAAACAGGTAAAATACATCCTGTGGTTTTTGTTTAAGATGTTCTATACCCAGAAATCAATGTCTCAGCAAACAAATAACAATACAGTGGTTGAGGGAATCTCGAGATTGACAGTTTTAAGACATTGTGATAAGGCTACTTCCCTAGGGTTTTTTCCCCTGAAAACCTGTGATGAATTTTAAAGTACTTTATATAAGACAGATTGCTCTGGGTACAGCCTGGGAAGCATGCTCGCCGTCCAAGATATTCCTTTCAGCTCCAATATATATGCATGATGAAGTTCAAAGAGTTTATAAGAGAGATATTCATGTTCTTACAAAAGCAATATATTGGCTAAGGCTAGCTTAGGATTTTTTTTATTATTATTTATTTTGATAATTTGAACGGAATACAGTAATACCTTTTTTTACCAGCCTCTTGGAAAAAGCACTCTTTCACCTAAGCGAAGATCGCTGCGCTTACTCACCGGTGTGTGCACACAGCGACAAGCGGTGACAGCGAGAGGTTTGCATTTATTCACCTTGGCTTTAGAAAAAAAACAAACGGACCTGTAATTATGCAGTCGGATGCATAATTACAAACCCGCAGCTACCGGGAAGAAAAACAAAGCACGGATACATCCATGGCTGGCTATTTGGACAAACAAAAGTTCCCTGGAAATCAGTCTTTCCATCTGCATTCAGACTTGCCTGGTGGCAAAGGAGAAGTGCTCGCAGCAAACAAATTAGTACTGTCCCACTAACAACGCCCCAGGCAGCCACAGCAAGGTCATGTGTTAAAATGCAGCCAGAAGACATGAGGAGAGTTCATCTTCCCTATAAAGTGCAGGTTTTTACTGTTAATCCCTTTTCCTCCGAAGGACCAAGTAAGATGCTGAACTTGGCAGTACTTCCTGCAGTACCAGAGCCTCTCTCTTGACATCTCCCCTTTCACATCACTAGCTTCTTCACCAAGAGGTCAAGACAGACTCTAGCACCTCAACTCGTAACGAAACCATGCACTGCTCTGTTTGACGCTGAAGCTATTCTGATTTCAGCTCTCCACAGCACAGGGAGAAAATCCCTTGGAATCAACCAGCAAGTCTCTGCTGATGAAGACCACTCGTGGCATGATCCAGGAGCACCCAATAAACCTCCTCAGACCCCACCTCCAGTTTCGCCTGGCCTGAAGCAGTTTCCCTGCTCACCACAGGCTACAAGGTCTCAGCCACGTATCTGCTGCCGCTCCATCCCTGCTCCTCTGCCCACAAGACGTGCAGAGAAAACCTAAGGGAAATAGGTGAATCTAAAGGTTTTAAAAAACGAACCTCCAAAATGGCTCACAGCCAACCACTGCTTCACATCCAGACCGTGAGCCCTGCAGGACACAGTCCATATTTTGTGTCTGCACCTGGATGGCTAAATTTATTCCAGATGATTGCTAAAGGACTTGCTGCAAGCTGTCCTCGTGTTTTATGGTATGTTCCTCAGTTTCTTACACGAGTTCACTTATCTATTAGCTTCACGGCTACCTTCAGATGCTGCCCTACCTGCACAGCAGGAATTGTTCTGTACTCCCCGGAGAATCTTCCAGGAGAGGAGACCACCAAACAGCCCCTCTTTGGCCTGCAATTTCTAAATCAAAGCCAAATCAAAACTCACTTGCACACACAGACAATAGACGTAGGGAAATGAAAGCACAAAAACATGCGATATATAACGAGGGCAGCCCACGTCTAGTGTGTACTCGATGTAATTAGCCTTCAAAAAAGGACTTGAATTTATCTCATTATGTACCATCAAGACAGACAGAAAATCATTAAATCATTATGGCACAAGAGTTTCCTGAGCTTCTATTGTGTGCAAAGCAGCACCCGCAGAGCAAGCCAGTTTTCCTCAACAGCTTTTCAGCAAGGTGCAGTTTGTTACTGGTGGTGTGATACATAGCTCAGTTTGCAGGGAATAATGCTTTGTTTTCATGAAGAAGTACACGCCAACTGATTTACAACACCAATAATCCTCGTTTTCATGAGGGATGTGGAATCAAGATGAACTAGACCAGCTGAGGGGAGACCTCATGGTGGCCTTGGTGACAGCACGGAGATGGGACAGGGGAGGGTCAGGCTGGGGGTTAGGGAAAGGATCTGCACCCAGAGGGTGGTCAGGCACTGGGACAGGCTCCCCAGGGCAGTTGGCACAGCACTGAGCCTGCCAGAGCTCAAGAAGCTTTTGGACAACGCTGTTAGACACATGGTTTGATTTTTGGATGGTCCTTTGTGGAGCCAAGAGTTGGACTCGGTGATCCTGGTGGGTCCCTTCCAACCCTGGCTATTCTGTGATTTTATGTAATCTGAAGGCTCCCATAGGTCAGATATTTTGTAAACTGGATTTGGAGCAAAATAGCCTGAATTCGGGGACACCAACAGCCCGTGCCTTCCATGCACGTACCTTGGATTTTGATCCGTTATCATTCCACTTCTGACAGTCAACCTTAAAGTCTCCTCATGAAGTATACATGATTTTATTTAAAATTACATGGGTGTCTGGGGTTTAATTTCTAATTAAATCTTATTTTAGTCTTATATTTTTATCTCAGTATTTCTAATTCAATGGTTCTTCAAAGGCTACAGAGAACTAGCACAGAACGGCCATTCATTTAATAGCGTTCTCTCTCTTCTCAAGGGGCTGGGAAAAGGAGGAGAAATAAGACAAGCCTAAATTTCCCCATAATCTGCTGGAAGCCAGCTGACAAGAAATGAAATAGTTTCAGGTTGTTAATGACATCTGCTTCTTTCTTTCTAATATTAAAACTGATAACTCCTTAACTGATTAACAGCTGCCGACGTGTGAAAATAGTCTCTAAATGAAATTTGTTGCTAGAAAAAAAAAAGAATATTTTTAGATGCAGCAAACATGCCATAAACAACCTGCTGGTGTTAGGTGGGACGTGTTTCTGTTAGTAGCGCATCCATTATCAGCAAATTCATTTCGCTTTTTATTTTTAGTAGCAACCACAAAACCTTGCAGGCATAGAGCTTTGACAGCCGTGCAACCTCTGGCTGCCAGCACACTTTGGGACAGTCCAGCAAGGGATCACTGCAGGCAAGGACAGCAGCAGGAGCTCCTTGGGACAGCAACGGCATGAGCTGATTCCTCAAACTGGCAGAAACTGGGTCTTATAACTTGTATGGACAGGGGAGGAATCACTGGGACTCTGACAAGACAAGCTGCCTTCTTCAAACAAGACGCTTAACTTTTATGTACTAGAGACTGCAAGTAGCTGCGAGTGGGAAAAAGTCGGCAGAAGCAGCCAGTAACATCAAACAGCTGGTACTACTTAACAGAGATTATCTTCTGCAAGCCTTAACATCAAATGATTTGCAGCTGCAGCTCTGTAATCATCCCCGAGCTGCAGCTGAAGGCTACAAGCAACGTGCAGGGCTTCCTTCCTCTTTGGCTGCCCCATGCCTTTGGGGCACGCTGGCCCTAGGCGGTGGCACCCAGCAAGCACTGGAAGCAAGGACACCACCTCTGAGCATCTCTGTGCACCCAGGAACTTAACACGTACGTGGCCACATCCGTAAGAAGCATCACCTTCAATGCAAGGAGCTCTCAGCTATCACAACATCAAATTAGTATTATACTGAACTCAAGCCTTGTTCCCTGCAGGGAGAAAAGCTGAGAAACAACCCCATGAAGCCTTGAAATCCCGGGAGAGATGAGAAAGGTCCAACCTATTACTCCCTTTGCACTCCTCTAATTCTGGAAGGGTAAGCTTGCAGTACTTAAGTGCTTCAGATCAGCAAAGTGACCTTTCGTATATCCCAGAAAATCAAGCTCAAACAGGACTTACCCCTTCTCCCTTGCAGAGTACCAAATTAGTCTCCGAGGTAATCAGAAACCACCAATATAACTCATAAAGCAGGGCCACTAATCCATAAAGCTAAAGAACGGAATCTATGAAAAATGAATGAGGATAAGAACGTCTGGTCTAAACAGAGCACACGTTATCTAAAACCTCAGTTTCCTTCCCAAACTACCTCCTGCCCAGGAGCAAACCACAAACTCCTCCAGTTTCTCTCTCCCATGCTTTAGACCGATTTGCCTTTTCAGACTGCAAACTTCCTTGGGCTGGGCCCATCCACGTACGTGCAGGGAAGTGGAGCAGAGCTTAAATTATCACGGCTTTTAGAAGGGACCACGGCATGAACACACAGAAAACTCTGCCCCACAGATAAAACTGAGCTCTGCAATCCAGGCCTGAAACACCAGGAGGATGTGTTATGTGTGTTCAGCAGAAAGGAGAGCGGCTCTGTAGCTCATCAACTCTGCCTTCATTAGCACATCACTCCAGCGCAGGGAATATGCCCTGAGAGTTGAAGGATTTGAGCAAAAACAAGCTACAAATAAACCGAGCCCTGCTCCAGTCTCTGGAGCTGCCGTGCCTTGAAGCGTCTGCACCGAGAAGAGGGGCTTGCTGCCTCTTAGATGTGTCCAAAACCTGAAAAAAAAGGGTTTAGCGAGGTACGTTCCTTACAATGTGGAATCAATTAAACTGCTGAGTGGCTCCGAGCCTCAGCCTGTGCTCCTGACATGCTCTTTTACTTACCAGACAAAACAAAACAAAAACACAGCAGACTGTCTTCATGTTTCCCAGCGAATATAAACAGATGATCTCTGCACTCTCCTGAAAGTATTCAAGAATTACACAGGGGGGAAAAAAAGAAAGAGCCGCCAATCGAGCCTTTTCCTGCAGAATTTACAAGCAGGCTCCCAAGTGCTAATCCTGCCCTTCCTAACAGCTCTCCTTGAACTGCGGGCTGACACCAAAATTGCTGCCAAAGCTATAAAGCTATAGAAAATGTGTAAAATGCCCTGATTATATCTCCTTTATTAAGGAGATTATATCTCCTTTAGGGTTGGTCTCTCCGCCTGCAATAGCACTATGTTGCTTCCTGCAGCACGCCTTAGGGATTTGAAGGGAATTAAATAAATACCCACTAATAAAACACTGTAACTCAGAGCTGCCAGTTTGCCTGGATCCTGCAGGCTTGCCAGCATCCTTCGGCAGCTCTGCCACCGCAGCGCAAGACTTGCTGGCAGTCCTTTGAAACAGGTTCCTGGAGCTTGCCGAATAAATGGGTCATCAAATGGCTTGGCACCTTGAAGAACGTCTTGGGAGCTTACCTTGAAGCAAAGCATGGGATAAGAATTTATTTTTTATTCTTCCTCGGCCAATAGAGTGTCTTCTGATGCTGTTTGGTCCAAGTCTATTCTGAGGCTGAGTTGCCTCTGCTCTGCACTGGAAGGAACTCCAGCTCTGAATACCAAAACAACCTTGAAAACTAGACCATAAATCAATTAGTACTTTCGCTTCTTCCCCTTGAAATATCACTTTTTGTGCCACGTGACTCGCTAAATTGTCACACGGCAATTTATGACAGGAGCGTGGCTGCTGGAAAGCAAAGAATTAACTGCCACTAACAACATTAATGCGCTCCTTCTAAATGGTGTAAAACTTCCTCACGTGGCACCGCTCTGAAAAATTCATCAAACTCCCAAGTCAGCCACATTTGCAAGCCATAACTTGAACACAATACATTTGAAACTGCTTGTGATTACATTAGGGCTGTAATGGGCCATATTTCTGCACGTCCTGACTTTGCTGCAAAGAAGATTTGGAAGTGATCAGAGAGGCAAAACCCGAGTCGAGCCTAAACTCTCAGCAGTGTGATAGAGGAGGAGGAAAGGAGATTTATCCTGGGATACGTGGAAAAAAAGAACTATCGGTTGGGTTTTGCCCCAAAATAAGAAGAAACTATGTTCAGCTTTCCTTAGACAGCAACTGCATGTTCTTGCAAGCCATCCATGTGCACGAGGGTTTTTTAACTCTCAGAAGTTGATTTTATATGCGACACCTTTTACATCACTTCTGTCCTCTGTTTCCATTTTTGATAGAGCTGGAAGCGTGTGTGACCGCGAGGTCAGGTCCAGACGACTGCACACAATGTTTAAGGGCACGGCCTCTCTAACATTTGCAGTTACCCCTTGTTCCCTTGTGTGACTCCATCTCCTTGGCCCCCGGGCTGGTGCTGCCAGCTGGCTCACCTTGGGTGCTCCCGTGCCCAGGAGAAAGCTCCCCCTGGGCAGCCCGGAGCACGTCTGCAGTTCTCACACCTGTTTGGTTACAAAATGCAACCCAGGACAGCCTCGCCGAGCTCCAACTAGCTATCTTATAGCAAGAAAAGGCAGTCCACATCCTCTCAATGCAGCCTCTCTGACAGCTATAAAAATATCTATCTCCATAAATCTCCACATCTATAAAAATCCGTGCATCTTTTCTTTGTTCTCTGAGGTGTGAGACTAAGATGCGCTTAAATTATGCTTAAATTACTGTCTCTCTTTTGTAATGAAGACAAACTGAAATCATTTTACTCCCTTAAACAGAGGAAGCGATGATTTACAATGCTGCACCTAGGGGAAAAAATACAGTTTAAGATACAGGGGAAGGCAGACAGATTTGTTCCTGCACACTTGTAAACATAACTCGAGCCGCCCAGCTCCACGAGTAATCCAAGAGGCACCAGGCGCTGTTTGGGGGGCTGCTGCACAGAAACACGCAGCCTGGTGTGTCCTTTGTTACGTGCACGGTAGCTTAAACATCCCGCCTGCGCTGTGTGCTGAGCAAGGGGCAGGTTGATGGACAAGCTGCAGAACTCCCCCGAGTTCAATAGCAGCGCTGACTGAATAGCAATAACAAGCATCATCCCTAATGGCAACAGGGGGACAGGATCAAACTTGAAAATGATCCAGCCCGAACCTCCCCACGCACACGTGTATGCTTATTACAGACAGCGATGCGAAGACCAGTCGGTAAAACCTCCTGGAAAATCGGGCTCTTCCAAGCCACACGGCTGCTGGCACAGTACTGCAAAGAGGTTTTCGGTCTCCTGATTCAGTTGGCCATACAGATCTGGAGCCTGGCCAGAGAAAGAAAGATTCTCTAATTATGCTGTGGTTAGGACAATTGCAACCAATTATGGTTAAGAAATATGACATTTGGGAGGATTTATTTTGATGATTTATGTCATGTGTGTTTACCCCACCAACATTTCAAGGTTTTAGCCTCAACTAATAGGCTGTACGCACACTGGCAGTAAGGGAAACTAAAATGCTAGAAGCATTTCCTTCTGGTTGACTCCACCTTGTACAGCTCCATTTGTATGGATAAGATTTTCAGGTGGTGTAAAAATTAGCATTTCTTTCATTGCCCTCTTTTAACGCTTTGGTCCACACTAAGCATCACCACAGATTGGCAGGTGCTGCCAACACCTCAGCAAAGGCATCCTCTGAAAGCCTGCCTCAAATGTTTAAGGGCTTGTTTGCTTCTAGCTTTATGATCATCTGTCTCGGGAGGTAAATTTGGTAGGACTGGCTGTAGACAATTTATTTTAAAATTGTTTCTCTCTGTAATTTATGGCTGAGCATATGTCACTCCAGACACATCTATTCAAATTCCATCAGAGGGCGACGTAGATGGATCTTTTACAGTCCTTCTGACAAAAGATAGGAAGGATTTATCCAGAGTTGCCTGGACTAAGTGTGCTAAATGGGTTCGTGCACATAAAAATGACTCCTGGGAAGTATATTTGCAAATCGAAGATTCAGGCGACGCTGGCCAATTCTGCGGCACGTGGGCAGTGCTTTCCACACACACACACCCAACAAAGTCAGCATGGAAACATCGAGCAGCTTTCCCACCACATTCCAATACAGCACTTCGTGGCTCCAGTTTAATTAAGATGACACCAAAATACTGAAGTTATTTGTTAAGTTGACTCAACTGCTCCTCTGGGCCAGATGAACACTGCAAAACTTCACCGTTCATCTGCCTCGCCAAATAACCCCACCGAACGGCCCGTCTTTAGGAGCAAGCTCAACGATGGGCAGTGGGACATCGCCAGCTCGTGTCATGCCAACCTTCCAAGCATTGCTTTGAGCTCCGATCCTGCAGCAGCAAGAGAATTGCTTCGTTCACTGAGAGCTCCCCCATTTCTGCAGGAAAAACTGCTCATACCCAAGATAAATCAATATGACTCGATGCTTCGAGTGTCCTGGTTTTGCAGCCAGCCACAACACCATTTGGGCGGGCTGCCTGATGGCTTTTGGATGCTGGAGTTGGACCATCCTTGCCGTGAACTTTGCAGCAGCGATGCTGGTCATTCTCATAGCCCGATTTTGAGCTTACAAGGCTTGATTTATGGAGATTTCATTCTGAAATTATTGTAAAGGGAATACTGCTGCTTAATTGGCTCTCTAGCTATATCCAGAGAATAAGCAGTACCTACATAATCCTTTCTGCCCTGGAAATCCAGCACTGTATTCGTAATTTCTGCTGTGTTCCTGCACCCTTGCATTGCATCAACTTAAGCGGTCTTCCAAAGACTGGTTAGGCAAAAAGCAAGGAGTCTGCTTTGCAGAAATCATTCACATTCATTTTGTTCAGGAAAGACTAGAAGACAACAAGAGGGAAAAAAAACACAAAAGAGCAACTGGCATTGGCACGAGGGCATGGTGCCCTGGATTTGCCATGCTGGAGGCTTGGCATACCTATACCTTACAAGAGAAGACCACAACCTGCTCATCTTCATGTGACATACAACAGCTTTCCATCCTACAGGTCATCTTCCAAGCCTTTTTTCAAAGCTTTGTCACACGTGAAAGCACCTATCCTGTGATAACAAGCGAGTGAGGGTGACATGGGAGGATGCTCTGCGTCCTCCCAGCAGCCCTGAAAGGTAGAGCACGCACCAAGAATCAGTCTTGTCATGCAAAAAAAAAGAGGTTTCTAGCCTTTGTGAGAAGAAAGCCTGAAAACCAACACCAACAGCTCAACCAGTAGAAGGCAAACAGAGCCCAGTGTGCCTCCTCTATTTGAAGAGGTACACTTGGCACTGCGCGACTAAATGGGGGTTTCCTGACCTAAGCAGGACTGGTAATACTTTTTCTCCCTGTCATCTCTTGACCTCCCCAATACCCAGCCACGATTACACACACAGTACCCACTTCTGATGGTTTTTGGTGGTTGTTTTTTTTTCAGATCCACTAAAGAACAGCTAAAAACTTCTGAGGCTCTGATACTTGGCCAAAATACTATTCACCCTTTTTTGGTTTTTAAATAGAAGTTGCACAAGTGGCAGAAAAACTGGGTTCATTACTCTGCACAGAAATTCTCCTGTCACCCAGGCAAATTTAAAAATAAATAGTTGCAATTAAATGTGTTGCTACATTATTTATGTAGATGCATTTAATTTGCAAAAAGCTGCTATAAAATATTCCCCTTCAACACGAGGGAAATTTATTGCCCTCTTATTGTATACTTTCCTCTCCCTGCTCAAATGTATGGTGCTCCCTACCTATTTTTTTTTTTACCCCTGTGTTACTTAACACATCATTTTCCGGCCACTGTTTCTCCTACTTCTGTCTTGAAAGAACGAGGGGCACAATCCAAATCCAACTGCTTCTTTTCTTATGGATTACTTGCAAATAGGCTGCTGGATGATTGCTGGATAGATAATTTCACAATTTCCCTTGCAATGGAGGACCTCTCCTCAGCATTTTGCTCTTGCAGCTGCTGGGTAAATGATACGCACCAAGACTGCCCAACGCTTCAGAGTGCATATTAATTCTGCCAGGATCTCCCGACACTCTGAAGAATTGCTAATTTAACAGCGGACTGTGAAATTATTTTTTCTTCCTTTATTAATTGCTGTGTTATTTGAAAGTGACTTCACTGCCCTGATCGTCCTTCTGCGTGAAGAACAGTGGGCACTCCGTCCTGCCATGAAATAACGGGGAGCTTTCTCCCCAGCAGCCCTTATATTTCTCACCACATATAAATATGTGAAACAAGCTCTAATAAAAATAGGTTAACTTGCTGCAGGTGTTCCTCTGTCAATTTATCCAGGTGATATTAGCAAAATCTGACAGGGAAGCATAGTGATATATTTCACTTGTGTCTTGACATTTTGATTCTGTTTGTTATAGTATGTGCACGGATCTGGCTTTTTCTCCAGGACCTCTATAGCTGTCAGTCTGTGCAAACAGTATTTGACAGGATGTCCGTTTAGCAGGATGGGAGGGCAAAGGGAAAAAAAAAAAAAAAAAAAAGATTGCTGGAGAGACCAGGTATATCTGGGTAAAGCTGCACTGCAGTGCAGAAATAGATGCTCTTCACATACTGAGTAACTTGAAAAAAAAAGAGCAGCTTGATATGCAGGATCTGAGGCAGCTTGCATCCTTTAATCAATAGCTCCTTCAAGAAAGGTGGCCAAGAATAATATAAATAGAAGGTAGAGGGGAGAGAAGGCAAAAGGCCAGCACAGGAGAAGACATCAAGAGCACTGTGCGCTCAGCCACAGGAAGATATTTTGGCTGGTCTTCTTTCTTTTCTTTCCTTTTTATTTTTTTTTTGAAGAGGAGAAAAAAAAAAAAAAAAAAAAGGAAAGTAAGCTCTCCTTTGCTCTTGAGAAATTGGATTTAAAATAAAATCCAAATAGGAATTTTGCTTTCCAGGGCTGCCCTTCTCTAGCCTGACGAAAGGATCAGAAGGCAATGAAGCTGTCTCATCAGGCGTTAATGCAGGAAGATGCTCTGCTTAGGGAGTCCCAAATTTAGAAACCTTCAGCTTGTCTCCCCACTGCAAAGAACCTGCTTTGGATCAGAAGCACTGGAGCTACAATGAAATACATTAAGAATGAGCAGAAACGAAACAACAGAAAATGAATACAGCATTTAAGACAGTAATAGGAGTTTAGAGATTTATGATAACTGGCTGGTGAATGAAGGTAACAAACGAATTCTGAAAGTCTGCATAATTCCTGCATCCCTGAGAGAGTGTGTCAAAGACGGGTTTAAGAACAGAAGTAGACATATAACTCAAGTTATCCGGAGTTTTAACCCGGTCTTACCTTTCAGCACATGTTAAATGCACCACAGGACCTCCATGCAGAATTGGTCCCAACAGCGCTGCCTACAGCCCTCTCTTCTGTAAGGTCATGCAGACAAAAATGCAGTTTGCACAGCACAAAGCAGGCGAGGAGAGACCACGGCCCTCTCCTTGCATCCAGCATCCCTGTAGCTTGCATGGGACCATCAAGGTGCCATCCAGGGCACTGATGAACAAGATGAACCAGCCCTCCCACAGCTACACAAGAGGCATTGCCACACATGCAGCCCAGCCAACCTACAGCTCAGTGTAGGTCTGCAAATGAGTTGCCAGGCCAAAAAAGCAAGGACTGGGAAAACAGGGAAAAAGTCTGCGTGGAAAAAAATACAAAAACAACTCAAAGACTGACATACTGGATCAGCTGTGCATGTATATCACACTCCTCGAGTCCAGCTGTGGTAGAAAGCAGTGAAAGGAGACCTCAGCCTACCAGGCAGTCGTGCCCTCCTTCCCTCACCGTTTCAGCAAAGAACAAAGTATGCATTACCAAAGCCTTAAAGTGCTTACAATTACTGCCCCAAACCCAGTAATCTCCACTGATGTAGGTAAATTGCTGACCCCTCTATCACAGTTATTCATGATGCAAAAACCTTGGGTTTTCTCTGCAGCTTAATAAAACCTGTGGGGAATCGGTGTAAGGCTTTCATTCGTTATAGCTAGCCTTTAATGTCAAAGTCTGGATTTCCTGGAGGGGAACCGAATAGTTTAGAATAATTAGTGATTTACATATAGAGTTGTCAACAAAGATACACAGCATTAAGTTACTAAGATGAAGGGTTCCACGTTCTCGGTTGCTACTTTTGATTTGATTTGATTTTTTTTAAAAAACTGACACATCTGTATTTTAATTCCACTCACATCCTGCTATCGCTAGTAAAGTGGCCTGAAGCGGACAGCAAGAAGAGAGCACTAAATCGAACGCTTAAATCACTTCTTCCTCAGTTCTCTGGCAGATTTAAAGATCAGCCTGGCACTAACGCATTCAAATAATATACTGTTGGACCTGACACAGCAGAGAAACTCTGCTTCAAATCACACAATAGTCCAGGTGACTGCACAATTACAATTAACCTCCTGCCCACTGTGCCTAATGACAAATGATCATGTGAATGATAGGCTCAGGAAAGGGCCCAGGTATCAGGAAAATGATTTCTGATTCTTACATATTTAAAAAGCCATTTTCAGTTCGGAAAAAGCCAAGGGACACTAATTTCAGTTTTGCATCCAAAAGAAATTAATAACCCTTGCTAATACACATGCAGACATAAGCACATGCTGTCAGCTTTCTAGCAGCAAGAGGCATGCATCTCAGTCTCCTACTGCCACAGTGCTGTAATCGGAAAAGTACTAATATCCTGCACTGCCATAAATCTCAGCCCAGACCAGAGAACATGAATTTTGTCTGTGTTGGATTAAAAAAAAAAAAAAAAAAAAAAAAGGTAATCTTCCCTCAAAATAGCACACAGTATTTTTTGGCAAGTTTATGGGGCCCACGGGGCTCCCATTACAAAGTCACTAACTGGGAAGGCACCTTATGGCATCCCATCGTTTTTTGTGCTTTTCCACTTTATGCCCCTCATCATCTATTTACCTCATGAGCTCTCTTTACCAGGGAACATCCTTTCTCTGTTCACACTGCACCTTTTTGAGTACACGGAATTACGTTCCAGTAATTTTTCCTCTCTTTAATGAGCAGGGAAGGTGGAAGGACAGCCAAGTCTCAGGAAGAGCCAAGGGCACGTGTTTTCTTTCCTGTACCTAGCTCTAATGGGAAAAGTTGATTTGTCCCCAGCTGCTAGAAGTTACTGCCCCCCAAAACCCACCAGCAGAACAGTTTGAGCTCCCCCTTCCTAACCTGCTTCAGCAAAGCAAGCTCATTCATTTAAACGATTTAAACCTGCCTGACATCACTGGAGAAAAGCCTCCAAAAACATCCTAGAGCAAAAAGGCTGTATGAATGTACATCCTCCACAAACATCGCCACCATGTTGCATTAAGCAGTCATTCAAAGCACCACAGGCTGGGTATACGCCTGGTGTATATATACATACATTTATATGTATGGTATGCGCTCATGCAAGTTCTGTTTTTGTAAATCAGGCATTTTCTAACACATATGTCTCCTGAGAATGACAGAGGCAATATTACGGACATGTCCCTCCAGCTGTCACCACTTGAGCCTGAAAGCTGCAAATTACTCACGCATTGCCAAAATCTCTTCCGATGCAAAGCCAACTTTTATGTCCTACCTGCTGCAGAGTGAAAGCAGGCAGCAACCAGACACATGGGTCATATCCTCAGCGAGCAATACTGCATTTTGATAAGCACGTGAGGGTTTGGCCCACAGCTCTGGAAAAGCTGAACCCGTCTGTGGCTCTTTCTAACCTGTAGGCTCCTCCTGCAGAGCATTTTGTGGTATTTATCAAGTCATACGCTGACCTTTTTCATAGTAGCTAATCATAGACCTAACACAATTAGTACACAACCCCGATAACACAGAGAATGATGCATAAGGATTTCTATTTGCAACGCCTGTTTCAGCCTGCCTTCACATGTGTATAGTCTACTTATATAAAAGAAATAAATACAAATATACTGTATTCGGGCAATTTAGTGTGATGGCTGATTAGGGAAACATTGCTTCATGAATTCTGAGCCATGACATTTCCACTAATCTTCCCATTTCAACAGCAGGAAAAGGAATGGCTTTCATATCTCCGTGCTTATCATTTTCAAGCTGAGTATATTATCTGGTAGTCTCTGGATTTACCCGATAGCTCTTAAAAGGCAAAATATACCACCACGGTCTATGAAACTTATGTGTGGCTTACTCTCAGAGCTGTATGTCATTCTGAAGATGAACAAATGTAGAAACTAGCTCTCATCTTTTTTAAAGTATGTCAAATAAATAAATAACCAGATTGCTATCTGTTATTTCCCTTCAATGAGATTGCTGCTTAAAAGGTTATAAACGATGACGTTTTCGCTTTTGCAGAAGGCTATGCATTAAACTTCTCATATCTCCTTGCAGGCATCAAATACAATCTGTTTGTTGTCAGATTTCTTGAACCTGCTCTTCTGCAAGGCCCCCAAATGTAATAGCTACTACCTCCCTACATGCAGGTTTGCCCCCAAGAGACCTTACCTTGCAATCATCTCACCTTCTAATCCCCAACCCCGCAGACATTTTAACACCTAAAATGAATAGTCATGAGCTCCTCTGCTGCAGTTTCTAAGTTACAGATTTAATTTTGTGTTAACTTGGGGTTTCTCCTGGCTCCATTCTCCAATTGGTGTGAGCTTTTGTGTGCTAAGACACTTTGTGACCTACAGTCATATCGGGCTGCTCCCGAACTGTAGCACATCACATACAATGCTTGCACACCCTAGGATACAACCTGTTGAGCTCTTATAGTGGGGTGAACCAAAATCCTTGGTATCATCAAAAAACAACAACTTAGTCCAAAAAGCTGCATATCTCATCTCTTCTTTGTCCTTCTTTCCCCCAGAAGACTTCATTTCAAGCAAGTTTGTCCATACTGACATCTTTGTCAGCACATTAACATCAGGAGGAAAAATAAAGGAATCCTAAATCCTTCTCAGGGGAAAGAAACATAATCACAGAATGGTTTGGGTTGGGAGGGACCTTAAAGATCATCCAATTTCAATCCTTCTGCCACGGGCAGGGACAGCTCCCACCAGACCAGGTTGCCCAAGGCCCCATCCAGCCTGGCCTTGAGCACCTCCAGGGATGAGGCATCTCTGGGCATCCTGTGCCAGTGCCTCACTACCCTCTGAATAAATAATTTCTTCCTAATATCTCATCTAAACCTACCCTCTTTCAGTTTAAAGCCATTACTCCTTGTCTTATCACTGCACCCCCTGACAAAGAGTCCCTCCCAGCTTTCTTGTAGGCCCCCTTTAGCTACTGATAGGCCGCAACAAGGTCTCCCCAGAGCCTTCTCTTTTCCAGGATGAACCACCCCAACTCCCTCAGCCTGTCTTCATAGGAGAGGTGCTCCAGTCCTCCGAGCATCCTTGTGGCCTCCTCTGGGCTCACTCCATCAGTCCCATGGCCTTGTGCTGGGTGCTGAACACAGAACTCAGGCGTCCCTCAGGATGGCATCCCTTCCCTCCAGCATGTCGGCCGCCCCACGCAGCTTGGTGGCATCTGCAAACGCACTGAGGGTCATACAAAACAGCTCTGGGGGAGATGAAGCAACACAAAGACATGCCCCAGGAGCACACCTACCACACTCAACACCTCCAGGGTTTTCCATGGGGCCAGGCCAGAGCAGGGGCACAGCTGCTTCACCCCATGATCCATGTCACCCACCCCCAGTGCCACCACCTCAGCTGCTACCAGACAGAGCCTCTGCCGTCATTCGGTGAACTACAACAATCCTGCTTCTGCTCCTCGTTCTGTCACAACACACACACACACAGCAGCCCGTATGCTCTAATATATTCAGATTCAACCTGTCTTTGGAATTTGCTTTCCCAATAGCTGTCACGCTTGAACACTTGTCAGTTGTCTCAGATAACCACATATTACTCTGATGTTCGCAGCATAACCTAGAAATTCCCTACACAAACTACAGGGAATTCTGCCAATTCTGAGCTAAATTAACTGCTTATCAAAGACAAAACTGACAGATTTTTTTTTTCCATATGAATCCATGGGCTTACCGTTTCCCAGCCCTGTAATGCTACTTAGCTTCTTCATGATCCATGCATGAGGACCTTTAGATATATCATTTCAGCTTAATAACAACACAATTACAACCACTTAATGGGTTTAAGGGAACAGGCCTAGCTTCATTTCCAGAAGGAGCAAGGAGAAGCTGCATGCTCTGCTAGCAAGGCGTAAACAATCAGCCTGCGCTCGAGCCCTCATTTATTTGCTTATCCTGAAATTGCCTTGCGCACCAGCACGAAGAGGAGGGCTTAGCTCCGATCCAAGCTACTCATGGCACAGCCCACAGGGCTCCTTTCCAAGTTCGGATGTGGCTCTTCCCTTGCCTGCACCCGGATCAATACCACCACAGCTCACGGTGCCCGAGGTTACGGAGCTCCAGCAGCACAGCTTGCTTGTTCGGATGGAGTGAAATCAGCCCTCTAGGTTGCAATTTGGAGGTTATCTTCCAAGAGCTACGATCTCTTCTCCATAAACCACAGCTCTAACAAGCTGCTGTTAAGAGCCCTGGATAAAAGCTAGCACAAGGTGTGCCTCCTAAAATCTCCTTCCTCCTTGCATATCTCAAATCTTTTCTCTTTGAAACTGGGGGTTCCTCTTAATAAAAAAACAAACAAAACAACAACAACAACAAAAAATCAAGCCGGGCAGCAGCGTGTAATGCCCCAAGACACAGAGTTTTCTCAGTATTTAAATGCAAAAGCAGTTTGGCTTCTGTGCCTCCAGAAGAGTGACTCACCCCACAGACATGAGAATGCCGAATCCTTTAGGTCTGAGGGACACACTGTGGGTCCCAGAGGGTCACCGAGAGCAGCCCTATGCACGTGGCAGCCCAAACCTCTGCTCAGCTGCCCGCCCACAGAGAAGTCAGCATCCAACTCCAAACAACCAAATAGCAGCTGCATAGTCCACTGCACTCTCGGACCATGCACAAAGCATTTCCCTCCCAATTAATTTCTTACCCCGCTTCTGGAAGAAAAAGAAAAGGCTATAATGCTTTTCAAGCATAGAACAAAAGGGTGGGCACGTCTGGGTGCCACGGCAGAGCAGAATTGATGCTGCCCACACAACCTGGAGTTTGGAAATAATGTATTTATAGAAGTACATTAAGACCAATTTAGAAAAGGTTGATTAGATAAAGTAATGCTCATTCAGGCAAGCCTAAACAATTTTCTTATTTCATTGAATCAGCAATAATGTACTCCTACAAATGCAATAAATATATATCCAATCACCTCCTCCTTCAGTGACTTCTCCCCTTGTTCCTTTCAGTTGGCGGCATTTGGTTCAGTTTGTTTTCAGAAAGGAAAAAAAAAAACACAAGAGTAACTCGTTTATAAAACCTTCTCTTCCCGGTAATTTTATTTTGTCTCTGTAGCATAAGGCAATCTAGGAGAAGCAAACGTTGTTTACTTGTTAATACCAAGCCAGAACTCTTAGAGAGAGTCGATGAGACCACGGAGGAAAACTATTGTTTTCTTTGTTATTCTGCTGGAAGACCTGCGGTAATATGTCAGACATCGGTAGAGCCTATTGGGGAAAATACAAATAGTTGCTCTCTTTTCATCCATATACATGGGGAACTGGGCTGGTCTACATGCACTGGCAGACTTTGTGCTGTCACTGCAGCCTGCTATTCTCACTTTGTAACACCGCCTAAAAAAATCGCCGCTATTTGTAATTCCGAAGCGCAGTATTTGTAAACCTCGACAGTCGGATTGTGTTACTTGATCAACTGATTATTGGCAAGGCGCATCTGGAGACATGCAGCAGGAGCTGCAGAACAGCCCTACGTGCCCACAGCCCTCAGCAATGCCTTGGTCCCTGCAGCCCAGCTCCCGGGTAAGACCCAAGGGCAGGATCAAGCCCACGGGCTCTGAGAGCAACTGAGGAAACAAGGCAGCTGCAGTGACATTTGTTCTCAGGACACAAGGTGTTTACATACATTTTTCATCGCAGTGTGATTATTTCTGATCTGGTAGCGCTTTCAGCTGATCCCCTGCTGTGTAGGTACTTGGATCGCAGGCTCCCTCCTCACCTCCCCGTTCTGTTTTCACCGTCTCCCTTACTTAGTTTTACAAGCAATTAATATTTCTGAAGAGATGAATACCCTGGGGGGAGGATCGTATTTGTCATCTCCTTTCCGTGCGAGCGCTTGCTGCTGAGGTATGAACGCTGGGAAAGGTTGCTGAGACGATTTTGTGGGGGAGCCAGGGGGAAATGACTGCTGCTGGCCACAACACCCATCCCTGCGCCTGTGCCCAAGATGAATTCCCAAGCACACACTCCACCTAAAAGCTACATCAGCCACTATCACAGAGAATTGATAATTACAAGCCGATCCCTTATGAAGAGACATTTTTCATCCCGTGCTACAAATTCAAAGTTAACAAAGGACACCGCTTCAGCAAGCTTTTATTTTTTCCATAACCAAGCCCAAGACATTTCTCTGGGTGACTTTGGATCCAGCAAAAGGAGGCTTCTGAGCTGCTACCAGAGCTTACTCCTTCTGAAGAGTTAACATGGCAATGCTTGGCCTCTAATAACCAAAAGACAGCAATTTAACAAATACTTTACACCCTTTACAGACATTCGTTTACTCTAAGAGCAAGTTTTGTGGGAAAACCTTCAAAGTAATCAGATTTTCAGAAGTTCTCTTGTAAATCTCACTTTAAAAATTGAGACAATGAACAAGGACTTGGTAAGGAAACCAAAATTTGCTGGACTTGGGTAGCTATGTGCCAACGCAGACATTTGAATGGGTATTTCTAAGAACTCAGCATGGAAGCCTGGAAGGGAATTTCCTGGCTTAGAAATTGCTCTATAATTTCATTTGACCCATGATTATCTCTGCTCAAAACTGACCTGACAACAAGCCAGCCTTCACATTCTTGACTTTACAGACACCACCTCAATCAGGGACAGCGTCTGCCCAGCTCACCTTGAGCTACTGTGCTCTAAGACCCCACTTACTGCACCTTGGTGCCCAGGAACCTGAGGAAACGTATTCTCCTGGCCTTGTCCAGCAAGGAAAGCAGAGAAGCAAACAAAATCCTCCCAACAGGGACCCAGTCAGCAAGAAGTTCAGCTCATCCTCCGACTCCAGACCCATGAAAGCACCCAGACCTTCCTGAATGGTATTATTTCCTATACACCATTGCATCATTTTTCTGGACCCTCCCTGTCGAGCTTTGCTTGTTGCACTCCTGCAGGCATCCTCTTTCCCAGCTGCTTTCCCCCGCAGCAGCACCTCCAAGCACCACCTTGCTCGATGTGACCAGGGCAAAAATCAGCTTCGGTGCTGTCTCAGAAGTTAGGCAGAGAAAGCAAGCACAAAATTCACAAGAGAATGAAAGTTGAGATGGAAAGGGTGGGCAAAAAAAGTTTGTATGGAGAAAACCAGGGAAAGAGAATTAAGGGGAGAAGAAGAAATGAAGGACCACAAACTCCCTGGTGCTGATTAACACAACGGTGCTGCTCTCTATGGAACTGTACTGACCTTGCCAGAGAAATATATATTTTTTGTTGTTGTTTTGCCTGTTTTTTTCTGTGCTTTTTAAGGATTTCATGATCTGATAATAAACCCACAGTACCTTGCAGCACTCACTCCCACATGCACGCGCAGATTAAGTGCAACACAACGCACTTCCCATTACTGCGCAGAGGTGCAGGTGCACCTGCTCCACATCGCTGCAGGCAGACAATTGCCCTGTCCTAACCCCTTCTGCAGCCAACATGGCAAGCAATTTATCACCATCATCTAACTTCATTCACTTCCCTCGCCGAGTGACAGCCATCAAAAGTCTCTCATATTGGCCTGCTTCTAGGTGGCAAAGCAATCACATCACCTAACAAGGTCTTAAGGAGGAGAGAAACTTCCTAAATCCCATTAGGTGGAGGCCCTCCCTCCCTCCAGTCCGAGATTTGCGTGTGTTTGTGCGGCAAATGTCAACTGTATTACTGACCCTTTTTAATAACTTTCAACCTTGCTTCTAGGTGAGCTAAGCAGCAAAACCCTCCGGTAGACTCGCAGATTTGCTTAACGGATTTTAAAACCAGCAGCAGCTGAATTTGCTGGATGTTTTCAAGGCAAATCCACCTACCTAACAGCGAGCCTCCCAGGCTGGGGCGAGTTGTTCAGTGATTTATCCCCGGCGACGCTGGCACACGGCTCCGCATGTATTTCTCTGCAATACTGGAAGGCTACTTTCACTCTACCACATCCAAGCCTGGCGCTGGAAGGGAGGCAAAAACTCCTCCTAAAGTTTCTATTCTGCTTATTTCTGGGGAGCGAAAAGGCAACGGGCATGGAAATGGAAATCCCCAAACATGAGAGATCAGTAAGGGCGACTGTGGTGATGAGCAGCTCACAGCCTTTGTCAGGAGATGCTACAGACTCTGGCAAGCCAGCAGCCACTGCCCATGGCAGCTGACCCCAAGCCATTTGGGGTTCATTGTAGGGTTTTGCGGCTACCAGGAGCAGCAGGTGTGAAGCATCACCTGCAGCTCCCTGCTGAGTGCCCTGTGACAGAGCCCAGAAGTCCTGTGCTAACCAGCAGGGAGAGATGAGAGCAGACAAACAGCAGGAAGGAAAGAAGGGAGATTTCTGTGCTCGGCTGGCTCCCATGCACCAAGAAGGTCTGACCGAGCCCTTGAGCCTCTGCAGCTCAGCTCGCAGGCTGAGAGCTGACCTCCAGCCCCTTTCTGTACCACGTACACACCGAGCTGCATCCTACCGAGGATGCCGGGCCTCCTGGCTGTTAGAGCACTCTGAAATACAGCTCTGCCTCCCAGATAAACACATTTACCATGCAGGAGCACGCAAACACGCCTGAGTCTCAGGGCAAGCTGGAGCTTGCCTGCATCCTGCACGTCTCCCAGCCTCAGGACTAATATTCCATTTACTGCCTTAACCCAGAGGCTCCTGCGATGCTGCTCCTGCCTTGGAAGAGGTTAGCTGCTGCCCCAGTGAACATGAATAAGGAATGAAAGCAGCGATTGCTCTGCTGTGGACTGGAAAAGCTGCTTCCTTTGTAACGCCAGAAGTGTGCGTCCTGCATATTCGGGACCTGAAGGAGAGCTGCTGAAGCATTTCCACACGGAGATGATAGAAGAGATTTCTATTCTCTGCCTTTTTTGATTATTTTTTTATTGGAGTTTTTGGAATATAGGAGTCGGGTGTCACTTGAGATTTCAGATATTACTGTTAAGCACCATTGCTTTGACTCCGCAAAGCGAAAGCATCACTTTCAGACTTCTGGCCTCATAATGTGGATTTACATCGGCTGAGACTCAGCTAGTCCCGAAGGAGAATAAAAAAATCACAGTTCTATTCATCTCCCACGTTCATTTCCCCTTCAGGCCTCCTCCCTTTAAAATCAAAATTCCTACACACGTGTGCAAGTCTTCATAGAGGTGTATGTGCGTTAACACAGCAGGGCCCTCCCAGGGGGCAAAAGGCAGGTATAAAAGGTCTCCAATGAATCCGAAAAGTTGCTAGGTGGTTATTAAAAAACTGACCAGAACCCGTGAGATGAAGTCACAAAGAACAGCAATGGGCACCAAGGGAACTCAGACACAGCCCAGTTACCCATCGCCTGGATTCCTTCTGAGCAAAGTTTCGAGACGCTCCTATAATTATGGTTGCTCAAAACTTTTCGTTGGAAACCTTTCCTAAACGATCCTTCCTCTAAGCATTGCTGGATAATTAATGCATTTAAACAATTCCCATTGGTTGTCCAAAACCCAGATACTTTCGCTCCGCAGAAGGTTTTCTTAGTCAAAGTTACAGGAAGAATTTTTGAAGTTTTTTTTTTTTTTCTTACAGTCAGAAACATTCATGGCAAACACTCGGTACCCGCTCCAGTAACAACGCCCATAGCGATGAGCTTTCCTGATGACGCATGTACTTTGTGCTCCCGCAAAATATTGAGCTGCATTCTTCCCATACAGCACCACGGGCTGCTCATTTAGGTTAATTTATAGCAGCGGCCGGGGTTCCCGGGCAAAAATCCCCCAGGGAACAGATCAGAAGGGAGAGCGGGGTAAGGACCGAAAGAAAGCCAAACCATAAGCATAGCTTAGAGCAGATAACTAAACCTTTTTCATCACAAACAACGAAGCACCCTCCGGTTGACGCTGGTACCATGAGACATCAAATTGTAGCAATGATACCAGGAAAAAATGAATTGCTTATTTCTGCACAAGCTTCCTAACACTTGGTGATTAAATGCATCCCCCTTCGCTAGCCAAAGGGACCAAAATCATGTTTTCCTAGTTATGAAAGATCATTCAAATGTCATCTCTTAAATGTGTATTAGCTAGCGTCGTATACACATACCCCTAAACATAAATCCAATCTGAAAACCCCGCAAAATAGTTTTTTAAAAGCTTTTTGTTTTGTTTTAAAACAGCCTGGTGCCTGGTTGCTCCATCCATCTAAGAAATTCAGATACAAGCATGCAGTGCTCTCGGTAACCTACCGATAGGATGCTCGGGGACTATTCCAAACCCAAGGCAAACTGCTCCTCCAACAAAACTTTCAGGAGGGAATGAGTATCTGGGTACCAGGTCGTGAGCTGAAAGCTGACGATGCACACTTGAAGGAACCCCTCCCATTATCTGTTTAGAAATAGAGGAGCTGCCCCTTAAAATGCCCTTGTTTTTAGAATACTCAAAGTTCATCTTTTGCCAACTGGGTCTTCTTTTCTTTTTAAATCAACCTATTTCAAGTACAGATCATTTCCATAGAGGAGTCAGTTCTTATTATCAGTGGACTTCTTAATTAATGTTCACCCTGTCTTCTTCTGTTGCTATATTGAATTTGAGTGCATATGGCTTAATAGACAGACCAGATGCTGCTTCCCTAGGTGGTTTAGGAGCAAATGCTTCATCATTTGAAGGTTTAAAAAAAACCAAGAGGCTCATTATTTACTGGATTAGCCACCTGTTCAGAAGTGGAGACAACCTGGAGGAACTAACTTGCCTGGCTGTAAACCAAAGTCCGGAGACGTGGAAGGAGCTGTGCGTAATGCAGAATGAAACCCGGGCAGCAGGCAGCAGCACCAGGCAATCTGTGTTTTACTACATTTTGGGCAATCTGATAAAATGCTGGGTCAGCCCAGGAAGCACACCAGCTCTCCTTGTTGCGGACAACCTCCACTTCTCTGTCCAGCAACATCATGCCAAGGACGACCAACACTTCAGGACGGATGGATAACCCCAAAAGCACCCCAACAATGGTATGGGGACACAGCAGCACTGGGACCAGGCCACTATGGGGCCAAAACTGGGAAACTAGGCAGAAGAGAAGCCACACAGGTCCCTCTCCAAGCAGGAAAAGTAAACAGCCTCACCATCCAAACCTCTATCTCACCTCTTTTGTGTCCTGTAAGAGGCCTGGAGCACAGCTGTTCTACGTTAACTTTGAGCAGCTCAATGAAACACATTGGAGGCACGCACGGCACGCTTACGCCTCGGAGAAGCGAGCCCGGCACGTTATTCAAGGGTTACTGCACTTCCCCGGGGGAGAAGGGGTGCACGAATTCACCACTTCAACACACGGCTGCTGGGGGATGCAACAGAAGGGAAAAGCAGGAAGCAGTCAGTCCAGGCTCCTTCCTTTTTTCAAAGCATCTATCAGGAAAAAAAAACACAGCAAAATAACATCTCACCAGAACATTTTTCCCCACCCATCTCCAGCCCAGGTCGGGACTGAACCCAAAGCACCGTGCCCTCTTCCGAGGCTCCCCAGCGAGCCCTCGTCCTGCTCCAGACATCTACTCCCTGTTTCACCCTCCCCTAGGGTTCAGAAGGTAGAGAGAGAGATAAAAACACAGGTTAACACACATTAGCCTTTCACAGCTGCTGCTGCCACCTGCAGAGATGCCAGCGGTGACATCTCGGGCTCAGCCTCCATCACCGACCATGGCCACAGCTGGCCCCAACTCCTCCCCACCACCCAAAAAGGTTGGGTGGAAGGGGAAGCGATTCCAGCTCAGTTGCTGATACGCCCAGAAACGCCTCCCACGTGCCACTCGAAATCGATGCGGTCACGTCAGCTCATGTAGGAGGCAGAAAGGCATGGGTCCCAGCTGCCTCTGGCTGCAAGAAACACGGGCACTGCAGTAAATAAGGGGGAAAAGGGTTAAAGTCTGTCAAATGTGTTATAACAGCGGAATTATGTAGGTAAATACGTAATTGTACACTCTGGGCATCAGAAAAAATGTTTGCAGTGCATGCCAGTGGATGTGGTTTTCAGTACCCACACAAGCCCATCATGTTTCTGAAGCCAAACCCATTGAAACAACAACAGCCTCTCTCCCATCTTCAGGCTGAGCCAGCTCTAGACAAATTTCTTGTTTAGAAAGTGAAATGTGGAGATCTGACAAATCTGTGTCCACAATTGCCATAGATTACAACTACAATGCAGCCTGATTGCAAATACATTCAATTTGCTTGTGGTAGGAGGAAAAAAAAAAGGACAAAAAAGCAGCCAGGGCCCGACGGCTTCCTGCATCAGAGCTGCTGGCAGCAGGATGCTGCTGCTCCCACCACCAGGAGCTGCTCAGGAAGCTCCCTGAGAAAACAAGGCTTTTTTTGGTTGCTCCCAGCTTTCCTGGAGCCTCAGTGTGCCTGGAGGAGCTGGCAGGGACAGGCTGCAAACACCTACTGGGGACTGCTTTGTTTTTCTGTTTCAAACTGGTGGCACAGCCGTGGAGAGCAGAGGCAGAAGCCCTCTGCGAGGGATGTCTCTGTGAAGGTTTTCTGCTTTTCAGCACGCAGGGAGGGGCGACACCTGGTCCGTAATGCTTCCCAAATGGACAGGCTGCTGGGACAGGGATCTATGGGGGGAATTCAATCAGCAATACATTTGGTTTTCTTTCATTTCATCAGGAATCCTTTGCACAGAGGAAGTCTAAGATTAGGTTTCGGTGCCAGATGAGGATAAACCAGACCTAGCCTCTGCCCAATTTGGGGCAGGTGGTACGGTAAAAACACAGATGAATGAGTTAACAGGCAGGATTATACAACTCAACTAGCAGAACAGTCCTCCCTGCTCTTCATCCTGTGATGCTTTCTAAGCTTTTCTCTTTTTTCTCCCTAAAAACAGAACAGAAATAGTAACTCAGCATCCCTAGCCGAAATCAGCTGGCTCTGAGCGCTTGCTGCCAGGCCGAGCAGCGACCACAGGAGGCTGTGTTGAACCATCCTTTGGGTCCCACCGACCAAAGCCGGGGTTTTGCCTGCCCAAACGCTCCTCACACCTGCACCAGGCAGCCTGTGGCACAAGGGCACAGGCTCTGGAGACATCTGCTTCCATCCTTTTGGAAACACAAACGCTTGTTATTGCGTTAGGGCTCCGGCCTCTCACTGGGCAGAGCTAAATATAAGCTGCTTTGGCCTCGTGGCTCTGAAAATCCAGCACTGACATCAACCTGAGGTGAGAGAAGAAATCTGTGCAGAAATAGCTTACCGCAGCCTGCCCAGCAGCTGACACATTTTGCCTCCCTGGTGCTATCACACACGAGCCGTTTCTAAAAGGCGAGAGTTAAAACTCCGGGATAAAAAGGCACACTGAGAAAGCCTGCAAAGTTTACAGTGGCAGTGATAATGGAGCAAAAAAATTCAAGACCAAAAAAAAAATCTTGACATCAGAATTATGCTGCCCACGAGGAGTTTCCCAGCTGTGCTCCGCAGGGGCCAGGACAGGCTTTCCAACAGCAGGCTATAAATACGCTGACAAATCGATGAGGCTTAATTCCCACCCCGAGCCTGAGAGCAACAGGGGTGATTCCCCGAGGCTCACTTTAATGCCAGCTGATCAACAGCCACGACCTTAACTAACAGCCACCTCAAGCTTGATCCCTGCAGCCTTATTTAGGGGCTCAAACAACCTCAGAGCTGCAAAGACACCGGTACAGGGTCAGCCAGGAGGAGGCACGCTCTCTAAGGTCTCGCGTGCTATCATCATCATCGGGTCTGGGCATCTGCAGCCACCTCTCCTTCGGGATGGAGAAGACCTTTAGTGGAAGCCGGCTGGCTTGTTTAATAGCTGGCTAGACAAGCAGCCACCCCTTTGATGTACCAACTCACCAAAGACTTGGAGATGGAAACACGTGCTGCTTTGGGGCTTCTCCTTCAGCACCTTCCTGCTGCATGCTCCCCTTGGTCCCTCTTCCCCAATGAAGGCATCACACCTGACGTTTTGCACCACGTTTAACCCTATTCTATGCCATGTAGTTGCCTTTTTTTTTTTTTAATCCTCAGAGAGAAAAAAAAAAAAAAAAAAAGGCTCTTTAATGAAGCTGTTCAGCCTTATGTTTGAACAGCAAAAGCAGGAGCCGACCTCATCGGTGCTTAAGAGTTACAGGGGCCGGGAGTGTTTTCTCACTGAGCAATTCCAGCCCTTTGAACCAATTGCCACACATTCCAGGAGCTTGCCCACACTACAATTTTCACACTTAGCAACTGTAAAATTGTTAAAGCGATATCTTTCCACACGGTTGCTCTGTTATTAGTGCTTAGTTTGGCATGCCACCTTAGTTACAGGCTTTAAATGCCACTTTCAGCACTTCCCAGGATAACCTTGGCCATGAAATCGGAAAATCAGATCATTTTCTGGTCTGTTTTCTTCTTTTTCTCTGGATGAGATTAGATTTTGCTACGCTTGACTGACAAACCTCATTTGGGATTCCAGCGGAGGCCAAAGCCCTGACCTCCTTAAGAAGTGGGAGGCAAAGATGTCTCAAGCTATGATGAGGAAGAAAGAGCTAATTTCAACACATCACATAACAGGCAATTAGTAATTAATTTGCACCGAGAGACGCTTGCAAAAACGTTCAGCAAGCGTCTCCCTGTCAAGTCAGAGCGTTTAGTTTTATTTCTCTAAAACAACGATAAAACACAAGAATTCTTCCTCTATGTTGTTATCTATTTTCGCTGCACTTATCTTCAGAAAACAGGACGACGCGAGTTTGTTTTTTAAACATTTCAACGAAGTCCAACGAAGAAGCAGCCAAACGGGGTTTTCACGAATAATTTTTACCCATGTTTAAGTGATTATTTGACCTTTCCATTGCTATAATCTTTCGACAGCTCATTATGTTCCAAGCATGTTATCCGTGCTGGATGCAGCCTTACTGAAAAAGGCTGCCAAACTGCGCGCCGGCCATAATGAACAACAGACAAATGTCAAAAAATTTAATTTCTAGTGTTTAGTCATGCCCTCGTTGAAAGTTAACATCGCATTAAATAATATTGGGGAAGATCATTCAAAATGACAGGGCAAAACCTCGGCTGCCCCATTAAGTAATGGGCTTTAAATTGCAAGACGTCAAGGCTGGGTCTGCGGAGCTGTGCTGGCTGGTGGTGTGGAGGACCACCCACCGATGCCCTGGGACTCACTGCTGATTAACCAGGAATACAAAACACAGCAAAGCACCAGAGATGCCCAGCACTACGGTTTTCATTTTGGTAATTATGTTTTGCCTTGCTCCCTTTAAACAGAAACAATAAAAGAAGAGAATTAATCAACATGAAGAACCTGAGTATATTACAGATTAGGAGGGCTAAAATGCAAGGCACCCCAGGGGTCTTATAATCTGCCTGATGTTATTCTTGAAGCTGTACCTCTGGCTACAAAGGCAGCAGTACAGCCCAAGCACACCCAAGGCATATTCCCCTTTGGAAAACCTATGCCTTGGATCTTTACGGGACTCCCAAGTTTCAACACAAGTGCAAGCTGAAGAGCCAAGTTCCAAATTTTTACTCATGAACTTATTTCACAGCTACAAGCCCCAAGAAAGCTTGCTCCCCAAGCAGCACTTCCAGCCCTTTGAAGAGCCTTTCACAGAGAGGTTTGTGGAGCTGGGAAAAAGGGACGGGCTGTCCCAGAGATGTGTAATGAGAAGGGAGGCTTTGCTGAGCAAGAACGAGGATGCAGTGGACACCACCTCTCCGGAACAAACTTCAAAACCCTACCTGTGCTTAAAGCTGGTCTGCCAACGTGATGGTAGGAGACCCATTTTGCACTTTGACAACCTTGCCAAGGCGGGCAGGCTGCGAACTTTCCCGTTGTTGCCAATTATCCCCAGGCATTTACGAGGCAGGGTAAATGAAGCACAGAGACGAGTGACAGTAATCGATTTTTCACCGTGCATTTTTATATTTCGACAGGGAGTGCCGAGCTAATGAAATGAGCTAGTAAAGTACCAAAGTGGATTACAGCCTGTCAAGCAACGTGGGGAGACGGTCCATGAAAAAACACCCACCTGGATGTCAGCCTTGCCCGGGCTGCCTGACCAGGACCAGGACAGGACCACGGTGATTGCCAGGAGCAGCACCCAGCAGTGGTTTCAGCCAGTCCCCGATGGGGCAGAAGTCCACAGACACGTTATGGGCAGGCAGAGGAACACATTGAGACTTTTTCGGCCATGCTCTGGACAATATTTTCGGGCGAGGGATGAGACGCGGCACTTTGTGAACCTTGTTCAGCGATAACCCTGCTCCCCCGGACCTGCAGCGGGGCAGGGGGCCAAGAGGCCAAATTCCTTAAGCATGTTTCTTCAAAAGCAGAAGGCTTACTCATCTGTTATCCCGCTTCAGGAACAGGATACACGACTTCCACTGTGAAGATAAATGTTGGTAAAGTTCCTCACTCCCAGCTGTGCTGCTGCTTTGAGAAAAATCATGATCCAGGCTCTACTTCGGTAAAATAGTCCCTCCAAATCCAGCACTTCCCACATCTTTATTTCCCTCTCTTGCCAAAAAACCTCCCCCTACCTGCTTCCAGCGTGATTGAATATTAACAGTGTGAAATTTCCTTTTTCGTGTTACAAGTTCTTTATCTGTCGCCAGTCTTGTATTTGATCCTCATCTTTTTGCTCATTCTATGTTTTTGTTATGAATAAAATAAAAATTAAAAAGAGCAAGGTAATAAAATAAAATGAGATTGTATAATGAATGTCTTGGGCATTACAGATAGAAGGAAATTACAAAAAGATCTATAGAGCTGCATTTTTATTCAACAGGATATTAACACACACACGTCTTCAAGTCCCAAATCAGAGCATCTTTTTATCACTTGCAATGACACAGGGACTGGCAAGAAAAAGGAGGATGTGGACGGGCTTGTAAATAAATTGCTCAGATCCTCCAGTGATGAAGCACAAAACCAGGTAAGTAATAGATACAAATTTGATTATGCCAGAGTTTTTGCCTGTTCTCATCTCACTTTGCAGAGATCCACACCCTGATGGAAAGCAGAACGGGTACCGCTGCTGAGACACACAGTTACTGCTGGCCCACGGCAGCGTGAAATGCTGCAACACCCCACAAACCAGAGAGATCTTGCTCCAAAGGACCCTGCAAAACCAATCACGAGATTTTCAAATATAGTCATCGGGCAAGGAAATCAAAGAAACGTCACCTTGGTGTGGCAGGATGTCCATTTCCCTTGCAAAGCAGCAAGAACAACACTTGGAACAGGCTTTGCTGCATGGAAAACACGGTGATTTTGTAGCTGGGGGGTTGGTTTTTAGTCAGCATCAAGACCTGTGCTCTCATATTGCTATAACAGGGATCTGCTAAAAACACATGCTCCCGCCTGACTGGGTTTGGTGATTTCCCAAGTCCTCTGTTCCCGGGTTGCTTGGTTCAAGGGGAGAAGCCTGATGCTCTCCCCACCTGTGTTTGGACTTTGTCCCTCGGATAGATCTGGGGGGCTGCCCTGAGACAGCCCCGCTTGCAATACCAATAGCACAACCCTCACCTGTTCTTACCGCTAGCACTTACTCCTCACGAGGAGGACAAATCACAAAAGGAGAGAATCAAATGAAGCACCGCTGTCAACAAAACGAATTTGTTCATGCTCATCTTTCCCCATTAGTACCAGAAAACTCTCAGATGGAAAACTGATTTTATTTCTCTCTGCACACACCGCAACACCCTCCTCTGGGAAACGCACACCATCCTGGAAAGCAGAGACGAGGAAGACCCCGTTCTTCAGCTCCTCCTCTACAACTCTACACTCTTTCTCCTGAGATGTGCAATGTCATTTTGCTCAGTTTTGGAAAATCCAGCAATTCCTCATGAGCAGAGCTGCGCTCCCTTTCCTTTCCCCTCCTCTTTTAATTGTTTTCTACAGCGATGTTGCAGATCAGAGGTTGGACTTGATGATCTTGAGGTCTCTTCCAACCTAGAAATTCTGTGATCATCTTCAATTCTCCCTGCTGTGAGAAACTCCACCATCTTACCAAGGCTGGCATTTAGGCTTTCAAACCAACCTCCAAAGCTATTGCTCTTACAGCAAGCAGGGAAGCTAGCATTGCTTTCCAGCAGAAATGTAAAGGAAGCCGATAGATGATAAAGGCCATTTTCTAATATTAAAGATAATAAATTTGTAAAAATTTTGGAATCTATAGGCTCAGAAAGGCCTAAATTGTTGCCATCCATCACCCTGGGGGTTTTCACAGGAAAGAAGTGATTTTCCTCTCAGTTGCAACTGAAGAATGTAAGATTTTGCAAATTAATAACAAGACTACTCACTGTGGACACACCATCTTTATCTTCAAAGGGACTCTTAAAAAAATGACCCAAGTTGTGTTTAACCTTTTTATCTACTGAACATCTTACCCTTAGCGTTAATAAAATTAGGAACAAACTGATGTGCTGCCTGTAGTACAGCACTGTATTTTCTCAGAACAATAAACAACCCATTTTACAAGCTACATAATTCATGTATATGATAAACCCAGCAGAGAAAACTTACCGTGATTAATAAGTTTAACATTTTCACTTGGGTCACGTAGTCACTTTCCAAAGACATCAATAAAGCGTTTTAGAGTTAAATAACAAATCAGTCAGCGACAAGATAAATCACTGTAACGGGCAACTACTTTCCAATTACACTTTAGTTTTTGCAGAAGTCATTTTGGGGAAGCAGCATTAATTGCCATTTGGAGTTGATAGGGCATTACCAGCAAGCAGTGAGCGAGGTGTCTCAGCTCCAAACTGTAAATGTCCTGTGCGATGCCAGCATGATATTTAAGTTGCAAATAAAGCACAAATGAGATAGCAGGGGTAGTAGTAGCCACCCTCTTCCCCTACAAACCAATGACCTAAATAAATGACAAACAGGGAGAGCTTGGTCAAAGGTAAAAAATACCTTGAAATACAGGGTGGTCTTCCTCCGTCCTACAGCTCAGCTGTAGATTTTCTACGGCACTCACTGAGCTGCAAATACCCAAAAGTATTAGCTACTTCAAATGAGTTTTACCAATGCAGACTTTTTCCAAGGACAGGCAAAAATCAAGGAAATATGTTTGATGCCTCCAGCACAGTTTCAAGACAGTCAGAACAGCCAAACACATTTCCAGAAAAAATATCACATCAAAATTACCAGCGAAGTTAAGATTGGTATAGCAGACCTGTTTTAAAAGGTACCCAAACTGTCCCCAATTCTAGCAATTGCCACGCACCCTCGATTTGGAGTGATTTGCCAGGTAGCTCAAGTGCAACAGGACAGGAGAAGGAGGATTTAAGGAGCAAATGCAACACAACCAGTCCAGTTTAAACAGGTGAGGAACCTGCAGACATTAAGGACACAGAGAATGCAAATTCCCTCAATCCTGCCCCAAAGCAACCTCCAGTGTATGACGCTGCTTCATGGAAAACACTTGGGGAAGGGATTTGGGAATTCAGCCCCAGAAGGCCACCTGCCTTGCTTTTTAGATGCATAAATCCAGTTTTAGATTTGATCTTAATCCACCAGCAAACTCCAAAATTCTCCTAACACCACAGGCTGGCAGTGCAGCCACAGCTCAGGTCAGCATGAACACCTGCTCCATCACCAAACTTTGGTGCACAAACCTTGAAGAAAATACCTTGTGTCCCTGAGGCCAGCCTGCAGAGAGCCCAATGGCATGGGGAAGCCCTTCTGGATGGGCTTTACTCTTCAGGTAGTTAATGGCTGGACTTATAAGCTCTCAAATTTGAGCATCCCAAGGGGATAACTGCTTTAAAGGCCTTGGATTCCCAGCTCAGGCCTTATTGGAGGCAAAATACCCCACTGCAAAGTAACACTTTTGTTGTGTCTGTGTATCTTTTAAAATTTAGATCATTGAACCAGGGCAAATTTCAGGACTTCAGTTATTTTAAAAAGTTCAAATTCTTCCTTCCTCCTCCCCCAGTTTTGATCTATAAATAAAGCAAAATTCAGGACCCAGGCCAGACAGGCGGTGAATAAACGCCCGGTAATGTGGCTTTCCGTAATGCAGTAAGCAGCGCTATCAGCTCACCAATTTGGCATTGTTGGGAAGCATGCGAAAGCCCTATTGTAAAAACTCCAAGGGAAGCACTTAACTTGTCAGCTGAATCCTGCTGTAACGCAGGCAGCAAGCACAGTGGATTTTCTTCTGTTTGGGTAACGCTGAGGGCACACTCCACAAACGAGCCGGCTGCTTTTCGGCAGCAAAGCGCTCGTTTCCGAAGAAGCATCTGTGATGTCTCGTCCCAACAGCTGCCCTCAGGTCTCTCTGCAGCCTTTCCACAATGCAGTGTTTTCACAGCGATTTCACAGGCTGTTCATTTTCAATAAATATTAGCCGCCCGGGCTGCCTGGGCTGCACCCTGGTGCTTGCCTGCGTGCTGAGCACATGCATGAGAGCCAAAGCGGATCTGCCCGGCCCCCAAGAGCCTCAGCAAATTCCAGGCTTGGTGGAATTTGCCCGCTGCTAATCACAAATAGCTCATTTCCCAACTGCTCGCCACCTCTTAGCATTAATACCTTAATGGATGCAAATGTCCAGGATGAGGCAGAAATGCTCGTGGAGTCTCAGCTGATAGCGAGCGGTAATGAGGGCAAACAGATGGGCATGCAGAAAGTGAGTGCCAAGCACACTGGGTTAGGTGTAATATAGTACTACCACTATACCCTCTTATAAGGTTAGGAAATCTGTGCCGTTGGATATACTTTGCCCCCAAAAGACGGTATAAACTATACAAAAGACAGGAAACAGCCAGAAAGAGAGACTTGCCCAAGGTCAGAAGCACTGCTTTAAATATCCCAGGCTCCGCTCTTTGCAGAGGGATGGATGCACTCACAGCACTCTGCGATGCCTTCCCCAGATTCAGATCAATTTCCTGACCCTCCTGTTCAGTCCTCAGTTATCAGGCTGTACATCTGCCCAAATATGCATTTTCATAACACAGCAAGCCATAAGTCTCGAACATCCAAACTTTAGGAGGGAAAATAAAATCTTGCCCCCAGAACTGCCTTTTTTAGAAAGGCCTGCTTGAAATTAGTCTTCTCAATTCTTACTTGGGGATGTAAACCACCTAATTAGAACAAGCCCTTGGTGCTCTAGCAACTTCTACCCACCTCAGCGATAATTGCATAGGAGTCCAAACATGGATATAAGTGACTCAGAGGACTTACTTTTTGTCCTCATCTTGCATTTAGGTTTCTTCTGAATACTTCAACTAGTTCTCCAGTTGCTTGTCACGATGGTGAGAATAGATGAGAATTTTTGGAAGCAGCATTACTTCATTTTTCTTTGAATGCTGGCTGTGCTCCAGCATACGGAAACACTGTGCAACAAACTACAGAAAGCGAGGAGCTTCCTCCTTTCCCTCCCTGTATTGCCCTAATCTTCCCCTATTCTCTAATCACCTGGCAGGGAAGGAGGTGGCTTAAGCTCCCTTTTTCTGAAAAGGGAGAACACCGCACTTCAACTGAATTTGGTGGGGGAGAAGAGGCTCCCTGCTTACCCCAGCAGAGGCATTAGCCATTCAGACAGAGATGCAGGGAGCCACACAGTTTCCCAACAGCGTCAAGATGAACCTCTGGCTAGGTATCCAAAGAGCTGAGCGACACGATGCAGTTAGGCTGGATCTTCAAAGGCCCATCGCACCTGCCAGAACAAGCTCTCCACCTCTATAGCATTACAAGCTGCTGAAAGGCTTTAAGACCTGGCTTCTGTTGTGGAAGCATCTTCCCTTCTTGCCTTCCTGTAGGTGCAGGGAGAGGGAATGACTTTCTGCTCTCAGTCCTGCGTAGGTAATTTCTAGGCAGAAAAGAGTATGTGAAAAAACATTTTTGTTTTTCACATATGGGCTGAATTTTGGATATGAATATGGATTTTGTGGGCTGAATTGAAAGAAGGGATAAGATTTGCAAGAGCTAGTAACCATGGCCTTTAAACATCAACGTGAGTACCTGCAAGCATTCCTCATTTTCTAATTAAGAGGGTTCAGATTTTGCTCAGAGATTGGTCACTTTGAAACCTTCTCCAGCTGGGATCCTAATAATCTCTCGAAAATTCAGGTCAACAGTGACATCCCTCAAATCCCAGTGCTTGAAGCTCATCAAATGTATGAAAAACAGTGAAATCACCTTGGTATAAGGCTCCAGCTCACACTCACAACACCCAAAAGTATAAACACTGAAGTTTCAGAACTAAAACATGTTGAAATCTATTGTACATAAGAGGCATAAAATCACAAAAATAAGCTAATTATAACATGACAAATAATATAATAACCTAACATGCTTTGAATGTGGCAACAAAATAAGCACAAAGGGAGCAGAACCATATGGAGAGATTTACGATTGCTCCCTAAGTCTTATATATCATTTCCCTAAAAGAGGGTTTGGGGAAAAAAGATTAGTAAAACACTGAACAAGCAAAAAGTGGGCAAAACTAAGGATATTTCAAGACCATGTTTTCTGAACAGAAAATTCATTTGTATTGTTATTTCAGAAGTAACACAAACAATTTCTACACTTACCCAGAATAAGAATTTATTTTTTTTTAGCATGTTTTTAAGCACGGTGAAAATACTGTTGTTTTTGTTACTGTCAACAATACTGCCAGCAAGTAGGCTTCCCACCTCAGCTGGGTAATAGCTGTAACAATCCTAGGAGGCTGCATTCATATTTGCTTAAAAACATTACCGCGGTGAACCGCATTCAGCCATGCGTAATCAAATGAAATAAAATGTTTTAACAGGTAAAACAGTATTCTAGCTTTATTCTTAGGAATTGTCACAGAACATTCCTAAGTCCATGGCCCCTGATGGGATGCACCCATGAGTCCTCAGGGAGATGGAAGATGTAATTGCAAAGCTACTCCCCCAAATCTTTGCTCAATCGTGGCAAATGGAAGAAGTACCCAAAGACTGGAGGAAAGCAAACATCACTCCTATCCTCAAGAAGGGCAAGGAGAAGGACCCAGGGAACTACGGGCAGGTCAACCTCACCTCTGTCCCTGTGAAGGGTGATGGAACTGCTTGTGTTGGAAACCATTTCCAGGCACAGGAACCTATGAGGAGGGGCTGAAAGAGCTGAGACTGCTCAGACTGGAGAAGAGGAGGCTCAGGGGGATATCCTATCACTGCGTATAGATACCTGAAGGAAGGGGGTAAAGACAGAGACAGGATCTTTTCAGTGGTGCCCAGTGCCAGGACGTGAGGCAGCGGACACAAAATGGATGTTCGGAGGGAACCTGCTGCGTTCAGGCAGCATCTCTGTGCTGTGTGGGTGTCGGAGCACTGGCACAGGTTGTCCACAGAGGTTGTGGAGTCTCCTCCTTCAAAAGCTTCCTGGACATGGTCCTGGGCAAGCTGCTCTAGGTGTCCCTGCCTGAGCAGGGGGGTTAGCCAAGATGACCGACCTCCCAGAGGCCTACGTTGTTCCCATTTGGCACTCCATCATACCTCTGCTCCCACACTCTTTGCCCTCTTCTTTTCACCTTTTTCCTGATTACAAACATTCAGAGGGTAATAAGCCCCGAGAAAAAAGCAAAAGCACACTGCTGGAATTGAGACTGATGGTGTTTCATAGGGATGACTGAATCAGACATCGCAGCTGAAGCAAGGAAGGCCCAGCAGAGCAGCTTTCATGTTCACAAACATTAAATGAGTCCAGGGCAAATGAATGAGGTGGCCACTGAGTGCCAGGGCCATAACCACGATCCTCTTGTAATACCCCAACACCCAATTAGTCTCACATAAGTATCTGTAAGGGAGTAGAGGCTGGGGAGGGCCTCAGAGATGGAGACTTTCCCTGGAAGGCCTCCAACTCCCCTGAAGCCCCACAGGAAAAAAAAAATAAATCCAAAAGCAAATCATCTCCTTGGGTGACTTTATCACTCAAAACAAGGAGCCCACTGGGAACAGAGCAGCCCACAGCAGAGCCAACAAAGAGGAAACGCCACTATGGCAAAGCGAGATGAATTGTTAAACCCTTAATTCCCAGATCCACTTGGGTATTTGGGATGACAGCACCCCATAAAACCTTACGGGGAGGAGGCTGTGCCACGGAAACACTGGCCCTAAGGCTGCAAGGGTGGGAAAGTGAAAAACAATGACCACAGCTCCCCACTGTTTGCAGGATCGATTTAATGCAATTACCAGCTCCTCCTCCTGAGCAAAATCATGACAGACAGCCCAGCATTGCTCCAAATTAATTCACAGCAGTGGAGGAGCAGCGAGGGAAGCCTGTGGCAGGAGCACCCGCTGGTTAGCCATGCCTGCTCCTGCGAGCACTGCAGCCCCTGCGCTGCCCGTGCCACGAGCAGGTCTCCCCCAGCGCTGCCTGCAGGGCTCACGGCAAGCTGGCTGGCACCAAGAACCAGCAGGACACGGCAAGACCTTGTGGTGTTTCTGCGCAGCACCAAGCCCCACGCTCTCCTTGTTTCGCCTCCTTCATCCCACTGGGATCCTTCAACAAAACCTGCTGGGTTCCTGTAGAAGGATAACCTACCACAGGGCACCTTGAGGTCCAATTTTCAGCAAGAATTCTTGCTTTACTCAGGACAAATGTCTCTTTGTCACAGGAAACTCCCTTTTGAAAGTGTTCTTTACACAGACATTATCTGACCATGCTCCACCCTGGGATAATTTTCAATGCCTCAAAGGTTTTTGGACACATGAACAGATTGTTATGGCAGCAAAGTGAGGATTCACCAGGGCATGAGAATGTCAAAACCTTTGCTTCAAGTTCTTATTCCTCTCCCCTTCACCAGATTAATCCTAGATACATCCTGCATCAGCATCCTTGGGATTTCAAGCAGGCTGTGAGCCTATTTAAATATAAGAGCATCATTTTCACAGCTTACAATAGATACAAATGCCTTACACCTGCATGCAGGGTAACATGAAAGCCAGAAACTACCTTGGGGCAATTTTTCGATGAAAATTTGCAAACTATTATCATTGACGGAAATAGTGTGGTACAGGACAGCATTCCAAATTAATGGGGCGCCTAACGGTGTGGGAAGAGACTGTGCCACAGCCATCCTACACAGTCTGTACCTCAAGGTTTGTGCTAGGTAAGCTGTGGTTTTCCTTCCCTTTACAAGGGGAATCAGAGACCATCTCAATCCCAGTATAAAGCCTTAAAGCTGCAGTTTTTTAAGAAGGGAGAAAAAGTGCTGAAATTTTAATAAAATGTTATCACTAAAGGAGGAGCTGCAATAACAAAATTCTGGCTATGGCAAGACTTATACTATCTGCTAGTGCTGTGAAGAAAGGCCGTGCAATATCATTTGCACATGCTCATCATTCCCCAAAATAATGAGATGTTCACCACTATCTTTTGTAGGAAAAAGAAAAGCACTTAAAACAAGGCTAAACCAGCTAAGGCATATATGACGTATGCCACAATATAATATAGATAGGTACTTCGCTTGCAGATTAATGCCAACAGTACCTGCAAAATACATGTGTAACTCAAAGTGTAGATAATACTATGACAACTAGGAGGCAGCCTTCAGTTTTTCATGAGGAAAAGAACTTGCACCAAGATGTGAACTTGTACCAAGTTCACATCTCACGTAGACACAGTGAGTAACTGGGTAGCTAATAAACAGAAAGCAAAGCAGCTAAAATCTTCCTTCTAGGCATGTCAATACACAAGCAGACCCCTCCCCACACAGCATTAAGCACGTGCTCATCTTGAAGGAGGCACATGCCTCTGTTTATTAAATTTCTCTTTCTCCCCACTGTGTTTAAAGCCGAATTCTTACTTCTGCACTTTGGCCATTTGATACTGTGAACAAGATGGACAAGAGAAAAAAGCATCAACCTCACAGCTCTCTACATCTTCAATATTAACTTTGTCTTCACTGGCCTTGCAATCCCCTATTTCACACTGAAATATCCACTTTGGCTTCTCCTTTACAGCTAGCTGCCCGGTTCCTGTGAAAAAACTGCTGTTTTCATGAGGCAGCACTGGCTGACAAAATAATTGACTCCTGGGAGCTGCATAGCTACAAACACCCACTAACGTATTATTAGGTATGATGTCATCTGTGAGGCACAATTTAATGACTATTTATCATGTATGCAACACTTCATTTGGAAACATGTTGTATAATATTTCATCTTAAGCACACCGGACAAGATAAGAACTTGCCAAGTGCATTGATCTTAAATAATTTACTAGACCATGGATAATATCTTAATTTGCTGGGAAAGAGAAGTGACAGAATGGCAGCACTGAGGACTAACATTCCTTTCAGTGGAGAATTCATAAAGCTCACGTAATAGCACTACACATTCCCAAACTCACCTCTGTTATTTCAAGTCCTCTTAGAGACTATTACTGATGGGGATGGTGAGGTTGATCTTCAGATCAGTTGTACAGTTGTTTGCCTCTCTGATAAAAAAGAGTCATTAGTTGCAAAGCACTGAAATGTTAAAGCCAAATGGATTTTATTATGCTAATCTAGTCTTCCCTATGAGTAAATTCAGGCCAGAAAACCTATCCCAGTTATTCTTGGAGCAAGCCCCTTCAACTGAGAGTCGAGCTACTGGTTATCTGCTGCACAACGTTTATGCTTTGTTGTCACTCTTGCCAGGTCCCTTTATTTTCATTGTATTTGGTATTTTATATTAAGTGACCCGTTGGAATCACAACCTCCATCCTTTTTCTAATTAGGTTTATAGGCTTCACATTTGCCAAGAAAAGCTTGAAAAGGAAGACTACACACAAAATCTGTGAGGCAAATCAAAGAATTCAACAAATAAGTAGGATTTAAAATTCATGATTTTCAAGCAAACTGCACAATTTCTGCATGCATACATTTGTAATACTGTGATATTGACAACTGCAATAAGGAAAAACACTCAGCCAATACCCATTTCCTCTCCTCTCCCTCTTTTCCCACATTCCCATAACTATTTTTATATAGCCACCATATGGTAATTACATCTGGTCACTCTTGGCTTGAGACAAACTGGGACCTATCAATTGGAAATGAATACCAATCCCCTAAAACCCTCCAGTTTCATAAATTGCATTCTGTGAAACAAACAAAAAGGTTAGGTGAGAGAAAACCTCACAGGTTGCTAAATCCCAAGGCTTCTTCCTTTTTTTTTTCTTTTTCTGTGAAAAACTAAGTAATACACATAGTCTGAAGCTTACTCTCTTCCAAAATGTGCCTACATTAACAACATTAGGCCTACGCCAATGTACTTTTATGATAGCGGTACACCAGTTACATTCCCCCCAAGCTTGTATGTTGCTAAAGCATCACCCTTCGGGCTGCTCAACCCATATCCCAGACCTTTCCTAGACACCCACTGCTCCCACCTGCCTTCAGCAGACAGAGCTAGGAGAATGCACCCAACGCTTACCACCTGCTTTTGACAAATCCTGCCTTCAAACAATGGTTTGGTTTTGTTCTCCAAAGCACATTACATACTTTTAGGGATGCTGACATCTTCCCCTCCCACCAACACCCACTCTACCAGACATAAGGGATAAGTCAAAGGATGGGTTAATACGAAAGCCACGAGCTATATGCAACTCTGGCTCATAAGATTTTCAGCATAAATTCTTTATGTCCCTAGTTAACAGGGTAGAAGCTTTCTTGAAACAAATCAGCTTGCGTTCAGTTCATTACTTCCCATGCAAACAAAGGGAAAAGAAAATTACTTCTTTTAGAAAAAGACCAGAAAATTCTGACCCACAGAAGCCTCCAGAGAAGATAAACTAAAAGATATTTGTAAGCAATTATGCATTACACCTTGTTACCTCCCATTTTTCAACACTCACACATCAATCTTGATTCTCCCATGTTATATCTTATTTCACCTCCAGCAACATCCCTCAGTAGTGTATTATTCAAAGCAGTATCATGACTGTTTTCAATGTACTAGGCACATCTGGTTATTTTTGCTAGACTCTTATTTCTGCACACACATTCAACCATAATGGATAGCATAATCTCCCCAGCGAGTTTTCCAAGGCCTGTTAACAAATCAAATAATCTCCCCTTCACTTTCCACAACCTTACCCAGAAATTAAGAAAACCGTTTCTACTTCAAGGCTCTTTTACCAATTCTATTACAGGATGGAGTGAAAAGAAGATTTGCATATTTCTTCCGTGGTGAATCTTTCTTGCCAACGATGCAAATAAAAACGATTAAAAGAAACAAATGCACAGTATGTCTGCTTTCTCTCCAAAAATGCTGGGCTCAGACTGACCAGGTATCTAGCCAAAATGCCCAGGAGAGAAAAATTTTCACAAGCCATGCCTGATTGCCTTTCACAAGCAATCTTTCCTGAAGCTATGGCAGCAAAAAAACCCTTTGGTTTCCTCCAAAATTTCATGGACTTCTCCAAAGATACAAACAGGTACTTCCTGGGTCCAGACAGGCAGACCACAGAAAAGCTTCCCTTGCCAGCAGAGGCTTTCAGGAGGGCTCGGCGGAGCATGAACAGGGCTGTGGGATGCAGGAGCAAGCTCTCCCACGCCTGGGAGCAGCAGGCAGGAGGCAGAGGAGAGCAGGAAGCGCCAGGAACAAGCGAGGCAGTTCACAGGGAAAGCGGGGCCCAGCGCGAGGTACCAGAGGGTGAGTGGGAGGGGATGAGAGCAGATCTGTACTCGATAATTATAGCTGCATTTCAAGCAGCTCCAGCAAAATGTCTTGGCGTGTGCTAGAGCAGAGAGAGGAGCCAGACACTCTGCGAAAGCAGGGCTCTGCTCTATCTCGGATCTCATCGGGGGCAGGAGTATGAGGCTGACACAGAAAGCCAAGGGAGGCAGGAAACTCCAGGAACCCTAATTTTGTGCCTCAGGAGGAGCGGGGACTAATCAACTCAACATGTATTCGACACTGAGCTCCTCACACGCTGCCTGGGCGAGGAGCTGCATGTGGCCTCCACTTCTCCATCCCATCCCCAGGGGACAAACCCTGTGTGCTGCAGCCCACAGCAGCACCCGTGTCCGTGCCCCAGCAGCACCACAGCACTCTATAGCTGCTCTCTCCTTACCTTTTTCCCTTCCCGGATCAGTTTTCCGTTTCAGAGGCCACCAGGCCCAGCAGAAACCATGCCAGCTGATAGAAGCCGAGTGCCACGAGGCAGCAAAACATTTGCCACAGATAAATTATCACCGCTATGCAGTGGCACTGCCGGCAGAACACCCCCCTGCTACCTTTGTCGCCCCTATCTTTTGATGATTAAAAGGACCAATTAGCACTTAAATTGAGCTGTGAATACTGAAAGGGATTTGGAAACAGTAATAATTAAAGAGCAGGACAGCGACTGGGCTCATGAGCTGCCCCTTGTCTTCCCCGGCCTGCTTGCCAAGCGGCTCACACGGCGACGAGAGCAGAGCAGCAGCGCTCATTAACTGCGATGCCTCACGCAGCATTGAGCCCACAAGAAACCTTTTTTCCCCCTCCACAACTGCTTGATCGACAGGTATTTTCCGCAGCTATGTGGTGGGATGCCGAGCCCCAAAACGGGAAGGGGTGACTCAGCCAGGGAAAGGAGAAGCGCCAGAGCTCAGCACCTTTCCCTCCTTCCCCTGTGCCAGCCGCTGCCTAATGAGGAATATCTGATGGCAAATGATGTCCTCAGACCTTAAGCTGCTCCCCAGGGAAACCGGAGGCATCTTTATTTACAGACTGGCAAAATCCCCAGGGAAAACAATGCTGACTCCTACGTGGAACATGGGAAACGTATATCCTTTTAATCACTGCAGCACCGATTCATCTTTAAGGCTGGTACGGTTTCCGCTCTTTGTTGCTCTGAAGTGACTGCAGTGATTCAGCTCCCCTGTGAATACCACTGCCTCTCAACTGCAATATTTACTATTAGGATGGCTAAATACACTCGCTGCTATGCAGGCAGCTCCATTCTGACCCGCAGGGCAAGGGTTTCTCAGCTCTTCCTTGCCTCGTACAAGGAAACGAAGTGTGGAAGGGAGTTAATATGGACTCGCTGGGATAAATGAAGACAAGGTCCTCAGAAGTGAGAAATTTGCTTGAATGAATAGAAGCTTAATGAAAAAGCCACAAAGATTTCCATCGGAAGGAATGCCGATCCAGTGTCTGTTTTGTATCTCTAAATAAAAACCCAACTCAAGTAATGCACTCCCATCTTCGTGCGAAATGATTGTTATGAAAAGTGTGTTTGGTTAAAACAAGAGAAAATAAAACGCCACAGGACTAAAACTGGAGCTTATTTAGGAATAAACTATCGCAAATGTAATCAAGGAAACAACACCATATTTCTACTCTATTTAGCACTGCACGAGACCTCAATGTGCCAAGCTGAGGCAGCTACAGAGCTTGACAAAGCTCCAGCTCCCAACTGCAACCAGCAAGATCAAGCAGTGGCACTCACCTACCTCAGCTGACAAGGTGAAAAAGCAAAATGGGGGCTAGAGAAAGCAACTCACCTGCAAAGCTTAAAAATGCACTAAGATTCAAGCCTGCCAAGTCTTTCAGACAGGCTCTCCTTCAGTACGGCATCTGGAGCATAATTCCTGACCAGGGTCTCTGGTACTTTGTGGAAAAATATAGGACAATTAATAGTATATACAGACTCTACCACTTCAGCTTCCTGGTCACCTCTGATGTTAACAACTTTTAACAATAAAAGTGATAGGCCATCAAATTCATGCGGGCAGTAAACAGCTTTGAAATAAGTATGAGCCGAGTTCCCTTGGAAGGAGGTACACGCTTGAGAGAGACAATTACAGAGGAGTGGAGCAGATTTATATCGGCTGTTTTAGCATTAAATCTCTTCAGAGTATTTAAAAACATTAAATTGAGACCTTATTAAAAAACTAGACATTTTTATTTCACCAGATTAATGACACTTACATTACTAAATTCAATCTGCAGTTTCAAACAACACCACCACAGCTCTAAGTGTAATTAAAGAACTAGTCATCATTTTGAAGAAAATTTCTAGAGGCACACCAGCAAGCTTGATAAATTCAAGGAATTCACCAGCACATGGGAATTCTAGCACATACATTTTACTATTCCCTTGCCTTTCCATGTACAATGAAATATCCTGGTAGCATTACGTTATAAAAAGGCTCAACTGAAAGTACTGAAAGCTCACAGCAGGCTTCGTTCTGCACACTAGTTAATCATCATTTATTGGTAACGTTGCACTTGTGCTATGTTTTGGCTTGCTAATCTTTGGACAGCAGAAGCTGCAAGTCTGAGGGACTTTGCATGAACAGCTAATAGCCAATTTTGAATGAAGACACTAAGAGACAAAGCCATTGTTTTCATTTTCACGTGAGAGGAAGCGTTCTAGTCACATTGCCACAGGATGTAAAACCGAAGCATATTGCTTTGTAAGGCACTGATCCACTCTCATGCTTTTTAAAGAGATAATTAAATATGTAGAAACACCATTCACTTTTTTAAAGCAAATGTTGCAACATATTTAGAGTCTGGTGCTTCAGCAAAAGAGGCTGAAAATCTTCCTTTTTAATAAGTCAGCACAGAGTGTAAAATTTAATCCATTCTTTTCTAGAAGTTGAAGATACAGATAGTTTAGTAACACCATGTACTTTGTGGGGGAATTTATATGAAACGTTAAGTATCTCCTATTTCCCCAATAGCTTAAGACATAAGAAATGAAATATTCACACAATAAATTTATGTTGTTCTCCTGTCTCTAGTTTTCCTAACCGAACTGAAAATATCCCATAGACTGGGAGAATGTGCAGTAATAAAATGTCTGACTGAGTTACGGTTGAAATCCTGGCCCAGGTAAATGGAAAAAAAAAAAAAAAGCCCTCAGCTGTAAACCACACATCGCTTCACAGAAACTAACTACTGCCAGGACAGCAAGTCACTTAAGATCAGCTAAGACACAGCAGATAGATGTCTATGCTCACTAATGAGGCCGGTACCAGTCACTGCATCTCCGTGGACATGCAGCTTAGTGAGTTAGAGCACAAGCCTGAGAAGTCTGAGCTTCCACTGGACAGGATTTGATTCTGGCAACTCCTCTCTTTGCCTCATTTCCTTATCACCAAAATAAGGTGTAAAACACCATCACATGATAAAAGCCCTGGGAATACCTGTGTAAAAAATAAACAGAAGTAGCTGAGGCCAAGCGCTCAGGCTCTTTATCATCCCTGAGAAACTCTTATGGCTTTGAAAAGGCCATGTTAGCTATGTTACTAACTTTTTGTTGTCGCTGCGTTACAGCCCAGGAAATTATATATTTCCTTTATTTATTTTTTAATAATACCTAAACAAGCTATTTAAAGCAGGAGCTGTTTCTTTTTTTCACCAAGAAATAAAGACCTGGAACATTTATAGAAAATGGTGATGTTTGAAACATCTAGGTGATTTTGATCCCCTGCTGCCACAGGAAAATAAATAAATAAATAAAAAATGGAGTTCAAAACTAGCAAAAAAAAAAAAAAAGGTACACCAGAGCTTATGGAGCTTCAGGGAATCACAGGTAAGTCCCACACAGATCTAGCACTATATCATTCTTCAGAAAGTATACCTGAAACATTTATGAAATAAATGCATCAGGAAAGGCTACCAGAGTCCCCATGATGCATACCAAATGTCTCATCAGTGTTTTGCCTTGCATGCTGTGCCCCAATTCTGTCTCTTTCAAAGCAGCTGCTCCTGGGACAGGTGTCCCAGCCGGGAGAACCCTCAAGCACACTTCAAAAGTTCAATTGCGCCAGGTAGCAGGGAGACTTTCCACTCCTTGAGTAGGGCCATCAGACATACACACCATTTGCATTCATATTTTTCTTACACATACCCTCTGATTTCTTCGCTCTTTCTCCATTCGCGATGCCAGCCAGTCATACACAGTCTTGAGGGTGCAGGACCAGAGCATCAGACCCTGCTCTCCACGCATGCTGGCACCACGAGGCTCCTCCCTGTGCTATTTCAGAAGCAGGCACAAAAAGTCACGTATAATAGGTTTTAGCCTCCTTCAGACTCAACAGATCTCTAAACTGACTACTTCAAAATCTAAACATGACAGCAGAAACGAAGCTTTCCTCCAGAACAACAATGGTGTTTGTTGTATTCTGGTACAGCCTGAAAAACACACTACTTTTTCCAAGTAGTGCTTCGTGTCATGTAAAACTAAGAAAAGGGGGAGGAGAGGGAGTGAAGCTATTCTATTATTTATCAGCCACACAGTCTAGATTTTGCCCCCACGAGCTATTTCAGAGATCTATGGACGCAGCATCTGCAAAAGATTCTCTCATTAATACTTTCAACCATGCTGATCTACAACACAGCACTAAATTTACATGCCGCTGATTGCTGTGAGCTTTTTTATTTTGTCCCCAGGAATACTTAAAAAAAAAAATAAAAAAATTCCTTTGCCTGTATGTCATAATCCTGTGCAACAAAGTAGCATATGAGCACTGTGCATTTACTGAACCTCATAAGTTATTGATGAAACTCTTAAAGACTAAGCTGACAAAGCCATTCCACTTTTGGTGATTTACATAATTATAATTTAGGTACAATTTACTTATTAGTCTGCTGCCTATAATCAACTTTTAAGCAAACACTGTGTGCACACCCTTATGTTTTAACCTGCAGCAATCCAAATGAATTCACAAATGCAGTTTTGTGCAACGCTGGAGGCACCGGTCTGCTGAAAGGCATTTCAACTGCTTGTCTGAAGCACTGGGTAATAATCAGGGGCAAGAGTATTTGCTGATCACCACCTCTTCATTTCTCTGTCTATTCATTTGTTTGTATCATAGCAGCACCTAAACCAAAGGCCCAAAGATGTTTGCTACTTGTTTCATGCACGTGTGTAATATGTAGATTTACCCACCCCTGTTGTTGCTGAGAATCTGTTCCCAAACCGCACAGGAATGTCCCTGGATGTATCAGGCTCCTCACTTTCAATGTGCGTGTTTCATTTTCTGCTATCTGACACAAAAAAACCATCACGTTCTGCACCAGGCTGCAAAAATCACGCCCTTGAAATTCCTCTTTGCCCCAGCCAGGAGGAGGCAAGAAGCAGAGCAGTCACCTAAGCTGACTGCCCGATTTCTATTAAAGGGAAACACTCAGGAGGGGAAAACAATGCACGTACAAAACAAGAAGGGTTAGAAAGGAAGTGACTCAGATTTGCTGGAAAATATTTACTTGCATTTCTAACACAAAGGAATCTTAAGCATTCATCACCAGCACGTTAGCAAGCCTGGCATGATCTGGTGGACTCATTGTCATGCACTACTGAAAGCAAAACTCTGCTCTATGAATCCTTGCAGCAATGTCTGTGCAAGTAGCCCTCCTGGGCCCTGGCAGCACTGCATGGCTTTTTGTAAGGCATGCCTGCCCGTGCCAGAAGGCTGTGCCACACCAGGCTAGAAAGCAAGTGCCTACCTTCTCAGGAGAGCAAGGGATGAGAGGAATTGGTAATGGTCTTGAAGCCAGGCTGGTAGAGCCTCCCGACTCCATCACAAGTGGTTTGCAGGACCTTCAGCAACTCACTCAGCCTCCCGCGCCTCTGTTTCTCTCTCACCCTGCTTACTGAAAATATAAACTCCCTGGTGGGAGAGGCAGTTTCTCTGTGAAGGTAAGTAGCACAAACTGATCTTACTTGGAGGTTCAGTGACCTCTGGCATTAGCAGCAATTCCAACAAGCCAGCATCCTAACACCCATCTCCACACCTCAGTATGTGTGCACAGCTGACCGAGAAGGCTGCGGCTGGAAAGCTCGAGAAGGCAGCCTGAGTGAAATGTCAGACAGAGAAAGCAGCAGTGAAAGATCTCCCCAAGATACTTAACGAACAATATTATTTGAGTAAACACTGGGGCAGAGAGGGATGGCTGCAGCTCACTGGGGTTTCCAAGTGCTGCCCAAAAAGGTGTATGCAGCTGACACCTGCTCAGGGTACAGGAAGGATGCGGCCTCCTGAATGCTGGACAAGTGAAGGCAGCAGGATCTCAGGGGTGAAAGCATCGTGCCTTTAGGGAAAGGAAGAATCAGATTAATCACAGCACTGCGTAACTACTCCTACTAGATGCCTTTTCTCCGGTGGACTCATTACTGGCTGCAGATGAGGTAATGTTGGATTCTTGGCCCCTGAACTGAGAAAGGCAGGCAGACAAACCCACTGTGAGATAAGCAAGCTGTGCAAGTAAAAGCCACTGCTTGCTGGCCCTCCTGCAAGCCCGTCTGCCAGCATCTCCCCTGCTTGCAGCTGCAGCCTGCACAGGATGCTGGAGCAGGGCTGAGCCTCTGGTGCTGGCTGGTAGCTGAGGAGAACTCACATTTTGCCCTTGTGCTTGAAGGGGCCCTGCTCAAAAGGCCTCTCCCCAGCTGCAGCCCCCAGGCAGGGAAGGAAGACGCTTCAGAGGTCTGTGCTGGGGAACTGCAGGCAGCCACATTGCTGGAAGAGCAACACTGTTTCAGCAGTTCAAGCCTGCAATGAGATACAGCTGATCATTAGCAACAAAAACACTTCTGATCTAAAACAGCACAGCGCTGCTGACATCACTGATACTATCCCCGTTTGGGCCAGACTGAAGACAGGCACTCATAAAAATCTTCTATTTCCCATTGTGCTGGAGGTCTTTGCCCAAACCAGCCGCGCAACCCAGGAGTTAAACGTGAAAATTATAGCCCATTTTGACACCTGAAATGTTTTCTGTCAGCATCAGAGTGCCCACATAATTTATATATCACAAATATGATTTGGCAGGATTAAATATGAAAATAATATATCACAGATTTGTTATTGGAATGGAAACAATTTGCGGCACACAACAGCCCAGCAGAAGAAAAGCCTGATTGCTGCGATGAATAATGCATATTGCCTATAGTACTAATTAACCTTGTACGCCAGTAAGATATTAAGGAACAATAAGGCTAATTTGAATGTGGCCTGACACTTTTCCCAATGGCATCTGGAAATCAGCCTTTGGAACGTGTAAAATATGAATTTGTTAAACCAAACCGAAAAATTGCTCAATAAACAAACTCTGAGTTTTTGTTTCTCGGTGCATTTGCAGCCCGTGTTGTTTGCACGCCTGGACACCACGCACAACACACGGGGACCAGAAAGGGCCTGGCTTGGCTTTCCCCGGGCCTCACGTCTGTCAGCAGCACAGAGGTGGTGACAGTGCACATTCAGCTGAATCCCCCAACACCTCCGCAGGCTCAGATGTGCTATTGGCGTATCTGCAGCACGGCTGTTGTACGGCGTGGCTCTCCCCCTGATGAGAGCAGCAAAATGCTTATACCAGGAATGAACACTAACTTCAAGCGAAGGCATTTGTACTTCTGACTGAAGCAAAGGCCTCCAGCTGAAAATACCAACTTCGGTGGCAGCTGGTCTTGCTTTTCCTGGAAAATACTCGTGATCCTGTTAACACAAAGCTATACATGTTATTAAACACAAACAGGGCTTAAGAACCGGCGTGCTCTCAGTTGGACAAAGCACCACCAAGCCCTGAGCTAGGCCACGCTCACGGGAAGACTTCAGCAGATTCGCATTTGGGATTCCTTAGTAAATGCCCTGTGTAACAGCACACAGTCAGCCGTAAGGTTTCAGTCAGGGGATCAAGTTTTCAGACTTGATCAGCCAACTGCTTCATGTGCCAAGGTCTGACCTAGCTTTGTCTTCTGGGCAAAACACCAAAAACCAGGCTTCTGGCTCTCTCCAAGAACCATTCTGCCCCAGGAATCACGGGGAGGTCACCGAACTGAACAGGATCCTACAGTATTTTGCAAGGGCAGGGCCTGCTGGGGGCACCGGCCCCAATTTCCAGCAGTGCACATAATGCAGCACATTTTGGAGTCAGCGCGTGACCAGCCGCCTTCACCGCCGGGATGACACAGCTCCCGTCGATGCCATTAGCCATGCTCAGTGCTCCGTCGATAACAGCATCGCACAACCCTTTTGCTTGTCCCCAAGCACCAGATTTCCATCTGGCAGCTGTCCCACACACCAGAGAGTGAATTCCAGCCCCCCAGCGAAAAAGCGCTGGGAGATGCCTGACCTGAACGCCGAGCACGTATTACCCCAATGCATCCAGGGGGCACGAGCCAAGGGTGTCAACAGTGAGGGTGCCACACACCAAGTCCTGCAAGCAGGCCTGAAGAGCTGACGTGCCATTTTAAAGCGTGGTAAGAGTGAGGAGGGACTCAAAGCTTCTTACCTGATCCTTTAAACTGAGCACAGGGCAGAGATGCACAAGGATGATCTCAGGCATGTGTCTCCCTGCACAAGGTGAGAAAAGACCAGCACAAAGAGACAGCGTCCCTCTCAGATTTAGGAGGTTTGGAGGAGATCAGGATCACATCAGTACCTGAGAAATGGGGCTGATCTCAGTTGTGTCAATTATTACGAGCTCAATTTCTGTCGTGTAAGCTGTGCTCTGCTGGTGGTCAGTGCAACACACAGTAAGACCTAAGCCAAGAAATCATTTTAGTTAAGAATGTGTTATAAGGGATTACCACCTCCATCCCAGCACTGTCAGTGGCAGAACTCCCACTGCCCGCAGACAGCACAGCACCACGCAGCAATTCCCTTCTGCCCGATGACCTGCACCCACGTGTTTTAGTTCAGTGGCACTGCTCTGGAATAAAGACTGAGTGCTATTTCTCCAAAGCCACATGCACAAGCTCAAGCATCAACAGGATAGTTTTCTTTCTTTCTCTGGTGCTAGCTAGACTCTCAATCTGGACCAAAATTCCTTTTCACATGAATGATCGATTAAATCTCTCAAGCATAAGCTTGTCTCCGCATCTGTATGTGTGGGCCCGTGCTGCTCTGACCCAAGAGGTGTCTGCAGGCATTACCACTGTCTAAATTCCCCACTGCCAGCTTTGTCAGAGGAAGCTACTGCTGTCACAATACAAGAGCAAGTCCTAACTGCTGTGACACTTCATTTGTCTGGGCAGCAGCTTGCCTGGAAAGATGACTGCCCTGTTTTAGTGGAAGTATGCAAGACAATCAAGGCCAGCTAAGCAAACTAGTTTTGACATATTAAATCATGCTTGAACTGTGGGAGCAAAGGAAAATAATGTAAAAGCTCTCCTAGAAAACGTCTTTAAAAATAAATGGGTAATACGGTCAGCTTTGCCTATAGGAAGGGGAGAAAAGCTTTTATCTGAGCTTCCCAGTAATTAAGGCAGCCGATTGCCTTGGATTTACACTCTTACAAGGATGGCCCTGCCCCAAGATGCTGGTATTGCTGGCATTTCTCGAACCCGGCAGTAATGAAGCCCCCAGTCCTGGCTCTGCTGCCGCCTGGGCAGGAGGCTATCTGCAGAGCGGCTCGGAACTGGGAAGCTGCAACCCGCAGGCTGCTCCCGCTGAATGCCAAATTAGCGCGCTCCCCACGCGCTCGGGGAGCAGCTTCTCCTTTCGCTCTGCAGTAATTAAAAAAGCTTCCTTCTTCAGACAGCTTTCCGAGGCAAAGCTGCGACCTCCGTCGCTGGCGTAGCGGGACGACAGGCTGCCCAGCTACGTGCGAGGCAGTATTTGGGGAAATCAGCACTGTAAGCAGAGCAACCCTTACAAAGCAGGCAGGAGGCAGCCATTTCACTCGGTGGACAGTAGCCGTGGCTCTAGGCTTTAATAAGGATGATGCTGGTTCTCCAGGCAGGCTCACTTGATGCAAGTAACGCCAGCAGTCACATGTGTAGAGGGAAAGAAGAGTCCACTGATGCCTTTATTATTTTTCTTTAATTTATAGATAGGTCTGGTACTCAGTAACAGCAGCTTTGGCAGCAAAAGGGACCTTCACACAGATACGGACTCCTTGGCACAGCTTCCACGCCAGGCAGAAGCTTCGGATTCTTCTGCAGAACCCGTACCTCCAGGCCAAACGTTTTCTGAAGGGAAGCATCTCATTTTGAGGTACAAAAGCAAACAGCCTAGTTAGCGTTCAGAACTGCTGAGCATCCACTGACTTCAGCAAATGCTAATGAGTGCCTGTCGCTTCTGAAAAGAGTTTCCAAGGGCCCAAAGTAATGATTTAAATAACCTAATTTTAAGCAGATGTTTTCAATGGAAAATTAAAAAAAAAAAAAAAAACAAACACACAACACACCATGTATTTAGCAGAAACTACTTCCAAATCTTGGAAAATCTTTAGCAAAGACAAATTCTGTTCCAACCCCAGCTTTAGAAGAGTAAGCTTGTGTTGCTGTCCAGTACATATCCTCTTCCACCAGTTCTGCTTCCAAGGACATAAACTGATGCAGAGCAGGGAAGCACACTTCCAGGGACAGCCTTATGTCAGCCCCAGCCGGTGGAACTGATCTGCAGCTTTTAGAGCTTAGATTTTCAGGGGAACAAGTCCTCCTTGGTCGTAATCTGATTCATTGCCATTTACAGTGAGAAGAAAGTTGTCAACTGAAACCCCAATTCTTCAAACTTCAGCTGTTTTTTAAGGACTTACATTTATAAAAGTAGGACAAGTATATGAAAGCAATAAGGGATATCCACAGACCAGGCATCTTCTCTTTTGTCTTTCCTTTCTTTAATCTGTTTTGGGTATACGGTTGGGGCTTTATAAAACACCTAGCCTTGCTCTCTGAGTTCATTCCAGTATTAAAAATTTCACCACCATCCTGAGGGAAATAAAAAATGGAGGCCCATCAGCACCAAGTTCAATGCAACCTTAACCACGTGTTGTCTGCGAGCACCACAGTGTCTGTAACTAGATTAACTTCAATCATAAAAATGAGCAAGCTTCCAGAAAAAATAAATGGTCATCCCTATTTACATGAAAAACAGATTCACCTCTTTGTGCAGACATCCGTGTTGCAGTCTCTGCATTCTGCTTACCTTATGCAGGACAATTTTATTCATCTTTTAAAAAAAAAATGAAAGAAAAGGTAAACTGCAACCGTGTTCAAACAAGGTGAAATTGCACCCTCCTTTTCTGGAGCCTGGATTTCAACCTCAATATTAACCCAAAGCAAGTTAAAATGGTCAACATATAAAGTGTGCACAGAGAAAAGCTTGTAATTGAAATGTCAACACATCATTAACTACCGCTAAGTGATTCTAAATGAGAAGCACAAAACTGAAAACCTGCAGGAAAACATGAAAACCATGGCAATATGCAACAGTACAACTTCATTTTAATGCTCAACATACATTTTGTGGAATGAGGGTTCTGACAAATGAGCAGTGGCAGACCTATGGCAGTTTGAGTGGTTGTAGCCACCCTTCTGCTAAAGATTATCACCAAGGGATAGTGCCCATGTCTTATCTGCCCCGTCCAGGGCATTAAGGCAAAGCCACTGGTCACATCAGTTGGCACGCAGACTGTCCAGTTCTGCAGTGCTGGCAGCAACTTCCAGCAGTGGGACACAACAGGCAGCTGGGGACAGCTCCATCTTACACCAGAGCAATTAAATCCACTGCATTGTCAACCACTATTCATGCACTTTATGCTTAGCATCTCTCCAGAGTCCTTATTTGTTTCTAAAAACAACTATTAATAAGCAAGCTATTTCTAAGCAACTCAAAGTCAAAGGTGACAAGCGAAGGAACCAAACAGCACCATGGCTAACGAGCACCTCTGCAACACCTCCATGCTTTTAGAAGCATCTTAAGCTGGATAGTCAAGAAAGCTAGAATTAAACAAAATTAATATTCAATTAAATACCATTTAGTTATCTAGGCTCATATGCAAAAGTATATTCTGAAACCTTCCCCAAAGTATTTTTTGGCTAAGAAGTAAACACGACCTTCAAGACTGAAGCATTCAGAGCTGGTTCCAAACATGATTTTATTTATACTGCTCAATCTGTATTTTACATGGGAAAAAAAGTACTCTAATTGTCCTTCTGTAAGATGACTGCAGAGCAGCCCCACTGCCAGGACCGACAAGGTTACGTTAGGCAAAGTAACAACCCAAAAACATTGGTGCAGGATGAGGAAAGGTCTTGGGAGTCACCAGGGGTTGCAAGCGTACAAGGTAGCACAGAAGGTTAAAACTCATTAGCAGAGTACAATATATTGCACATCCGCAGACCATGCCTCCCTTAATGAAGGCAGAGATGTGCAAAATAAAACAAGTAGTAATATTTAATCAGCCCTGTTGCAATACAGTTCTCATTTCTGGAAAACATTCCCCTGCTCTTAAGTATGTCAGCTGTGGAACAAAACCACCTAAATATACACATGCATAATAAAACCATTCCCCCTCCAGTGACAACTGCCTTTTGCTGAAATGTAGCATTCAAGTGATTTTCTTTACATTTGAAAAGATAATACAAACTGTGCAGCCAAAAATTCTGCTATTCTGACGCCGGTTGGTTTTGTGCCTAATTAAAATTAACTAGACACTTCAGCTCATAATTATATAAACACCTACTATGCTATACTCCCATCCAATTTGGTTTTAATCAGAAAAACGCACAAGAAGTATGAATGATGGGCAAAGAACTCCCTGGAGGGGCAGCAGTATTTCCAAATTCAGTATTTTCCATATACTGAACATTTCCATCAACGTTTTTCTTCCATGTAATCACCTCCCAGTAGAACAATTAAGAGGAGATTTTTTTATTTTTTATTTTTTTATTTCTGGACTTTGCTTGCTTTCCACTCTACCACAAGGGTAAAAGTACGTTTGCCTTATTCACCTGAGTCCCAGCTGGGAAGCGTCCCAAAAGACGGGCAGGATTTAGCAACACGTTGTCTTTCTGGAGTATCCACAACAAGGAGTTTGAAGGGAGGATTCAGCCAACCCAAGGCAGAGAGGCAAGCTGTGGAGGGGGTAGGAAAAAAAAACTTGCTCCCTCCTGCAGCTACATCAGATGCAAAAAAACAAAAACAAACAAACAAAAAAAGCCTTGCTGCTTCAGAGGCAAAGCCCAAACTCCAAAACCAAGTTACCTATGCAGCCACAGATTTCCACTTCCTAGGAACAAGGGACAGTACAGTGCCTTCTGCTTCCCACCACTACCAAGGGCACTGACTCTGCCTGCCTGCTCTTGCACAGAAGCAAAAAAACAAAACAAAACACACCATAATTGTCTCAATATCCTTCCCATAACTGATCAACAGTGGGGCAATCACCACTCTGGGCAAGTTCCTTCAAACGTCTGTGCCGATTGCACTGCTCTCAGAGGAAGAAGAGTAAACTTCTGATCTACATAAGCTAGCAACCTTTGTCAATTGATACAGTTATACCCAAAATCAAAGATATCTGCCAACAATGCTCATTTCTGAAGTCTTTGTTTCCTGTAAGGAATTATATCTCTTGGCAAGAGCCGGAAATGAACACTCATCAAAAATACATATTGGTTGTAAATGCAGAGAGATACATTCAGCAAGGTTGGTTAAGAGAAGAATAATCAAGCAACAAACATCAGTATTTAAGAGAGCAGAAGGTCTTGGACCTTCTAGAGCTGTTTTACAAAAATAATCCAAATATTTCTAGAATGGTACTGCTGCCAGAAGAAAGAAATTAATATCCCAATCCATTCCTCTGTCGTGCCCTCAGTTTCCAACTTCTCCCCTCAGAAAGCAGCAAGGGTGAAGAAAAATTTCACCTAAGTTTTCCTCCATTATTTTGTCCAGCTCTGTTACATCTGTAATCATGTCCATACCTTGTAGTTGGCTAAAACTGGCTGTACTCCCTTTGATCTCTCTTCAAGTAGCAGTGTGCACTGATTCTTGGGAAGGAGAGCCTGGTGACCTCGTGAACTCATGATGTGCTTTTTCAGCTTGGCTCACACTCAATGCAGTTTTGCTGGTGTTTGTTTGTTTGTTTTTGTTTTTAAACTGAAATATTTAATTAATTTGTGATTCAGTTCTGAAAAGGAGTTGAAAAAAATATTAGGCTCTGCAAATCAATTGCATCCACAGCTACAGCTCTGCAGCCCCACGGTCACCAGTGGGACCTCACCGCTGCACGTGTTTGGGGCTCACTAGATTAATGTGCCAACCTGCCAGTAGGATGGGCTCTGGAGACTTCAGAGGGATAAAAATAAGGATTTCTCACTTCCCACTACGAACACGTCAGGCTGAAGGTGAGGCTGAATACCAACAGAGAAGTGCCAGGAGGTGACCTTTCCACGGTGACTTTGCTTCCTGTGCAAACCCCAAAAGGTGAGCCCTGCTGTACGCAGTAAGCAACTAGAACTGAAGTTACAAAATTAGGACCATTTGGTGTTACTAAAGGACTTGTGGTCTTTTAGTAACACCAAATCATTGCTCTAGAAAACAGCATGGAAATTCAGAGCAACTGCTTTGGTTTTTTTCTTATTAACTGGTGTGGTAATTTATTCTTGTGAATAACGAGCCCTAACTCTGGTCATTTACAAGCATGTCCCAAAACAGTCACAATTTACCTCTAGTTGTCTCAGGGCAGCCGCTGATAAATGGGCCATGCTGCCAAAGGAGGAGTAAAATATAAGTAGTTTGGGTTCTTTACAGTAAATACTGCCTAGCTGCCTATATTAATTGAGAGAGCGAGCACATTATATAAGGAGATTAGACCATGTCATATTTACAACCCCAGTGTCCCCAGCGAGAGAAATTGCTCAGCTGTTACTGTCAGTGCCTTCTTCAAACAGGAACCCCGCTGACAAGATGATGAATTCAGAACATCGTTGCCAATTAATGATTTGTAGGCAGAAGGGATTTCAATAGTTCCCATATGTCTGTGAGGGTGACTGGGATTTGCATCGTCTCTAATAAGAGCGTAGTCTGCTTTGTCCAGACGTGACACTGGAGCTTGGAAAATGTCAGCTTTGCAGGGGAAATTTTAATAAACAAAGCCAGGCTCTTCGGGGTGGAAAACGTTTCCCAAGGCACAGCCAGTAATAACCTGCTTAACAGTAAGCGAAAGCAAGCGGGGAGACTGCCTGCAAGATGCGCTTAAATGATTTGCAAACCAAAGGTCAGAAGTTATTTAGGTGTTTGTCAGAGCTACGCCACGGACTGCCACAATGACCATTGTGTCAGCCAGGAGCGCAGAGCACACCTCCTAAATACAAGTCAGGCTGTGAAAAAGCCACCCGCATCAACACAAAATTCATCACAGGACGCCTTCCTCGGCACAAGTTACTCCCCTGATGGGCTGCAGCTCACTTCACTACCCTGTAAAAAAGAAGCTCAGCCTTGTGAATGCAACAAGATCCCAACCAGAAAGCGTTCTGCTCACCAAAGGCATCAGCACGAGCTCCGTATGCACTGAAGGCAGGCATCCCGAGCAGCCTAAGGCTAACGTGTCCTATCGACTGAGCATCTCTGAGCACCGACCAGCAGGAAACACTCGGCACAGTGACCTGGGTTAAACACAGGACACCCGAGTGGGGCCCTCACACAGACTTTGCCACAGGCACTTCGATCCCGACATGCCATTGATTTGGTGACGGAATTTCGGGCTTTCCTACAAATGAGGATTATAGATTCAGCAGCTCCGGAGTAGTTCAAGCCTTTTGCTGGGGGTGCAGGCTGTGGTTGGAGTACAAAAGCAGTTTCTGGGGGGTTTGCCTCACAGAAGGACAAGGGTACATCACCACGAGGCAGCCGTATATTTGCAAACTCTGCCCACACTCCTACCCAGCATAATCTTAAATTATGACCAAACACCGTACACCAAAGTGACTTAGAAAAGTCCATAGAAACAAAAAATCCCACTCACACCCCCAAACGTAAAGCAGAATCTGAAATCACTAAGGTCTCCTGGAAGCATACTCCAGATGGCAATCTCAGAACTACCAGAGATGTAGCTGCTCCGTACTTGGTAATCTTAAAGATCTTTACCAACCTAAGCATCTGGTTTAAGCCAGTAGTGCTTTTTTTTCTTTTGTTTTGGGTGTGCGTTTATTATTATTATTATTATTATTGTTGTTGTGGTGGCTTTTTGCTTGTTTTGAGTTCTTTCAGATTACTTTGAAGGCAGGTTTTGGAAGGAACTAATGGACGTATTCCCTTTCTCCAACACTTCTTGCAGGTTACTCAAGACAGTGTCTAGACGTTGGATTCAACCAGTGCATGTTATTTCAGGACACACTATTTTTAGCCACGATGAGGCAGATTCTCACTCGAATATCTGGCCCTTGTCCCTCACTTGCAACAGTCTAGATTTCATCAGCTAGGATTAACGTCAATCTTTGTTCCCCTCGTGCAGTATCAAGCTGCAAGTCAAATTTCTTCACCCACATGTGGGATAAGTATCTTTATTGACACAGGAACGAAAAAGAGCAGATTTTTCAATATAGACTGTATCTGCAGAAAAAGCCGAATCTCCTAGTCAAAAAAAAGCACTAAACCCCGAGCCTATATCCTGTTTACCCAAGGTTTATCCAAAAATAAGCATACCTACAATCTATTTCCAAGTCAACTCTTGAAGAGATTTGAACTACAAAATCTTCAGGGGCACGGAGCGTAACTGAGGACTAAAGGATCAAGGCCCCAGTTTACTTGGGATATGCAGGGATCCATCCTATGCACCGACAGTACAAATGCCAACAACAACAGTCTGGGGTGAGGTGAAGAGAAAATGCAACAGCAACTTCAGCTGGAACAGGATCCATCCGCCTTCTCCACAGCTTGCCTCTCACTAAGTGGCCCCAAGTAGAGGGCAGTAAGATGGAAGGTGAACAAATTAGTTTTGCAAAAACCAAGCTTGCATTGAATTTTTTCCCCCTTTTCTCTTTTTTGCCCAAATAAGTTTTCTTTTAAGCTACTTGTTACACTTTTACAGAAAGGCAAATTTTATGTACAAATACGTAATGCAAAAAGCCACACTCTGTACTACCTCACTTTCATTTATCTTAAATTTTTGTATTTTTTATAAGAAGCATTCTTCTTAGGTTTTAGCTCCAGACACCACAGATCACTTGCTTGAGGCCCTTGATTCAGTAGACCTATACTAAAGAGCAACCCAGAAACCTCAGCCAGCTACTTGTATGTAAACTTCATCACATATGGAAGCATTTTTTAATCAGTGAAGCTTTACATTTAACTCAGAACAGCTGAGCAGCTTTGTATTAAACTATTTACCAGAGAGGAAAATATCAAATTCTCCCTCCTCCCCTTCCTCCCCCACCTCACAGAGAGGGAGAAAAACATATTTCTTTAAATACAAAAACACAAAACATGCCTTGTACAGGGAAATTAACTTCAAATGTTCCCTGCAACAGTCCAGAAAAAAATGAAATCAAGCTTCTAAAATTGATGAGAAAACCTCAGTATTGAGTACATCCGATGCAAAGCTTTAAATAACTGATGAGACTGCAGATCCCTCACGGACCCGACAGTGCACTGCTCCCGAGGTAACAGCGGGGTGCTGGAGCCTCACTGCACACAGTGAGCCGGGGAGGGAACTGTACATTGGTGTCAAGTCCCACAGCACCCAGCCCAGGCCTCTTCATCCTCCCACAGCCATCCAGAAAGACCTCAGAGGAAGCAAGAAGCCAACCTACCGTTGTCACCCCAACCAGGCACGAGAGAAGGATGTGGAAGAGAAGAAAGCCAAGGTGGCACATCACCCTGGCACAGCGACCCCCCTGCAGACCCTTACCTTGGCAGGTGTTGTTCTTCTCCTCGTAGCCTGCCTTGCACAAGCACTTCCCGATGGGCACCAGCCATTCTCCCTCAGCACTGCAGTGCATCTTGGGCGCCTCGTCGGTCACCGAGTGGTTGACACAGACGCCTGAGACTTCTAGCAGCTGTGAGGAATCTGCTCCCGTGATGGTGTCTGGAAAGCGGGCCAGGTTGCGGACCACTGACGGGCATTTCTTGTAGTACACGCGCACAGAGACCAGGGCGATGCAGGCACCCACGTCCTGGAAAGCAAGGTAAAATCCCTTTTTGGTCAGGGGCCCGACGTCTCTCACCTCTGTGTTTAGCTTCATAACTCTGTCGCCAAGGTCTAGCTCTGTGAAGCTCTCATCAGCAGCAATGGTATCGATCTTGATATACTGATTCTCTCTGATGTTCCTCCCATCTTCGTCATCCGACTCAAAGTAGTACATGTTAAAAGTCTCTTTGCAAGTCCCGAGTCCTCCTGGAAGGCTGTTACAGTCCCTCAGGGTGAATTTGAGCTCGATGAAAATGCGGGATGCCCCTTGGTTAGAGATCCAGCTGGTCAGAAGCCAGTTGTTCTGATTCTGTTCCATTACCTTGCATACTTGGTATGTGTGTATCGGAGCATAGTTTTCATCCACCTCACCAATTTCTTCCCACTGCGTAAAAAGAAGAAGTATTACTTTAAAAAAAAAAAAAAAAAGTAACAACTCCCACAAAATCTGAGCTTTCCCGTGGAAGATCACCTGAGGACTCAAAGGTTTATGGTGAGATGTTCAGGGGGCAAAACATTTTGGCTTGGTAATAAACAGATCAGATAAAAGATCCTTTAGAAACTTAAATGGATGCTAGTTAAAAAAAAGGTTGTCAGAGGCTTTTCAGAAGCGGGAAAATAAAACTGCTGGGTCTGTCCACTGGTGCTTTAAGTGACAAAACAAAAGCAGATGGGGCCATGAGCTGGCCTTTTCCAATGCAGCCACATAGGTGAAAAAGCTATTTACAGCCCGTCTGTCCCTGCATCCCCAGGCTCCTTCCTGCTACTCCCTCAAATCACTGCCCAGCACAGTGAAGACGAGCACATTTCTCCAGGCTGTTCTCTCTCCCACTGAACAGCTTGCTGGAAAGTCAGCGGTTGTGCATGAAATAAAGGGGCCTTTGCTCCCCACGAGTGCTAATCAGAGGAGCTTCTGCTGGTGAAACAGCAGAATACTTGCCATAGAGGAGGATACAGGATCTGCAAGACTTGAGCTGCTCTGAGGATGCTACCTGGGGTTTTTAAAGAGCTCCAGATAACTTCTGCCAGCTGTTTATGGCAATTGTAACAACTGCTTTTTCGCTTTAATTTGGTCACACACTAAAGTGAATCCCTTGGAAGAAATGCCTTCTCCTGGTCCAGCACTACAACGGTGCCTCCAATAGGAACATGCAGCATTAATGCCTTCTGTCTGCTTCTGACAGCCATGGTACCACATGAAGAGGTTGGATTAACCCACACACAGTCAAGAACTCAGGAGAACCAGCGATGATATCAGCTTTGTTCCTCTCTCCTAGTTCTGACCTGCTCATCTGCTAGGGCTGAATTCCCAAAGCCTTTTCCACCCTCCCCGTGCCTCTGCTCAGCGCTGCTGCCTGCTTCTAATCTTAGCTGTGGACAGAGCTCAAAGCAAGCGCACAGAACATAATTTAAAGGTGCTCCGATACAAGCTAATACAAGCAGAATATTTTCTAAGGCCAAAGGCCAAGATTTTATTGGAAATACCACCTCAGATGAAGTCGAGAGCCTTCTCAACCCAGATATCATTACCGCAGAGCTGACAGGGAACACCCTCAGAGTCAACATAATAATGACATTTTTTCAGGGATACGTTTTTCTTAAATTTTATGTGAATACGGCAGCAACGAGTGGCCTAAAAACATAACATAATGCTACAGTCTAAAACGAGTTATAAATACCATCGGCAGAAAAACATTTCCACTCTTCCATGTACCCTTCCTCCCTGACCTGGGAGGTACAAATGCAGACTCTTTGTGCAATTTTAGCAGAAGCTGTGCCTGCTACGACGTGCAGAGTCCACATACATCATCACTTTTCTGAGCGAGGAACCTAAATTCAGGATTTTCTTCTCATGGTATGCAGCATTGTCATTTCAGAATCCTCCATACAACCCTGGGCTTAAACAGGCCGCGATTCTACTGTCGCTTTATCCCTCTTGACAGCGCCACAGACTTCGCTGGAGATGCCTAAGGCTAAAGCCAGGCAGACCTGTGCAGGGTTTGTGCCTAACTTTGGGGAGAAGCAGCTAACAATTACACAGAGTAACACAGAAAAAGCGTGTAGAAGACAGCACAGATCTGCCAATAGCTTCTCCACGCCCCAGAATATAGGGTGGGTTTGCACATGTGAAATGAAAAAACAGAAAAATACCACTCTGCAATACTGCGTTTACGTGTTCAGCATGCCATCCATACCACAGCACCCCATTTAACATGAGGCTATATGAGCACAAGGTCTGTTCCCACACTGGTGATTCTGCTGGAGGAAGAGGAAGGTGTCCCCCCACACCCCTTCCAGCCAGGGCAGAGGTCCCTGCTGCCTCTGCCAAGCGAGCACAGAAAAGACTGCGATGACCTGAATGACTGCAAACCTTTGCTCTTTCTGGTGAAGGTCAGAAGATCACTCGAACCAGCAGATACTGGAGGTATTCGCCTCCAACAGGAGGTGGTGAAAAGCATCCAAGGAATAGGTGAGACCAAAGAGTTTCAGTGAGTGGGGATGGGTACAGATGGCCACAGAATGCACAATGCAACTCCATATGAAATTTAGAGGGTACCTGATGTACATTTCTTTCCAAAAACTGATGTCTGCAGGGACCATAATGTTGCAATCGTATCATTAGCGATCTATCTTGACGGTGTACCAAAAATCCTCAGAAAAAATACTTATTTTAATTTAGATTGATGTACAAGGACAACTATAATGCCAGAATAATCTCCAGAGTCACAAATTAAGCTCCTTTCTGTAGCTGCTCCAAGAGTTGTGTTAGTGGAGGAAAGCTTGGTTGTTCAGAAAGGAGCTCCAGTGGCTCTCATGGTTGCTTTCACCCATGGACAGCACAGCGTTGAGTAGGAAAGTCCAAGCATAAACACACCAAGCTGAGGTGTAATTTCAGCTGTAACAAACGTCACTTAACATCTCAGACCTCAGAACGTGCTGCGCTTCCAGCAGGGAACCCCAGCTCAGAGCAAGTCCTGCCATCACCACCTGCCATCAAACCTAAAGCAATCCGAGAGCAAGAGGAAAGGGAGGTGCTAATGAGTTACGGCTGCTTATCTCCGTGTAATCCTCATGGGAGGATCAAGTAGATCCTATCGGAGCAGCCTCTATTGTATAAAATCTCTGCTCTGCCATTTAATCCCATCTTCTGCTTGCCTATCTGCATGTAGGAGGGCACCACGTCTTTCTCTTCCAATTAGTGCAGCTGGGTTTGCCTCACCCCCGAGACCACCGTTCTGCTTTCACATCCCTCCATGAGAGGGAGATAGGGGAAAAGAGAAACCTGCACCTTCTGCCTGGTCCCAGCCTCCCAGTTATTGCAGACCTCCGACAGCCACCTCGAACAGCGAAGGAAGAAAAACTAGCTAGAAACTCTGCAGGATGAAATGCTGCGCCATGATACTTAATGAAAAAGGAAACTCAACGCATTAAAATGACAGCATCTAGCTGAAAATATTTGCGTTAAAAAAAAATAAGTGCAACTGAAAAAATGTCTAACGCTTTAATTCCTCTCCTGCAGCACATATTTTTGAAATATAAATCAACCCCATCTGCAGGATTAAAACAAAAATGCAACATTAATTTGGTGCTAAATGTTTTCTCCAAGTCTTTAATAGCTGTAAGAAGGAAAACACCAATACATTTCAATGGCCTGATGTTAAATCATTTATAGCAGACCTATTTCTGAATCTGAAACTTCCAGTACACCGCTGCTAGCGAGTTAACAGAAGCTAAAGACTGTGCTCAGCTCCATCAATAGCAAGCACGCAATTCATGCGGGCTGTCTGCCCGTGGAAAGGCCAAAGATATCACACATCTAACTAATACATACATAAAAGCTAAAAAAGCAGTCAGTGGAGCAGCCTTGGGTTAAATGGACAATTTTAAAAGCCATTCACCAGCTGTCTGCCGCTCGGGCTTGCTTCTAAGCTCTGGGATTCCAGGACTGCAATGTGCTACCGCAGCACAGCACCAGGCTGCTGCCCCAAAAACAAGCTCTGATGCTGGAGACGAAGATTTCAAAGCTTTTGTGTGGTCTTTGGTGTTTGTTCTTTGGTTGTGTTTGTTTGTTTTTTAAGGTTAGTTTTGTTACAGACCTCCATCTGAAGCAGCCACCAAAGGTGGTGTGTAAATTTTAAGCCTTTCTTAATTCTACGCATTTTAATGCTGCTAAAAGAAGTTCAACGTTTAACTAAATCCTAACAGTAAGAGCAAAAGGAGGCTTAGGAGCATTAAAAGTGGTTCCCAGGACTTCCCAGAAAGCTTTCCAGCAGGATTCCCTCCCTCCCTCCATCCCCCTAAGGACCATCTAAGCTACTTCTGCTCCCACTCCCCATCTCACAGGCCCTCTGGCACAAGGATCACCTTCTCCCACTCCTTACCCCATTGCATGGAACCGTACAACATGTGCATGGTAACTCAGCTGTCTGGGGACACCAAGATGTAAAACTGGAAGAGGATTTAGGTATTTTCATTCTTTTGCCTCTGGAGAAAAAAATATGATGTTTCCTTCAGCACATCATCCCGCCCTGTGCCTTTTTTTCCCCCGTTATGCTTGGTCCTTCTCTGTGAGACACGTGCCAACCCAGCTCCTATGGCAAGTTCTACACGGGGAAGCCTGGTGCCTTTCCAGAAGGGCAGGCCAGCACACTCAGCTTTGTGCAGTTCATCCCTGTAATATTTGGGCAGTCTATTCGACTGCCTTTTAGGCAGCAGATCGTAAGACCTGGCTGCTGATCAATAGCCCCCAGCTCAGCTGCCACACACACATTTCCACCCGCTGCTCGACTTCCTCCAGCAGCCCTCACCTTCCCTCCTTTCACTGCTGCCCATCACAAAACCCAAAAACTTCATGTTTTTTTTTTTTTTTTTTATCTGCCTGCCAGCTTTCTACCTGCTATCATTCTACAAAGATAAAGCAAATAAGAAGAGCCTCTGAGGAGGCTCTCCTCTGTGCGATTTCATCGACTTCGGTGAGGTAATGTAAGGTTAAGTCTCTGGTGGAAGCCAGGCAGAGCACTACGCATCCTTCTCTGTAGTGCAGAAGGTTTTTTAGGGCTGTGTCAGCTGTATAACAGCGATCTTGTCTGCTACAAAGCACCACTTAAATGCACAGGCCCCAAATTTCAACTGCTTAATCAAGCCTGCCACCAGTATCACAACCCTACGAGTTTCATCACAACCTTACGGTGCACTACATCACTTAGATCTTCAGTTCTGCAAGCCTGAAGCCCAAACGCTGCGTTGGGACACCACCCTCAACCAGAGTCCTTGCTCACTGCACCGTCCTGCTGCCACTCCTGCATCACTCAGCCAGCAGCCAGGGGACTCCTTCCAGTCAATTACAAGTTCAGAGCAACTGAAGGATGAAACCATTCACAAACTCAGATCAAATTAGGAAAGGAGGGGACAGGATACAAATCAGCAAAGGAGAAACCGAGTGATTCTGATAGCCTCTTCAAACAGGTATTTGGCATCTTCTCTTCCTGAATTTGTATGAGAAAAAATAGAGGTTAGAAAAAATATATATAAACTGTCGTAGAATATCCCAAACTATTTCTTTCAAACTCAAATACACTTTTTAAATTTCACCTTCCAAAATAAAAGAGATCGTTCATACAGATAGACTTCTATTGTGCAACACCACTTTTATGATGAAAGGTGCAGAGATTCCTACACAGCTCCTATTTCCTCGTTTCTGGAGTTCATTTTAGGGGCAGGAGCCAGCATCAAAAGAGAACTGCAGCGAGTTCAATGAAAATAGCATTTGGCCTGGTGTTTATTCAAACCTTAAATACCAGGAGCAATTGTAACCGCTGGGGATCCTGCCATTTCCCTAAATATGATCCTCCCCTTCCCCTCCCAGGGCTCAAACCTCAGAGGGATGGGCAATTTTACAAGCAAGGCATTCATATAGATGGATATTCCTACTGACAACAGCTACTAGTCAAGCAAAAAACTTAATAGAGAACAAACAGAGGGTAGAAGTGGATCCAATTAATCTGAACCAAAAATTTGGTCTAAAGAAATAGATTCAAAAAGCAAAGTTTCCAGAGAAGGAACCGAGCGTTTTCTGGTGGTTTGGCACATACCTCTCAATTTGTCCAACTAGGAAAATAAATACGTGCAAACAAACAAGAATACCACAACTTCAGGGCTACATTTCTCATGTTTTCCTACTGGATTGTAGTTGTCTGTTTCTCTCAGCGCTGCTCTACTCTGGCCCCTAAGCTGAACAGTCTGGTTACCACATCTTTCAAAATACCTTGGGACCACAAGGTCTAAATTACCTGAGGTAAATGTGAGCTTCCCTACTTATTCCAGTAAATTTTTTTAGCCAGCAGTGAAGAACCATTCTTCATAAACTAGAAGAGAAATGAGGGAGAGAGCAAACTGTAAATTGCCAAGAGGGGGAAGGTAGGAACTGGAAGTACAAAATGGCTTTCAGACATGCCCCATTTGACTAGCAAACTTTTTTCCTCCATCTTTTTATTAACCAGTGCACACACGTATTCCCTATTCCGCAAGTGACAGAGAACAGACTTCAATACGTGTTTCCACCACCCTCACTCCCCAAACTTAAATGCAAAGTTTCACTGCAGCAGCTTTAAAGGAACAACCAGATGTGACCTTCTGAAGGATTATTTCCAACAGGTGGACAGCAGAGGTGTTAAGAGCAGAAAAACAGGCATTAACCCATATCAGAGGCTATTTGCCACTGCATCCAGATTTACTAAGGCTCAATTTCACTAGACACCAAGGTTTTATGTTCTGCTTGCACTGCAACCAATGTCAGGATGGGAATTAATAAAGATGGTGGGTTATAATGTCACTTTTCCACTATAAAACAGACCTAGGCCGGAAAGAAATTGGATGACTTTTAGACACCATCATGGTCCATATCCCAGCTCCAGTGCTACCAATCTCTCGCTAACACTCAGCAGAAACTCACCAGCAGCAATCTGCTTAAGAAACTGCAAGTTTTAGACACAAGAATCCAAGCATTTGGGTCTATTCTCTTGTCGTTTGTGGTGTTTTTAATCTTTTTAACCTCACCTGGGTCAAGCTTTCAAGGCCCCGTGTGCACAGTTGTGACTGCTGGAAGTCCCTGTCCCTCCCAAAGCAATGTAAATTAAAGTTTGCACACAAATTACTCAGAGAGCTAAGGAAAAACACCAAATAGGAAAGACCCATGCTGAAATGAGCATGAGACTAAGCAAGACTGCTCCTTTCAAGATGTGCTATAAGAGAAGACAGCAGAAGCAGCAGAAGTTACCTGAAGCTGTATGGAGAACTTCATAATCGTCAGCTCCTATGATTTAAACCTTTGAATTTGCTACCCGAATGATCCTTCCATATTTTCTTATATCTGTAACGCACATGCACAGTTTGCTGCCACACCTTTCTCTTTTATTTCTGCAGCAGGCACTGCGAGAGACTTCCTACTGTGTAATACAGCACACAGGCTTGGTAATTCCTGGCTCACTCCACACTACTGACAAGATGACTATGAACACAGATGTCTGCAAAGCTGAGATAGCATCTTAAAACATAAGCGGTAATTTGCTAAAGCAAATCCCACCCTAAAAGCCTGCAAGAAAGAAGAGCAATTAAATCATTACAAATTATCTGCAGAACATGCTTACGAGGAAATATATTACCCGCTTGGAGAGCTGCACAAATAAAGTTGCAGAAAGTGAAGTAACGTGAGGACAAAGTCACCTAGACTTCAGTGCTGTGCTCCAAGATGTAATAGGAAAATGAAAATGGGACAGAAGTTTTGCTCAGACTTTGATCATTTGCATGATCAATGAACGATGTCAGGACTGAAATCCAACTGGAAGGAGAACCCAGCTGGAGGTTACAGCAACTGAAATAAAAAGGAGCATCAGCCCCTCTCCAGCATGCCTAATCAGAGGCTGCTCTGACCTGTTCCCAGAACAAAGCACTGTGGTACTCACACCCCCCTCCTCCTTTTTTTTTTTTTCCTTTAAGGTTTGAAATTCTTCCTGCATCTGAATTAAGCATACGTTTCACACTGCTGTCCAGCAATCGACACAGCGACAATGAATACGAGCATGAAAGAGGCAATGGAGAAACACAATACCATTAAATCATTTTTCCCTGTTTAATGTAACAGTCATTGCAGAACAATTTAACAAATGCTGTAACAAGCAATGTTGACAACGCGCAGTTCAACACCAGAAGACTGACGGAGGCAGATTTTCAGAAGGACTCAGCACAATATGACACACATTTTAGATTTATAACCGAAAGCTTGGATTTTCAGAGTTTTGGGGACAGTCTTTGTGTAACTCCTCATCTGATGATACCAACAGGTTCACAGAACCATTTTCAAAGCAGCAAGCAAGAAAGGAAGTCCTCCTTTTTATTTTATGTCCCATAATTAAAACTACTGTATGTCTTAACGTAAAAACTAATTTGGGGTTTCTAATTGCCTACAGTTGGAGTAATACAACTCATTTGGCCTATTCTTGCATGCACTAGTGGAAATTGGTGGTGGATGAGATGGAACATGCATTTTGCAAAAACTGAGCTAAATCATTAATCTTCATCATTGTCATCAGCTACCTAGAATGTCCTGAAAGTGAGAACACTTATTTTTAAAGATTTTCCAGTAAAAGAAAAAAATTACTTGACTAAAAAGTCCATTTAATGAAAATAAAACAGATTAAACTCCTCTTTTTCCTAATGTTTCAGGAGAAGGGATGTAATTATCCATGTGCTACGCAGCAAAAGCCTAACCTCTCAGGCATACCCCAGATTTGACAAGATTACAGACAACCCTTACACCATACCAGACCCTCCAAGCAAATGCATTGTTTTACCCCTGCTCTCTGGATTCTAATCTACCCAAAGCTTTTCATCAAGATAATATTACATTCATGGCTTAGGCCCTGACAACTGCACCCATAAATCAATTTCAAATTTTGCATTAATCATCTTTCTGTAATCAGCGGCTATTCAGCACAAATTTACATCTCATTTATGTTGGCCAAACAGCCACATTAGTGCTTTGAAGCTTATTCAGGCTTAAATGATTATATTCCCCTAATAAACACTGAAGTCCTCTCAGTCCAGTCACCGTGAGCTGCATTAATGACATGCCACGGCGGCAGGGGCCATCTGAAGTCAGCCTTGTGCGCTGCTACGAGCAGCAGCCCCCACGCCAGGCAGATTTTGTGTTTCCAACTCACCCAGACAGAAGAAATGTGAAGGCTGGTCTGTCTGTGCAGATCCTCTTCTGGGAATTGCCATGCACAGCAGGCATATACACCAGGCAATTTATTGTACCTCCTCCTAACAGCTCCATTTGCCACCTCTTTAATACGTGAGGTTACTAGTTAAAAAAAAAAATGAAAGCCGGGTTTTCTGAAGGGCCATTTCCTAGGTAGGCAGCTAAAGGAGGCAAGCTCTACCTCCTACATGCTGAACACCTTACAACTGTTACCAAAACCAAAGAAAACTGTTGGAACCTGAACCCTGTAGAAACTCCACTTTTCCCATTTGTCAAACAGCTGTAACTTTGTTCACCACACCATCAAATTGGGTCTTAGCGTGCTTTCCTTTGATCACCTCGGAATTAGGCATTACATTTTTAATATCTGACAATTTTTCCTGGCTTTTGCATTACTCTCACTTCTTTGTGCAACAAAGACCATCACTTACTGTAATCCAGTGTAAGTAGTTAAACCGTGATCAGTTTAGGGTGGATTTTGCGTGTTCTTTCTTACAATCCCTATAGTGAGGCAATCTATCCTGATTGAACAAAGAATAATTATTTAATTAAAGATCCTCAACAGTCCTACATTATTAAACCAGCATAAAAAGCCTCACATTGATTGTATATTCACTTTCAGTTAAGGTCTGAATCAGTATGCTAAGATCTAAAAATGAATGAACAGAATGAGTTTATTATGACTGTTGTTAAGTACTTACCCACTATAGGCAATAAATTATACATGTGGTTGCTTGTCATGCTTATTCTACAACATAATGTAACTTTTAGTTACTTTTTATTCAGTGGGATTTAATTCCCACTGCATCAGGCTTATGTTACTTTTAAAATATAGCACTGGAATTACAGGGAAGCATGAGACTGAGAGGCAAACTGGCCCGCAGTGAATCTTTAAATCTGGAACTGAAGAATTATGGAGGTGTTGCTGACGGGGTTTTTTTTTTTTGATTGTTTTGAGGGGAGAATTGTTAAATGATGGATATCCTAAACCCTACCTATCTCAGAAGATGCATTTCTGAAGAGATTCTGTATGTTGTCAATTATTTTTCCTGACCTGCAGCCACTACTCCACGTGCTCTTTCCGAGTCTCTGACAACCTCTGAAAAACCAATTGAACATCAACATGCCACGGCTAGAAAAGCAAATACAATCGCTTGCTAAATATTGAGCTGAGATGTCTGCAGTTCAAAAATATATGCTGTTTCAGCAAACAGCTGTGATATTGCAAAGTCTGGGAAAGCTGCCTTACAAGAAGTAACTGAAAGAAATTTACCTAACCATATATACTATGCTTTGCTTGATAAACTGCAGTTGATACTGTAACACCCACACAAAAAGAATATTTTTGTTATTAGGTTGCTCTTTTCATCTCACTAGAAGATCCAGGAACTGAAAATCAAAGACTTCTGAAGAAAAGGTAAGGTACAGGTTAGTTATTTGAAGTGGTAAGGATAGCCAGATATCTCCAGATAGGGAGAACTTGCCATGGGAGCTACACGTCCATCATTTGAAACCTTCAAAAGGGATCTGGATGAGTTTCAGCAGCAATTATCTGCTCAGGAAGCCCTATCCATGGTCAGCCCTGAGCAACCACTGTCCCAGTGGGGGATTTAAAGCAGCCACCAACATGCTGGAATAGAGACCGAGCGTAAGAGCATGTAGCATTCAAGGCCTGCACATGTTCCTCTCACCAGGTTATGGCCAGGGCCTGTTGCAGGCCTGCGTCCCTGAGGCACAGAGGGGAAGAAGACAAATGCTGAGCACGTACATGTAGATAGACACCCCAGAGAAGAAGCTATCAAGAAAGCCAGAACAGAAAATTAACCATTTGGCCTATTGCAAAGTCCTTGCTTGCTGAAGTTAGCAACAAGCTCATGTTACAGTTGTTGTTGTTGTTTTTTTTTTTTCCATCCAGGTGTAGCGGGTTTACATGGCAAGGTTTCAGTAGTGGGGAAGCTGTAGGGGTGGCTTCTGTGAGAAGAATCCAGAAGCTGCCCCATGTTGGATAAGGGCCTGGCAGCTTAGGGCTGTGGTCCCTCAAAGGGAGAGGGGGAATGCGAGAGCGGCCGTGGTGGAGCTTGGCTGCCCACCCGAGTAAAACCACCACACCAGGGTACACCTGGATTAGCAGCACATTACAAGTTGGAGCAGTAGAGTAAAACTCTGGTGTTTCATTTCAGGGTTTCCACCAAGGACCTGTCACAAAACCATAAGCAGCTCGTGTGAGACACCTGCACAGCCAGTCCCTCGCTGAAGGCAAGCTGCTCTCGGTTTTGTGTGGTTTACAGACAGCATTTTACTGCCAGGCAAGATAATCCTCGTCTCCAGCTTGAACTTCTGGTGAAACAGATAGTTTTAAATAATCTTCAGGAGTACCCTGGAAGAAAGGCAGTACTCAGCACAGAGACTAAAGATGATTATTTATCCCTATTCTACAGCTTACTGTCACTCTGCAAAATGAACTGATTGACCACTTCACACAAACATGAAATTACAAACTCAATTTCATTATTATTTAGCAGTTAAACCATGAAATCAATCCCTTTTCAATCTTTGTCTCCTCAGCTTTAGGCTTTCCTCTGGCTGAAACTGGATGTGTTTCACAAAGCCTTGAAGTTTGAAAGGAAAGGGATGAGTGAATGCACTTTGAAAATAAATAAAAATTGTAATTGTCATATGAAGAACTAGTTAGCATAGAAAACAACACTTCTACAGGTCACGTGGTGAATTTACATCATTCTTCGTACCAAAAAACACATCTACAGAAAGTTCGAACGCTAAAGAAATGTTGAAAAGTTGCCTTCATAGCATACAATACCTAAAGCTTTCTAAGAATGTGTTCTCATCTATAAGTCACTGTTCACAAAAAAAAAAAAAAAAAAAAAATTAAAGCACTAAGCTGTGGAAGAAATTTTACATGAAATAGAAGAATGAACCATTCAGAAGACAGACACAAAAACCTGCTGTTGCATCTTTACCCTTTCTTCCTGTTTTCTCCCAAACTGCCTCCTTCTCATACACATTTTAAAGCTATCACCCGTCCCCTCTGCAGTGTGTGGCACGTACACGCTCACACACAAGCACAGCCATGGGCCACACAAATGTGTTTTGCTCAGGAATGCAGAGTCCCAAGATGCTGTATGGGGTTTGGCTTTGCAGGCATGAAACCCTTACCTGCACAAAAGCTGATGCTGAGCCAAGGGCTGAACCCTACCTGTTGTTTGTTGGTTTTTTTTAGGGTTTTAGGAGGCTGCAGGATTACATTGAAAGCCAGGCTGGATGGGACTTTGAGCAACCTGGTCTGGTGGGAGGTGTCCCCCATCAATCTCCCTTGCACCCCTCTTCCCAAATAACCTAGCACCCAGGTCAACTCCTGCACACAGCTTCAGGCCACAGATACATCTAGCACCGTATCTCAGCTCCTCTGTCACAGCATCCACTTGAACAGCCACTAAAATTTCCTCTTCACTTCTACTTGGCTACCAGTGCAAGGGTTTTTTTCTTTTGCCCTTCCCTCACAGAGGCAAACAAAAAGAGAATGCAACACTTCACTAAGGCCACTGCCAGAGAGCCACTTTCATTTCAAATGGCAACACTTCAACAAGGATGTCAACGAATTCTAAAGAGCCCAGAAAAAGTCCACAACTGCTCAAGACATCAAAAACCTGCTTTACAGCAAGAAAAAAAAAAAAAAAGAAAAAAAAAAAGAAACGTTTGAAGAGAAGGCTGGGATGTGGCTAACATGCTTGCGGCCATTAATTGCTTAAAAGGGGCAGAGGGAAGAGAAGTAGAAAGATAACGGGTGGGTATCTGTAAAATTGGCAAGAAAAGGCATTGAGAACTGAAATTTGATCAGTTCAGACTAGAAAGATTAGTTTGTCTTGTAGTAAGGATAGCCTGTTGATGCCACAAGATAAAAAGGGATACCGTGAATAACCCGTAATAGGAAGACTTAAGGAAGAAATCCCTGTCCAAAAGATACAAAGTAGGTCAAAGCAAAGTTTAAGACCTGTTGCAAGGACCCCTGTACAAGTTTCTACACCCTGCATGCCACCGGGGACCCAACTACATGACCGTACTAGCCCCAGTGGCCTTAAATCCCATGAAGTCACCATTACCTCCAGCTCACTCATTCATAAATCTGTTCTTATTTCCAAATGAGAACTTGCAAATACTATGATAGTGGTTTTAATTGATTGTTTTACTCCACAAGCAAGGAAACTATAACTCAGTGCGAAACAGCATGCCTAGAATGTCAATGATTTGCAATTAACATATTTGAACAGCAGGGAGTCGCCTAACTTTCTTTCCTATTTTCATTTTGATTACTTGTGTATTTAGACTAATATGGAAGAAAGTTCAGATCTGATTTAAATCTGTGTGCACAGCACAGAAAGGAAAATTGCCAAGCAATAGTTTTGGTCACAGCATTGTGTGTGGAAAAAGATTTGTTTTCATTATTTTCTGTTTGCTGCTTTTATTTTTGAACAGGCAAAACAAAGATTATAAAAAAAGGAAGGGACCATCTGCTTGCTTTGTTTGCTTTTTAAAAAAGTAACCTTCAAGACTCTGCTAGCTTAGTTCTAGTTCAAGCAAACACAAGAAACCTCCGGCACAAGCACCCAGTTTGGGTCTCACTTATTTGCTTTATTCTTGATCAACAGGGACACTTTGGGTTCTTACAGCAGGGACACACGCACCGGGCAATGCTTCTAGGAAAAACCTCTTGTTCCAAAAGCTTGGCACAAAGATTTTGGCCTCTGTTGAAGACCCTGTGACACCTGGGAAGGTGCCCCAGGTTAGCCCAGGAAGAGCTAAGTGCCCACAAGCAGGAGAGCTCAGGGGTGCTCCTGTGCTCAAAAGGGGCAGGGAAGAGAGGAGCAGGCAAGTGGCGGACTAAACAGCTTTGCAAACACCAAGCACGGGCTGCTTCGGCTTCCCTGCTTTCTCTACAAACCCTCACAGCAGAAGCCTTTTACAAACATTATACAGGCAGCATCATAACCAAATCCCCCGGGGGCTAAAGACATTTGCCAGTTCAATACACACATAGAGCTCTGAGAAACAGGCTCTGCCAGACTTAGTTACTGCGACTCCAAAGGACACAATAGATCCCGTCTATCTGTACAGCTCGCCTGCATCACGACCACCCCCCTAAATTAAATATATCAGGCTCTGAATAAGCAACATTTTAAAATTGAATGCACAGGGATTGGGAAGCCTGGAGCTGAGCTGTACAGCCTGTGTAATGTGCCCAGATATTCAATTATCATTAAAATTAATACGTAGGGCAACAACCAAATCCCCTGATAGGTTTTGATTATCTCAGTCTGGGTATTTATCAGAATCACTCCAACACACGGAGTCACCAAGCTCTGGCTGGCTGGCAAAGCAACCCCTTCGCCTACCTGGGTTTTCTTTACACTGGAAACAAGAATTGTAATGTGCTGGGGGGAAAAAGTACCGTATGAGAAAGGAGATGAGTATCTGAAGCTATGCCACAAGGTTTGATCTGGCCTGAAATCCATTTCTGAATGACCTATTCGCTCTGTTCCTGCTCAGTAGCTTTATAAACTCTGCCACACTGCATCTCTGCAGCAGGCTGGCTGCAGCCACTGACCTGGTCCCAGTCACCCACCCTGCCACCTACCACTGGGTAGCAGTGACTGCAAGGCTTGTATTTTCTGATCATCTGACAAAACATCTATTGAGATAGGCACAGTAATCAGCAATTCTTTTCTAAAGCTACTTATATCATTTTAGGTTGATTTTCTCGCTACTAGAACTGAAATCATCAGGGCTTTGCCCAACTACTGTATTTAATATTTATATTATTTGTATATTGTTACTGTATATTAACATACAGCATTATTATATATTATTCATATGTAACATACATTTGTATATAATGTTCATAATATATAAAATATGTAATATATTAATAAGCTTGTAATATTAATAAGCTTGTTTTAATGATGCACAATAAACTCCAGACTTAGCAGAGCCAAAAAAAAGAGATGCTGCCACTAAAGTTAACTACAGTTATTCAATCTGGCATCAAAATAAAGCAAACAGTAAACCAGAAGGAGACTGTATAATGAAGTGACTTTATCTCACAGGATTATACTTGTGGTTACGACTTTAATTGTGTAGTCTAGAAGGATTTGCAATAAACTGAATAATCTCGCATTATTGTAATGATTTGTAATCACAACACCGGCTACGATTTACAGGCTTACTATACATTTGCATTGCAATCAACGAAAACAGTCAGTGCATGCCCTACAATTCGTACCAGCACTTAAAAATCACGTTTTGTGCGGAGCTCCAACAGCTGCCCAGTTGCAAACAGTTGGAGGTTTGAAAACAAGGCAAAGAGCTCTTAAGCGTGCACCTTCCCACTTTTTGTGGAAAATAAAACAAATGAAACAAAACTGAACACCCCCAAGGTTTCTGAACAGAAGACCAAGGGCCATGTTTTTGCTGTCCTTTGCTGTCAGCTGAAGACGGTGCAAGCAATGCTAGATGCCACACACAGCAGCGCTCTGATGGCCCTCTAAACTTCAAGTGACTAACTTCAGGAATAACTCCCAGGCTCCAGCAAGAAACCTGGAGCACCACAGCATCAGCACCAGGAGTTTGGAGACGGAATATGCAGACAACCCACAAAAAAACAGCTAACGAAAAAAAAAAAAAAAAAACAGAGGTCCCACTGAAAAAGGCTGCCAACACAGGAAAAAGTGCTAGTTCTTCTGAAGCTGGAAGAAGACGTAACTATTTTAACTCCCTCTTCCCAGAAGGGGGCAATTTTCCCACCCCACTTGGTATCTGATGGGTACAGATGGGGCTCTGGGATCATAGCAGGACTGCTCCTGAAGAGCAGCTCATGCACTTCATGTATCAGAGAAAATCAAACACCTACAAATCCATGAATTCTGTAAGATTGCTTTCAATAAATCGATATTTAAGTCACACCAAAGTCCTGTTAACTCCTCCTCTCCCACTCCCCATTCTCAAACCCTCACTCACAGATCATTTGGCGAGCTCGCAGCCCAAGGCGAGGCAGGAGAAGAGCTAAGCTGAGCAACATCGAGCCTGCAGCTCTTCCTCACAAGCGGAAGAGGACTGCAAATAGATTAAGTGCTCACCAACATCTCAAATCACATTAAGACATACTCTGTGCTATCTCCTGCCGGCTGGATCTGCTGCACAGCACGATGGGCCTGTCAACATTATGGGTAAATAATATTACTGGAAGACCTTCAAGGATGAGAGCCAGGTCACTGGCCCCAAAACATTTTTGCTTAAGTCAATCGAGAACTTTTGCAGCATAAGGACTCAGTCCTGACCCTGCTTCAAAAGCCGAGAATTCTCACCTTTGATGCTACAGAAAAAAAGCATCCCAAGGAGGGTAATTATCCATGGAAAGCACACAGCTTCACAAGCTTCTGGTTTATCTTACTTGAGCACAATAACAAACCTACAGGACCCTATTTGCTGCATTTCAATATATAGGTGGTTCATAGTCAATAAGATGCACGCTCCTGAAGTGAAGCCAAGCTTTAAAAATTGGTAATTTCTCTAACAATTTAAGCATCTCTTCCATAATACAAAGAACAACTTGATTTTCTCTACCAGCGAAATTTTATTAAATTAAGAATATAATCAAAGTAGTGCCCTGGCACTTGTTAGAATAATCAGCACAGCACAGACATAAGCAAGAAGGGACATGTCAAATGCAAAAAGCATTGTGGCAAAAGCCAGCTATCTACTGCTGCTTGCTTTCTTGGAAAGCATCAAAAGGAGGTGAAACAAGGGCTCCACTGGGGGCGTTTCAGCCTGGTCTGGCAGCTGCAGCTTTTAGAAAGCCATCAGCAACCTCTACGCATCCCCACTGCTGCCCCTGTCCTGGCAGCTGCCCTGCTCAGCAGGTAGTTCCTCATCCTCATCTCCAGAGGCATGCTGAAACAACTGGGAATGCCAGGACTGATCCTGACCGCCTGAACCCAGCCCCAGGACTAATCCTGACCGCCTGCAGCTATCTGGCAACTCGTCCCTGCGTTACCGCTTACAAGTCATGAAGATCATCCGGGGGTAGGTCTGAAAAGGTGAGGACGAAACCCTGCAAGATGCAAGTCTAGTTTCATTCCCAACACTTTTCTACATCACTGACGTGGTTGTGGTAAGCTACCTTGAAATAAAAATAAGGAAGAGTGATTTTGCCACAGTACTTTCAACATTAAAACCAACAGGCCTCATGATTACTGACTGCTTTAGTGAAACACACTAAATAATATAGCTCAGAATGCTTCTTTTCCCCCAAAATCAAGAAGCCTAAGATAAATTAAGACAGTATGAAACCAAAATATTTTGAGGTAAAAAGAGCTTCCAACTAAAACACCAGAATTTGCTCTTGCTGGCTAAAAACCCAGTCCCACCCTCCTCTTTTGTATGCGTGTGCATAGGCTACAGAAACTTAAAAACACCCATTTCTGCAACCAGGACAAGCAAACAACAAGCACGATAGCTGCCATTTTCAATCTCTGAAAATCCTGGCCATTCCCATCACCCAGCTTGAAAATAGAAGTAAGTTTTGTTTGAACAGTCTTACACATTTGGCTGCTGAACTGTTTCTTGAATAGCCACCCACCAGGAGTTTGTAGTTATACAGAAGTCAATCAAAAAGCTATCCTGAAGTTTCCTTTGTTTTAAGGTAGCTGATTGGCCTTCAAAAAGCCCTCTAATTTTTATTGTCATCTTTCACTGTCCAATACACAAGGCAACCACTACCATGAAGACAAAATAGCATCTCCCATTTTAACACTATTTTCAGGAACTGTGCACTCTAAAATGTTCGCCTCCCAGACTAAAATTTATCATGCCTTTTTTTTTTCCCCCCTGAAGTCAGCATTCACTCTATTTCATGCTTTTTGAGCTGGCTTTCCTGAATGAGCAACGTGAAAAGAAAAACAACATTCCTCCATTATAAAAAGAACACTAAATAAAATACGAGATCGCAGTCCTGAATTTATTTTCCAAAAAAAGCCATTAATCTGAATAAAAATATATGCAGTCAAAGGGGACAAGACCAAGGCCACTGCATTTTAAGTCATATAAACAGATTATGTGATTACAGTGTAAGTACTCCAGTGATTTATATATAAATATAGGATATGAAGTAGTAAGTAGCATAAGTAATATAGCACAAATTCATCAACATAAGCTATAAAATCCTAATGCATGTTTTATAAACCCTGGGCTGTGACACATGTATTCCATAATGATAATATTTTATTCTACAAAATTTCAGATTCTTCATGACAGCACTATGCTTATACATTTTAATCGTATGCTTCCTAACTGTTGGGTACCAATATTTCTGGAACTGGCACAAAAGTAACAGAGAAAACAATGGTATTAGAAGATAAAGCTCTTCAAAGCTCTTATCCCCAAATGCAATTCTTAGACACTGGAGAAATATAAAAAGACTTTTTAGCATGAAAGGAGATTATTGTTTGCTGGATGAGCCTAATGCAGACAACTGTATTTACAAAAAGATACACTGAAGGATCAGCCTTCATTTCTTCTGTGGTAGATTTTCAAGACCAGGATAGTAATGTATAATTCTATCAATACAGTTCTAACAGAGATAAAGACTTGCTTTATTCTTAATCTTGTAAGTATTAATTTATTTTACAGTACTTCAGAGTATTCCAGGCATTTTAGAGCTCCTTTAATAAGGCCTATGCCTTGCCAGATGCTGCTACCAAATGAAGGCTTGACTGATGTCAACAGAATACAAACCAAAGGGCAGGTAGAAAAGAGTCCAGGACAACAAATTTAGGAGCACGCTCAAATGGGGTGAGAAGATTTAACTTCAGATGGGAAAGATAAGGGAAAGGACAAAAATAAAATGGTGAGGACGTTCAATGAAAACTGTTCTGCAGCATGAGGTACTCTACCTTAAAAGAAGCTACATACGATAGGTGATCTCTTACAGGCATCAGAAAAGCTGGTCTTAAATAGAGGGTGTTGGATGAGCACAATGGCAATGTTTGTAAGCAGGGCAAGAAAAAAAAAATAAAAAAATCAAGAGATCAGAAATACAAAAGGAAACCTTACCCCAGACAGAGTTAGGAGAGGATTCCAATCTACAGCAGTTTGTATGCAGGGCTAGAAGAGGGCAAAACAGATCATCTGGTCTGCTCCTCCAGAAGAGATCAACTCTGCTTGTCCAGAGCATGAGAAATGACAGTCTGACCTGCTGTTAGAGACCTCCTGGGAAGGTAACCCCACATCTGCCCCAAAGCTGTACCAGTACGAAGTACTTTTCATCAAATTTCACCCGAATCAGCTTAGCTGGATTACCCAGTTTGTTTCAAATAATTCACAGATGCAGACCATGTTTCTCACTAATCCATGTGTGCTCAAAAGCATGTGTAAATAAATAGCCAAATTGCAGGGTTTTGTCTCTTTTCACCTACTCAGGTCCTACTTTTATCTCTAGTATGCTCCCTGCTGCAGTATGAAATGTATTCTTGCCATGTGAGCATATCCCTCTGCTTCCTCTTCCACACTGGTCACAGCCGAGCGGCGGCATTTGCAGGAGAAAACACGGGCTGCCAGAAGTACTGCCCTGAAAATGCCAATTATAATCATAGCTACATGACACAGCTCAATGGTGCCAAGAATCCTTCTCCTCCCGTTCCCCCTATCCCTCCCCCTTTATTTTATTTCTAACCCCGAGGGCAAACACTGCCTCCAATCCAGGATTCCTGCCTAAAATCTCTATCTGAACCAAGATCGACAGAGGAAAAAAGCATGAATGTATTTGCAAGCCATGCTGACTAATCCAAAGCGCTGTTATTTTTAACTTCAAAGAGGCACCCTAGGGTACCTGTCCTCAGAAGGACGAGCCAGAAACGCTCGCCCCTACCCACCCCTCACCAAAATAAATAAATACCCAAATCTACTGAAGGCCTGCAGAAGTGACAAGCAACTTGCAGAACCAAACCATTTAATTTCACTCCCTCTGCTTCCAGGGTTTGTCCTTACTGAGCACCAAAAGCCGGGGCAATTGCTCTACCTCTTGCAATTCACGTGCAGCAAGTCAGCTAACGCTCTCATTTTCAGCAGTGAATAAAGAATTGAGTGATCCCACCATCCTCTAACATCTCCGCAGGACAAGATTCCTCAGTGCGTGTTTATTTCCCTAAAAAAGCCCAGAACGTGGAGCTGTGCAGTGAGCCACAGCACACAGCCAGTGCTCCAAGGAGCACGGAGGTTTTCCTGCTCTGTGCTACAGAAAGTTCGAGAAAAATCAACAGGAGGTGGAAGAGATGGGAATAAAGTACAGAAGTAAAGCAGGTGTGCGGTGCTCCAATTTGGAAAGAAAACAGTGCTCCAAGGTTGTGAAGAAATTGTTCTAAAAAGTAAATCCTGAAAGGAGAGAGGGTCTGGAACAAGTAAATCAGCACTATCATGGCCACTGAAACACATCAGACATAATTGCTAAATCAAGCCAGTGAAAACAGCATTTATTTTAATCAGCAACTTTTGCAATTATCTGGTTATTGTTAAAAGTGGCTGTGCTTTTACCTGGTCAGAGCGAGACAGAAGAGCAGAGGTTTTCATGGAGCTCTTTGTAGCTTCCACCCCTGCTATGGCTTTGCGGGGAGCCCAAATACATCACGCAGAGCCTCCTGCCAAACCAAGGGAGGTAACGCAGCGATTCTGCCTGCAAACACTGATCTGACCCAACCATTTCTCTCACAGCACCTCCTACTTCTGTGAGTCTCCCCTGTGATTAAAAAAATACATTTGGCACAGGCAAATGCGAGCAGTTTCTGCAGGGAAGAGCCATTTTTTGTACCAGCCGCATATAATGCATGCAAACCTCTAATATGCCCAGTGTTGATAATACTACACAGCACTCCAGGAATTAGTCTGGAGGCAACAGAGGCTCTGCAGGCCTCCTGTACAAGCAGGGGTTTTAATAAAGAGGAGGCCAAGCTTCTCTGCTAGAACCCGTGGTAATTCCACTAACCACCTTCAGATTAAAGCCAACTTACTCGAGCTGCAGACCCAAGTGAGAGCTGTCCCTTTAGGTGGATTCCCAACTCGCAAGCTGTGAAAGGGGTGGCATTTCCACACCGATCACGTCCAACTGGCAGGGAGAAGGTCCCTTTTCCGAATTCCACTGCTGCACTGACCTTACGAGGACTTTCCTCGAGCTTTAACAGATATAACAGCAGGTTTAAGAGCCACGCATGACTGCTGAACCGCACACTGCCAGGAAAATCATCCTGGGGTAACAAGAAAAACAAACTACCAGGATCCATTAATCCTTCGGGGCGAAGCAGCAGAAAGAAGCACCTTCACCTGCACAACATCTGGACCCTCACACCAGGAGACTTCATTTCTACCCCTGCTTGGCCATTGCATATTTCATTTCCACTGGCCTCTCAATGCTCCATCTGTATAGAGATTTTTCTTACCTTCCATGAGGATAGGAAAAATGAAACACGGCAAGGCTGAAAGAATATTGAATACTGCCAAAATCTGTACCAAATAAGCACCTAGCTAGGCAAAACTCTGCAGAGACAACCCTGAAGTGGCTTCTGTCCTTTCCCCTAAAACCCATTATCCCAAAGATAAGCTGGTACACCCTGTTTTATGGCAGACAAAGGTCTCATCTAGTAGGGACTAAAGCAGCTGAGGTGCTTTATTTGGAATTAGAGCTATGAAACAGGCGTACCTCTAAAGCCTAATTTGTATCCAGGCTGGAGCATTGGTCTCCTCCTACCACTACTTTCATTTCCTAAGGTAGAGAGTGCATTTTCCCCTTGTGTTCAGCAAATACGAGGTGAACAACGGGCTAAATGAGTGCAGCTGGATCTCTCTGGAGCATGGAATGACTTACAGCTTCAATACACATGAACTACCATGGCATACAGCTACAACAAATTTAGAATATGACACCTACTACAAAGGATCTGCCAAAAACAACTTAATTTGGTATGGCTGGACCTCCTCACCCAACTGTTTACCTTTTTAAAAAAATAAATAAATAAAAAGGGAAATTATTCTCAAAACTTTCCCCCTTGAGCCTCTGTGATGTACTGAAAACCTCTCCCAAGCATTCCCACAAAACTACCAGTCTAAATGCTTACTGTCTTTAATGAAGCTGAGCTCCTCATGCAGTCTCCTACCAGATGTGGTTCCAGGACAAAGACTAAATTTCCTTAATATTCATAATAAAAAACAAGTGGAAAAGTAGCAACAGAGGTGAAGGCTGCTTCAAAAGCTAATGTATCTCCAGCTGGAGCGGTATTATTATGAAATTGCTACCAAATACTTTATTTAAATAGACTCTACAGGAAATACAAAATACCACACATCTGTACGTGGTCTGTATTTCCACACCTCGGAGTACTGTGAAGCATGACACACCACAAGATTTCTGCTCCTTTCCTTCACAGGGAACAGTGTAAATAGACAGACCTTCCAACATTTCTGTAAGATGTCCTGAGGTAAATTTGTATGAGAATATTTCAAAAAAAATTATCAAATTATTAATTATAAAATTATCAAGTGCACAACAGTATGGCTGCAGAACAGCTGACTGCAGAGCAGATAAGGGGGTTAAAGAATTAGGCCTGGAAAGTCTTTTTCAGTACTTGTAAAATAAAGTACTACAAATATATTAGGCCAAAAGAAACAACTGGGCTAAGCTCATGGATTTTTATGACGTCCCATGAAAACAAAGAAGATTAAGAGGAGATTTCTGGAAACTCAAAAACCAACTGCGTGATTCACTTTGTATTTGTGGAAGTTAAATTAAGGAAAAAAAAATCCTCCCTATTGAGTCAGTAACCATTAGTTTGGCATTCATGAGTATACTTCCAGGTGCTGTTTGGAAATTGAGCTTGTAAATAAAGAAAAGTTTCTCTAAATAATGAAAAAACAACCGAGGCTTATAGATAGGATATTTAGCTTTTCATTTACTCATCTACACATACAGACCCAGACAACCAGTCCTGACGTGTTCAGAAGATATTTCTCTACTGATATTCCTGTAAGGACACTTGGAGGCAGAAACTGCTTTACATCCTAGGAAAAATACTGAGGTAAGTCTTGAAAAGGGAAAATGCAGACACTATGAAGTGGACATCAGGATCTTTGCAGTGTGATAAGATGCCAACATACTGCTCTGCCAGCACATCTGGAGCTGGTTATTCCAATGCTCACACGTGCAAGGGGAGCAAGTTTAGTTCTCATCTTTAAATCAAGAGAAAAAAATATCGCTAAAGACTCCAACCGTAACAGGCTTAGATCTTGAACCGTGTTCAGGATGAACTAAGCTCCCCACGTGCTTTTACATTCCTGGCATAACCAGGGCCTGCAAGCATGCAGCTTGTCTCAGTGAGGCTGCCATTTCTACTCCTGTCTACACAAAATAGAGAAAAAGCCAGATTTGAATTTGCTCTGCAGTAGAAAGGCATGGGGTTGACTGTGCTTTGTGTAAACACTGCCACCATTTTTATGACAAACTGGAGTGCAAGACAATTCTGCAAGCCCATTTCAGCTGGCGTCTAAAACTTTACAATACCACATTCCTGAAAGCTGCTTTGTTGGAGGGCACAGCTGTGCAGCATTTCTATCTCAGGATTCTTTCTCACATCACAGTGCTCATGGCTCCTAGAAATTGACAGGAACACTCCACATTTTGCAGAAACCAACCTTGCAAGGCTATCAAAGCTCTCCGATACATCAGAGCATCAAGGATGCCCCAGTCAAACCAAGGCCAAAATTCACAGCAGCGACTGCTCACACGATTCAGTCAGGCCAAGAGTATTAACACACTTGAGCTGTATATTTATTTCAGGTATCAAATTAGGAGGCCAGGTTCCCTCAGCCTATGGTACAATTAAAGGAAGGGACAGAGGCTCTTCAAGGTGCTTAAAGCTCACCTCCTGTTCCAGTGCTGTCAGCTGCCAGAACTTTATCCGGAGCCTTAGAAGTATTTCTGAACAGCTCTCTTCATTTGAAGAGAACAGTAATGCTCCAGACTCTGTTTTAGAAGAAAACCTGCAGAAAACTGTTGAACCCCAAATGCTCAAGAATCAGAATTTACCACTTAAAAAAAGGTAAATAACCTCATGTTTTTTTTGGTGAGGGGAGGAGCGAGGGCGCTGACTCATGATTTATTTTAATACTTGTGACTGGCTCTACTGCATAAATAAATCAATCCCCCAGCCACACAGCTCCATTTTTCCAGTCACAGTGTGTTGTTATATGTGTTTTGTTGTGTGTGTTTTTTTTTTTTTTTTCCTTCCATTGCCAACAAATCACTCCAGGGAATTTTGAAACCCAGTAGTATACTTTCCGAATGGAAACGATTAGTATAATTTGAGTGAAAAAGTAAACACCAAGACTTACCCCATTTTTTGGGTAGGCTATCCATCCTAGATCCCCCATCACTGTGCGTGAGTCCAGTAAATTCACTATAAATAAGAAAAAAAATGTTAAGGAAGATGTATGGGTTACAAATTTCAGTAAATATTTCAAGATTTGGGTGGCTATGGCAAACAGGCTGTTTATAATTAACCACGGAAGTTGGATTTTTTGTGAAGCAGAACAACAAGACAACAACTCCTCTAACAATGAAGTCATACCCTTTGAGATCTACCCGTGAAACAAAGCTGCACATGCTCTGAACTTCTGCAAGAACCAGATTTAAGTTCTTGTGATCTGGTCTTTTGGGGAGGGGAACAACTATATACAAGACCAACAGTATGTAGGTACACACAAATTCATACACCAAGGCTTATACCACACGTTTCTTCTTTTAAGGTGGTAGAGTCTTTAACACAATCAGGCCTTTAAGACAAAAACAAAACGAGAAACAATGTGCGGGGCATCCTAGCTATTGTGGGTACAGCTTTCAGAGTATTTTATATGGCAATAGTACAGTATTTTCTTTCCCTCGCAAAGTCTTGACAACTTCATTATAACATATCCAAGGGATCATCATCTTTTCCACCCAAAAATGCAGGGTGGCTCTGTTAAGTCAGGTAAGCAATCAGCAAATGAGTTAAAGAGCAATAAATTATTCCCAAGTTTATAATATTTTCCCTCATATTGCCTGAAGTACTCAGTACTTGAGGACAAAGTGTGAAATAATTAAAAAATAAATCCATACACAATTCAGCTGAGGAAAACTATAGCAGCTTTCATTGCTGAGCTTCCCAGTGTCATCTCTTGTACCCAGGGCTTTAAATCTCCCAGTTAAAAAACAGACTGAACCCACAGCTGTTATACAGAACCTCAGTCTAGGAGGAACTTTCTACTATAAAAGCACACGAATTCCTTCTTTGAACTACAACATGTGCTTCCAAGAGCATAATTGTCTGCATAACAAACTCACATTTTGAACCCATGTCCCTCCTGAGAAGGAGCTCATTTCCCCAGCTCTTCAGTTCATGGTCTCCACTGTATGGGTTCTTTAAAAATCCCACCAGAAGTTTTCAAAACCAGACTTTCATGACCTTCAAGCCTGCGATGAGCTAGCCCATGAATAAGCTTGAAATGAGCAGAGGAGGTTACATGCTCCTTTAGAAATTAAACCACTTATGTAGGTACTGGAAAATTGGTAGAGAAACGGTATGTCTGTACACGTATAAAGAATGGGAAGATCAATCCTCTTCCCTGCAACTCTTACAAGGTTTACTGGCTGTCTCTGCACAGCCACACACCGGTGCAAACACCAGGCATATGGACCCTTACAGCAGCCCAGGTCGTCCTGCTGCAATCACCACAGACAACATTAAAACGCTGCCCACTGAGTTCTCCAGGCATCATAATTACACTATTTGCAGGGTACCTGCTCGCTATAATAAAAACACGCCGATCGAGTTCCTGTAATTAGCATGCCGCTTCAAAGTGCCTTTTTCCCCTGATGAGCCAAAGACCTAAACGTATAGAAGCATAAGGATTTAATAGCAAGCCGTATTAAATACGTAGGGGCAAGAGTGATAAAACACAAAGCACATTATACCAAAATAAAAAGCATTGCTCCTTTCTAAGGTTAAGGAGAATTTAAAAAAAAATTAAAAAAATAAAAAAATTGTACAACAGATCTAGCTTGAAAAAACAATATTATCACAATCAAGTTGGTCTTAATCACTGTATTACATGGAGAGCTGACAACTTTGTGCCCACTGTAGGTAAAACCAGCCCAGAAGGCAGCACTGAGGCGGAAAAATTAGTCCTCAGCCCTGGCATCAAACACTCGTAAAATATTTGTTTATCTTGATATTTGCAGCGGATGAATTATGAGTACATCAATGCTATCACAGGGCATGTAGATGTTCTGCCATGTCTGCTGCTGCTTCTGAAACAGCAAACACAGCTGGGGGCTCACAATGCCACCAAATTAGAGGACATCCAGTTGAAACAACACTCGGGGATTTTACTGAAGTCTGTTTAAAATAAGGAAACAAAATCAGGTGGCTTTCCACCCCGCAGTCTAAGCAATGTAGGAGTATTGCTATCATCCCCCATTACACGTCACCCCGTAGCAGCCAGCTCTTCCCCTCCTGAAGGTTCAGGTTCATTAATTTCTCCTGCTCCAACTGAAGTCAAATATCAATACCCAGCTGCTCCTAAATCATACCGCGCTTTCTCCTTTTTAATGGGATAACAGGGGCGATCTTAAAATATTCCTTAAAGGAGGACACAAACAACACGTCCCATAATATCCACGTATACCATTTCAAACAGGAGGGGAAAGGGCTGCTGCTGCCAACAAAATGGCAGGATACCCAAATTCATCCTATTACAGTCGCTGTAATTAAACCATGCCGAGCAGTATATTCCTGTCCTAAGTTGCAATGGATGCAAAACAAGTATTGATCTACGTTGTACAACTTAATTAAAACTTGTCCCGAAGATGCTGCTAATGAATGTAATTAGATGGTATGTTTGACGCCACCAAGTTCTTCATGACATGCTAATTAAGCAAAGAAGCAGAAAAAGTGCTTTTATTCAAACATCAGATCATAAAAAAAGAACACGAGAAAACTAAATATTGAATTATCTTTCTATCAATGACAATTTTTAAATTGCTGTTATTAACTTCAATTTCAAAATAATTTTCTGCATATGAAAAGCTAACACAACCCAGTCAGCTCCCACCCCAGTCAGTGGCAATTCTGCTATCGGTGAGTCAACCAACAGCGCTGAATGATAAATCCCCAGTTAGAAAAGAGGCATTTCCTCTCTTTTTTTTCCAATAGGATTCTAAATAGCGAGAGGCAAATAGGAAGGGATGAGATACACCTTTTGACAGGTGCACAGGAGCCCAAATTCATGCGCCAGGAAAACAACAGCCGCCGGTGACTTGAAGCTCTCCACATCTGGAGCCCTGCAAGGCTCCCAGGGGCTGCTGCAGTCACAGCAGACTCCCTGGCTGCCCCGTGGGCTTGTGCCCGGAGTTGCCTTCACAGCACATCTTCTAAAATACTGTACCGTATCGATCTGCTGAGGAGCTTATTTAGCTAGTAGTTATGCAAGATGGATACGTTTTGCTTTCAGAATCCCCCAAATTCCCCGTACAAACAAACAAATCACCGCTGCTCCATCCAGGTACGAGGCAGCTGCCTTTTCCCCATCAGCACCCCACCCAGCCATCTCTGGCAAACCCTCGATTCCCTCACAGTACTGCCAGCTCCCAAATCCACCCCAATTTGGCCAGGCACCAGGCTGGAGCCCTGGTGACCCTGCTCCGATGCTGCGGCAGCTCCACGCACAGGAGGGACAACGCTGCTGGAAACCTTGCTGCTGCTGAACTGGTTTTCCCTTAAAAACTGCAGACTGGCCAGACTGGGAGAGAAACAGCAGGCAAATGGTAGCCAAGCACATAGCTACCACGTGGAAGGCCCTGCTTTAGCAGAGGATTTATAGAAGAGCTGCTGCCATCACAACGAGATGCTTGCACTGCTTACCATATGGCTGCCTGGGAAGCTGTTCTGCGCCGGAATAAAAAAGTAAAAAAGCTGAATCTCTCTGGTTTCACTCAAAAAAAGAAGAAAAAAAGATTCGGGGGTCTCAGGAACAGCAGAAACAGTTCTTCCCCATCAAACCTGAGACCAGCAGCACACACTTGGCCATGGCTGTCTAATAGCTGACCACAGGAGGTGGTAGCTCAGGAAAACCTCCAGCTACATGCTTCAGGTTTATGTATTTTTGGAGGTCCGACGCCAGCTCCTGCACAGCTCAGGAGCCCTGGGCCAGCCCCAGTGCTACAGATACCCCACAGGCATAACCCAAAGCTGTACCCAGCAGCCCTGGGGATGCAGGCAAGCTCATCCCACTGAAGAAGTCTCTCCAGAAACTGCCAGTGGCTCTGCCTGCCCCATAACCTTAAAAACCTCCAGAATAGCAGAACTCATTTATTCCCACTTCCTCTCTCCTTGGCATCAGCAAGACGTGTCTGAACGAGCGAGAAACCTCAGAGCCCATAAGCACACTTAGCACCTGTATCTCTGCCAGAGCGCTTGCAGGAGCCACATGCATACATTCAAAAAATGTTTTTTGCTCATCTCTACCGGCAGTGCATCCATCCCACAAGCCCTAATTATTTCTAATGCTCAGTCAAGGGGAACACAAAACCGCACAGATCTATATCATCATTAACTTCCATGCCTTCAGGGTAGGATAAATGATGATTAAGTCTAAAGTCATACCACAGCCTTTTTTTCTTCTTCCCTTTTTTTTTTTTTTTTAATACAGAATAATAGCCAGGGGAATTTGCATACACTCTTGTTCTCAGACAGGCTGCTTACTACGGGTGAGCAATCAAGTTGGAATAAAACCAGAAGCGAGCTAAACCTTTGCCCTGAACTCTAGCTGGTGAATTAACAGCGTTTCTTCACTCACGGATCCCTAGCAGGCGATTGGACCTGACTTTTTACTCACATGTCCTCGTCGCACTCATACCACAGGCATTTAGCAGCTTCACCATGACGACACGAGGACTGTGGCTGGGAGGAAGCACACGAAATGCCAGAGCCGACAGCATTCAGCGCTGACCTCAGCCAACGCATCTGCCCACACGGCGCAGCGTCCCAGCTGGTGCTGCCACCCAAGACACGGAGCCACGTGACAGCAGCAGATTACACAGCCGAAAGCAGGGCAGGTCTACCTCGACAGCACCACGGCTGGAGTTGTGGCCACCAGTTCATGGACTTCTGGTCACAGCACCTCAGTGGAAGGGCTCCTCTGGCTCTGGATCAGCCCAAGGAGCTGCAATTCCTCTGCTCCAGTTTCAGGCAGGGAAAGGAAACAACCTGGAAAACAAAAATCCCCCAACCACCAGGAGAAAAGTGCTCGTGATCCTGCCAGCCACACATCCTCAGGCCATGCTGGCATCCAAGGATCCACCAGGAAAACGTTCATGGCTCAACCTGGGGAAAAGTCTCCGCAGGCACACCAAGGACTCGATCCTTCTGGGCTGCGACAGTCTTTGAGCTGATTTCCAGTAAATCCTTATACATCAGCACCATTTGCAAGCCAAAGTTAACCACGAGGCATACCCTAGTGAAGTTATTCATGCCAAATCACTCCAGAACAGGCAGAATGGTCAAGACAGCATGAACTGATGGATTTTACATCAGGATGCCATAAATCCATATGGAACTTTTTTTATTATTTCACTGAAATAAAACTAAAATAAGAGGAAAAAAGTATCTTTGACCAAATCAATACCCCATCACAACATGAACAGGAGTGAAGAAACCTTCACGTAGAGCCTGAATAAATATTTCAAAACATCGCATCATTTCATATCTCGCACGTTCCTGAAGAAAGACACTTGAATGAAAATGTTTTTGTTTTAAGAAGCTGAAACAAAACACCACTTTAATACATTTGTTATTAATTCAACAGGAATCCAAGCCCTGTTTTCAGTAACCTGGGTCTGAACTCCTGCAGGAAAAAAGGTGTGAATCCAGTGAGTGGCTCCTGCATCCTCCAGGCTCCTGCATCCTGCAGCTCCTGGCCTCCTCTGCACAGCCCTCCAGGCATCGCAGCCTTCCCACCCAGCCTGCTGCCTCTGCTCTCCTTTCTCCCTGAGCCCAACGCAGGGGGCACGGCTGCCAAACACATCACTTCTGCCTGAGCTGCTTTCTCCTCCTGCTGCGTACCTCCCCGGCCTTCCTCCCGTGCTCCTGGAGTCCACAGCACTACCAAGGCACGCCAACTGCAAAGGACTCTCCATCATCATGAGTCAAAGTTTTTCTGCTTCATCAATCTTCGCCGCTTTTATCGCGGTGTTGTTGCCATTCATTTCCCAACTGTTTTCCCTGTTGTGCCAAGTATTTCTTCAAAAAGTATAAATCCAAGGCACTCCAACAAGTGACAAGTCAAAAATAATCCGAGAAAGCAAAAACAAATGAAGAAATAAAACTCCTGAAAGAAATCAAAGCCATCAGGAAGCAGATGTTTTGTATTAATTAGCTACACTGAGTTGAGACCAAAAAAATAAGCAGGCAAGAGCCTCGGAAACATTTCCATCAGTGGAAACCAAGCTAGAGTGGAGTGCAAGCTGTAGCAGTACCTATTATTTATAGCCCACTGGAGGAAGAAAAAATACACTACTTAATGAACTCGCAAACTAATATTAACTGCAGATTTATATTTTATTATGTTGGCTTCGTTCTGCTTTTAGTTTTCTCATGATTCCCTTTTATAGCAAGTGCCAAAATGCTGGAATCTGCATCGCAGATCCGTAGGTTTTCAAGGCCAGATGGACAACTGCAATCATAACACTGGCCAGGAAATTTTATCCCTTTTTTTTTTTTTTTTGCATCACGCCTGTAATTTCTGTTTGAACATACTGTTTACAAGGGGGGCAAGACTGCCCTTGGTCAAAGCTCTTTGGGTTGGCTGCATTTTTTCCACAGGCACAACACTGGCCATAGCACCTGGGTGTGGGACCAGAGGCTCACTTCATGACTGGGCCCAGTAAAACAAACAGAAAAGTACCATTTTTTTCCCCTTTCAAGGATTTGCTCTCAAGACAAGAGGCAGTCGTTTATTCCACCCACCATACTTAACAGAAGTGGTCAGAAAGATTATTTATTTGACTCCAAAGTGCCTGGAAACTTCCAGTATAGTTTGCCACACTCGTGGCAAGAAAACACCAGTGTTGCCTGCAGACCCTAGGTCTCCAGCCACTCCCAAGGTATCTGCAAGTGGCTGAAGGACACAACCAGTTTCCCTGAGACCCTCCTTAAAGCAAGCACCTTATTAAGCACACAGATGAAGGCCTAAAATCCCAGCAGATTCCCAGTGCAGTCAAACCACCTGCTGGCAGCGCTGAAACGTGCCCTCGTGTTCATCCCTAAATCAGCTCGCCACCAGCTAAAAGCAGTCTGAGCTCCGTCCTCAAAAGGGGTCCTCCAAGGCACAGGCATCAATCCTGTTACACTTATAACTAAACTCAGCAAAGGGAAAGAAACTCACCAGGCACATCCAGAGTTGTCAAGGCTGTCAGCTTTCACTACCAGTGGACTTGCAAGACCTCACTGTCCGGCACCAATAAAGCCTTCCTGTTGACAATAATGACTACTCTGCTGCCACTGAGTTCGCTCAAGTAGAAAAAAGGGAACTGACATAATGCTTAGATAGCATTCGGGAGCAAAAAAATGTTTAAGATGATCTATTGGCTTTTCAGGGGGCTGACAGTCTATCCCTTGTGCTTCAGAAGAGGGTAGAGGCTGCTAGTGGGAAGAGCACGCTGCCAACACATTTTGGGAAGAAACTGTGTTTGAGCATTAGCAGAGCGAAGGTGGATAAACCGAAATGACTAGATTCTGGAGAAATTAACTTAAAGGCAAATATGCAGATAATTTCAAGTAGTTTCACCGTTTTGGCACATGCAAAGCAGTCAGAAACTGACAGAAGTCCACCCAGAAACATCCTGAAATGCACATTACTGATCCTGAATAATTAATTTACTCCCAAATGTTTCTCTACCCCCTCAGGGGGCTACAAAGTTCAAACTTGTTCTGAATTTCTCCTTACAGTAAGGGATCTGAATTAGAGAACCTAGGAGTTCACATTTCACAAAACACTTTGGTGCTGCCCACCACACCTCAGTGTAGCAGCTGGCACAAAATCCTGCAACCCCAGGGTCCTGCTTTCTCTTCTACAGGCTCCCTGGGTGACCTAGGGTAAATCCCAAGGGATTTACATGCCTGAATCCCACACTGCACATCTGAAAATACCTGCTTGGCCTCCTAAACCTAGCTCTTAACCTCCCTGAGTAAGCCTGTTTCCTCTCCACGCACACCCCCAGGCACAGCTTGCTCTGCCCAGGAGCACACAACCTCAACCCTGAGGATGCTCAGGAGCTTGAGGAAGGGAAGAACAGGGACAGGAGTTACCCCATCACCTTCAGAGCTGCCAGGCCTGCTCACAGAGGTGTTCCCCATGACACTACGTGCTACCTCACCTCCTCCAGGAGAGCTGTCCCATCCAGCCAGCTCCTGGCCACCTGAGCAGCTCAACCTGCTCAAAGTCCTCCTCGCAGACCTCCTGCACGACTCAAATACCATCACAGCATCCCCAGCAAGACTGCCACGGGATGTGCTGAAGCCCCAACATGCTTTTTCTGTCCCAAAGCACATTTAGTCCTGTTTCCAAAGAGCAGAGGCAGGACGGCTGTGCTCACACACACAGCACAGCACCCTCAGCCACAGCAGGCAACAAGCCATCAGCCCTCTGCAAGCAGCCACCCCACGACCCCTCCTGAACCCAGAAGTCGAGTGCTGCAAGGCCGTGCTCCTGTCCCCTCCTGACCAGCTTCCTCGCAGGAGAGAGGGATAATTGCTTCCTACCTCCACCGGGATAAGCGCATTAAGCCTTCGGAGAGACTCAGAGACCGCACCGGCCAAAGCCACAGCAAATACCAGAGCTGAGACTGTAAAAGAGAATAATAGGTCAAAAAGACAACTAAAAGGGTAACAAATCCCTATGGACCTCAGCTGCCGAGAGCCGGTGCTCGAGTCTGCCGATACAGCTGGCTGGAAAAGCTGCTGGAGCACCAAAGGGCTGTACTTGAACAAAACCTGTCACCTCCGTGTCCTGCCAGCCAGAGAGGAGGTGAGGGACATGCACGATGCGAGCAGAGGGCAATTCATCTCTCAGCTCTGTTCGTGCCAAAAAAAAGAGACATCTTAAGTACAAAATGTATTTTCAAAGAAAAAATGAATGCTAATTTAAAATACACAGCAATTTTACTAAAGCGATCAAAGAAAATGAGTTTTGCAAAAAATTGAAAAAATTGCTCATTCCAGCACAGTCATTAACTTCTTAACATTATTTTTTTCTGTATTTATCAATACTGAGTAAAGAAATATTTCCAGTGCCAGCTCACTCAGGCTGAACTCAGGCCCCACAGCTCACTAATCCTTATGGTCTGCGAGGAAGGCGCCCTTGACAGAAATTTCAGTTCTATGTTTAGATGTTTTACTATAAGCACAAAGGTTTTTTTCTACTTCTTTTTGAAGCCTTCTTAATGGATAGCAGCCTGAGCACCCACTGAAAAGCTGCATGAAATGTCTTCCACAGAAGTGAGCACTTGATAACAGAAATTCACTACTTCTACCAAAATGAAGTTTGTGCCTCTTTTTTTTTTTTTTTAAACATCCCTTTCTCCCTTGGAAAAAAAATAAATAATTGCTTTCTTCTTTCCAGGCAGGGTCTCAATTTTCTGACATCCCTTAGCCATGGCTAAAGCTCACCTCTATTCACCAAAACAATGGAGCACTTGCTAAAAGCTTGCTTTCGACTCCAAGCCATATGACCTGGGGAGTCCAGCAGCCCCACTTCCAATCCAGACCCCAAATACAACAGCATCCAGCACCACTGCTCAGCTGAGGGATTCCTGCTGCTCCTTCTCGGGCTGGGGACTCCTCTGTGGCTCAGCACATGACAGAAACAAGGATTTCTGCAGAGGCAACATGGAAATCCTCAGGACAATAAAGCAGCTAGATCAGAGAGCGAGGCACCATGTAACGAACTGCCCTGGCTCTGCAACTTCTGGAAGATTTGACGAAATCCTGCTCCTACCTTCCCTCTCATGGCTTGCTACAAAACGCATTGTTTGTTTGCAGTAAGTACACATTTCGTTACGGGTGAGATCTTGCTTTCTTATTTCACAGCAACAGAAGAGCAGACGTGGAGATGGACGGCGCGTTGGAGCCAAAAGCGTTAGGTAACTGTGGGAGAGATCACGGAGGAGGGGGAAGAAGCTGTCAGACAAGCCCACTAGCTGTTCTCCTTCCCCCATGGTACCTGTCAGTTTATCCATCTGTAAATTGATTTGCAAATAGCTGCTTTATACATCAAATTATGGTGTCAAACATTTACCATGCTATAAGCTGACGGTCTGTCAGTGGCTCCGTTTAAGACAGTTTGCTTGTTTTCCGCTATTTATTACATTTTTTAAAATATGCCTCAAAAAGAAATAGGTACTATATTGAAGTCAATTTTTGCTATTGTTTATTTCCCTTTTTTTCAACATGTGTCATTAGGCAGCAATGCTTTTAGTCATGTACTAGAAAGTGCTGCGTTTCAAATGCTGTTTTTACTGTCAAAAGGATAGCAGTTCCCATTATAAAATCATGACAGAGCCATTCTGAACCTCTTGAAAAGGCATACATCACATCAGCCTGATCCCAAAAAGACCATTAGACATGAGCTGTCCCTCCTCATTCCAGTAATTCCACTGCAGTAAATTTGAAAGTTAATGGGATTACTCCTATGAGTAAAATAGGTGCACAGCACCAAGGCTACACACTGACGTTACGGTAAGTGTATAGGGGATGGTTCCAATACACAAAAAGAACAAATCCCTCCTCAAAAAGTCCTTATAAAGCACTGCTGATGGGTTGAAATGCTTCCAAGATGAACAATTCTGCATACTCAACATACCTGCTTGCTAGCAGCACTCAGGACCTACAGAATCACAAAAAATACAATAGTTGAAGCACACGAAGCCAAGCCAGTAGGAGAAACATAAGAAATGTCTCATATTTATTTCTACCCAAAGCATTAGGATGATTGAAATAGACTGATAGGAAAAGGAAGAGGAGTATCTTCACACCTACTTCTACCAAACACGTGAAATCCTCCTTGGAAAGGGACTTCATTCATCTTTAACAATCAACATTGTTATACCTAAATAGGCATTTGTGTGGTGTTCCATGATAGAAATGAGACATTGCCCCAAAACAAAGCACGCTTGAGTCAACATCCTTAAAACATGGAGGCTCGTTCCATGCTCCACCATGAATAATCTGCAAATTATAACCTTCCTCTATGTTTGCCTGTACCAGACCCACCCCTTTAATTGTATTCATTTATTCAAATTAAAAATGATACATGAAGACAAACCGAGCTTCAAAAATTCCCACAAGAATTCAGAGGAGGAGGATTGAATGCAGGAGCTGAGGAGCAGAAGGCTATTCTTCAGCTCAAGTCCCTGAAACAAATGCAACACATATTACAAAGTCACATTGGCTTTGCCTTCCTCACCTTTGTCTAAGTCACAGCCAGTATTTCAAACCATATTTCTTTTCATCTGCTTTCACAATATACCCTGTTGGAACAGTGCTGCCTCCTCAAAAGCCCTGAAATTAAATATTCCTTTTTATTTAATGACAATTACGCTGGCATGTTTTTGAGCTACTCTGCTACAAGAAATCAGAAGATGCAATGTATCCCGTTCTTTTAAAAATGTACTCCATCCTTTTAAAAATTTGCCCACATGACACTTTCTAAGGTCATCTGGGTGATTTCCAAACCAATCCAAACCCATGGGCGACATGTAACAAATCACGCTGAAGTTGGGGCTGGTGCTAGGGGTCTTTAGACAATTCCTCCGTTCATTCTGTGTTTTGCCTAAATAATATACAAAAGCCACTTCCCAAGCCCTGGCACTTCCAGCAGAATGATTTAAAACGTGCATTTTTAAACCAAAGGAGGTGCAGGAAACCCATTCGGATATTCCAGGGCTGTCTCTTGTGCCTGTGACAGGTCAGAAGTTGCTGCCAGCAGAAAAAAAAAATAAAATAAGAGATACAGCCCACACAGGAAATCTATTCGGGTTTACCCACTGTCACTTCAAAATTACAAGGCTCCCATAAATATACAGCTCAGGTAATTGCAGTATCAACAGTGCTTCAGACGGGGAGGGGGGAAGCAATGTATTTCTGATTGTTATCACAACACCCAAACGCATTTTATTTCTGCAAGGAAACATTTGATCAAACGCGATGGTAACTGGAGGGCAGCAGTTCCCTGCACATTTTCATAGGTGATGCATTTGAAAGTAACAAACCCCTCGTGAAATCCTGGTGTTTCAAAATTCTGCAGTATTCTCATGGTATAATTTGGAATATTTTCATGGTGACAAATTTCTGAATTTGAAAAAAAAAAAAAGTAAAAAAAAAAAAAATACAGTCAAAGAGAAGAAGGAAAACTCTGATTCCAATGAATGAACTCTGCTGAAGAGTTACAAATAACGGCTAAACAATACCTGGAACATGAAATAGCACTGAGCATTCATCCTTCAAGGCATATTTTGCTTTTGATACATAGCCTGAGAAAAGGCAACTGAAATAAAAATTGCTTTTATTTCCCTTTCATAGAGAAACCTGGCAGAAATTCAATTCAGTTTCCCCAATGTATATTCTAAAATCTATAACTGGAGATATCTAACATTTACAATATAGGCTAGGCACTCGATACTTCCCCATAAAAATGGCAGAAGCTTCAGAAACTCAGCTGTGCTTTTCAAAAGCTATTTCCATGCTACGGAACCCAAACACTGAATTTACTTTCCTCCCCTCCAAATCTTAACCTAGATTTTTTAGAGTGCTTTCCCCTAAGTCTCTCTCCACTAGAGGGTAAAACAGAAATTCAGGCACTGTGAATTGTTAATGGCACGTATCTTATCCTACAACATCACTGCGTATTACAGTAAGATTTAGAGAAATAAACGTGACACAGAGCGTAAGAAAATAGTAATTATGAGAATTTACCATCCTCTATGCAACTACATGTGTTAGGTACCAATACAGCACAAGTTATCAGCCAGGTGTTTTTTAACCACGGCGAGTAAGGTGAGGGCACACAACGAGACCCAGGAAAACCAAGACAAGCAACTTTTAAAAGCATTCACAGCTCTGAGACGGCTCCCTCCATCCAAGCACAAGTAAAGTTTCCGACCAGCTGAATGTGACAACTGACCCCAGGGGAGGCTCTCTCTCTACGGGACCTGAAAGCAGCCCAGGTTTGAACTTTTCAAACCCAAATCAGTGACAAGCGGCAGCGGCAGACGGCGAGGCGGGCTGGCTTCAGCGTCTGAGGTTTCTCTCTCATGCAGTCGGATTCACACACTGCAGGGTGAGCCGTTCCCAGAAGCAGAGCCGCTCGGTTGTAATTGGCAAAGGAGACATGCTGCGAGAAGCACTTGTCAAATAATGCTTGTTTACAAATAAATCTCCTAGCAGCAAAGGACAGCAGTTATCGAGCAAGTTCAGGTCCACAGTCAGACCCCCCCCACCACCACCACCAGCAGGGTTTTTAGCTTTGCATTTACTGAAGAGACAGAAATTAGAGAGCGGCAGTCAGAGAAGCAGGAGGAGAGAGACCGTGAAGCAAACGCTCACGCTGCTAATCATCGCTGAAACGTTCCCCCGCAACCTCCCTGTAAAGATGCCACTGAGCCAGTTTGCTCAGCAGTTTCATTAATCGTTTCCAGCCCTGCTTCCTATGCACGCCGCCTGCCCGCTAGCGCAGAGGCACCTCTGCACTCGGGGAACGGTCCCGCTGACTTGGGCAGCACCATCTGCATTTTCCAAAAAAATGAAAAAGATGCCCGAAACGGGGCCCTGAGCATCCCTCAGCCCCTCGGCACCGCGTTGGGGAGCAGGGGAAGGTGCAGGATGGGGAAGAGGGAGGCGAGCGATGGGAAGCGCCTGCCACAAGCAGCCTCCTGGGCCATCGCTCCCAGGGGTGAAATCACCCAAAAACCACATGGGGGCAGAAGGATCGGGCCCACCTCTACCTCAAACCGAGGCGAAGCCAAAGCCATTCCCATTCCTGCCAGTGTGGTTCCCAACCACTCGGCATCTCCGCAGGCAGCAGAGCGGCATCTTCCCCTCCCTTTACTTTTGGGAAGCCGCGACCCGCATCGTTCGCGCTCCCCGAAACACATCGCAGCTCGCTGCTCACCGCCAGCCACATCGCCGAGGCTCTGGCCAGCGTTGTCCTGCGCACGTCCACCCTCTGAAGGAGTTTCACAAATAATTACAGAAAAAAAAAAGAAAAAAAAAGACACCAGCCTGCGACGAGCAAGCGGCATCCCTTCAGGATGCTCAACTTCCCCGTCCACCGCTTCCACCTCGCAGCCTGCCGTGAACACGAAATATTTATGTTGTAAAGACTCATGCAGTGCCCAAACCTGGTAGAAAGGAAGGAGAAAAGTCCCATTTGGAAGCCTGGCAGTGGCCGTGCCAGGCAGGGCAGCCGATCACACGCTTGTGCCCGCTGTCTCCCCACCACCATCCCCAGCTCTGAACGCACCGAGGGCGCGCACCGCAGCCCCCAAACCCTCCGAACCTCACCGAGACACCCCTGCAAGCCCCCCAAAAACAAACCCCAGCAGCTGCAGCCCTACAAAAACACACACACACCACCACCACCATCACCCCCCTCCACCCCCGACGGCCCTGCCCCGCTCACCCTCGCTGCCGGGGCTGGCCAGCAGGCTCCGGAGCGCTGCACACAGCAGCAGCAGCAGCAGCAGCAGGCACGTCCAGCCGGGAGCCGGCGCCCCAGAGCGGCCAGCCCAGCCGCCACCGCCCCGCAGCCCCATCCCGCAGCCCCTCACTCAGCGCATGGGGCCGCGGGTGCTTCTCCCCCACCCCACCACCACCACCAGCACCACCCCGACCCCTTCCCCTCCCTCCCCGGCGCTGCCCCAGCTCGGGTCGGGATGGGACGGGGCGGGCTGGCAGCGCGGCTCGGCTCCGCTCCGCTCCCGTCCAGCCGCCGCCGCCGCGACTGGGGAAGGGAACCGGGGGCGGGGACGGGGGAGGCGGCCCCGAGCCGCCGCCGCCACAGCCACAGCCGCGGAGCCGCCCCTGACGGGGCGGACCCCGCCGCCACCGCCCTGAGGGGGGCCCTGAAATGGCGGCCACGCTGCCTGCGCCCGGCCCGGGCTGCCCCAAAGGGGCGCGGGGTTGGTGTGTGTCCCCCCACACGTCTCCCTGAGATCCCACACCACAGCCTCAAGGGGTGCAGCCGGCCTCAGGCACACTGGGGGGTCGCACTCCTCGCCCCACAGAAGCGGGGAGGCTGCGATTTTAGGGTTGTCCCCACAGCTGTGGTTGTCCCCACGCAGGAGAAGCACAAGCACCGCCAACTTTGTGGTGAAGCCGGTGCCCAGCTGACAGGCCGAAGAGGAGCTGCAGGTGTGTGTGCTGCTGCCATCGGAGCACGGCTGTAATCCTGCGTGGTTTTGGGGAAAAGTTGTCACAGGGTTTTGCTCAGCAGAGCCCTGGTTGTCACTCTCGCCTCATCCTCCTCAAAAAAATAAATAATCAGAAATTGATGTTTATTCAGTTCCTCACTGGAGCCATGAGCCCTCGAGGAGACTTGCCTCCAGATAAGTGAATGAAGACCAAATTGAACCTGCACAAGCAGTGAAGTTAAGGGGTGACCTCCTCCATTTCACTGTGGCGTGGATAGGTAACACATGTCAAAGTACCTCCACCACTGCCCTGCCTCAGCTCCTGCATTTCAGCTAGGCCAGCGTTGTCCAAATCGCAGCATTTACAAGTCCATGCTGGCCCTAGCAAAGTTAGAGACTTTTTCGTTTCCCCAGCACCAAGATTTTGTTCATATTAGAAAGGCAGTAAGTGAAGACTGAGTACCTGCAAAGGTATCCTGAGCAAGGCTCCCCCCACGAGGCAAGTTTCAGGTTCAGGACTGAAAAAAAATTTAAAAAAATGCAAATTACATTATGAAACCCCTAAACAAAGACAGTATTAAAAGGAGAACGAAATGCCCGGTTTTCCATGTCCTGTCTTTAACCAGGAACTTCCGATCACACAGAGCTCTCTACGATGGCAACGCTCACTTTTTCCTCTTGGCCCTAGCACCATATACAAACCTCAGCTATTGCCAAAATATAAACATAGTCCTGGACTGTATTATGCATGTTATTTTCTACAGCATTTGCTCCTGATGCAAGAGGATTCTGTGCATCACAAGTTATTCAACATTTTTACTGCCACCAGGAGGACAAGGAAGGGGCTTTGCTTTACAACATGAAGCGCATAGCTGAAGCTGCCAGCCAAACGAAATGCATGGCATGCATCTGTTTACAGCAGTGAATCAGATCTTCGCTATTCAAGTATTCCACTAAACTGTAGTTCAAAAGGACGAAGGTAATGCTGGAAGGAGTCTAATGGCAAAAGCTGCATGGCCAGATCCTCAGCTGGGATAAATTGCCATGACAAGGCACATCCAACCCCAGACCTGCATCAGATTTCGGATGGGAATAGCTCCGTGTGGAATACTCACATCTAGGGCACGAAGAAGCACTGGTAAGTTTTACCCCCACACCACACCCAGAAATCACAAAAAAAGGAGGAAAATGTCCTTAGAAACAGCATCTTGCTAGCATATTCAACAGGATCAGATGGCAAAGGAAAAAAAAAAAAAAAAAAAAAGCCAAACTTGATGGGAGCTTCTGCCAATTGAGGGGCAAGACAAGTTGTTTTTTTTTTTTTTTAAATCATAATTTTATGTGGCAAACTTGTTTGCTCCCCATTTTCAGCTGCTGTTTGACAGTTGTTAACTGCTGTTTGGACTAGCAGGCTTGTAATTCAGAGGCATTTCAGATGATATGTGACATTTTAATTTTCTAGGAAACACTGAGATGAGCTTCATATGATTCATAACCTATTTAAGAACAGCCACCTTGTTCTAGGTTTCAGCATCGCTGCCATTTTTTAATATTATTATTCTGCAGGAAACCAGCTCTTATTCCAAGATATGTGGTTTGTTTTTCATCCTTCCGGTGGCACAGGAAGAGTGTCTCAACCTCATTTCCCAGGTTGAGATTGAGTACTGCTAAAAAAAATAAAATAAAATACAGCGTTATAAAGTGATTGCCTCATTCCCAAGTGGAAACTTTTGCAACTTTACGTACTATCTCGTGGATTGTGTTTGGTGGAGCTCAGTCTTCCACAAACATCCTTTCATTTTTTCCATGACTCTTCTTAGTCACCTACAGCAGGCAATCCTCTCCTGCCTTTTGCCCTTCCAATGCACCAGTGGGTCCTGAAACAGAGGACAGATTTTAGCAAAGCGCTGCAGCATTTCTGGTAGCCTTCTGTCAGCAGCCTACGGTGAGTGCGTGCCCCATTCTACTAGCTCAGCCACAACAGCAAAATGGTGAGGCTGAAATGCTGCACATTTCTAGTTTCTAAGCATCTTCCTCAGCAGTTCCCCACCAGAGGGAAGTGGTCCATTGTTCCTCGGAGTTCAGGCACCAGAAGAGATGGGCAATCAGAAAGGAGCTGGGCATAGTATCCCTCACTATCTTCCACCAAAGGGTACATCTTTTATTTCGTTGAATAAAATCACTATAAGAATCTCAAGGCGTGGATCTCAAACTATTCCTGAAACTAGTCAATTTCGGGCTCGTGCCATTTCTCCCCACATCCAACCTATATTTTGTATTAATTTCAAGTTGCTCTTCCTACATCTCATTAATTCATTTCTGCCCCCAACATTTCTGCCTTTTCACTTTTGCAAACAGTGTACCCTCTTAATCATTGCTTAGCTAAGGTCTCTATTTCATCATTTACATTTTTCTCATGAATCATTCTTATAGAGTGTTAGTAATACTGTTATACTCCAAATTCCCTCCAGTTTTCCCAACATCTTTCATAACAGTTTGCCCAGAAGTGCAATCATACTAAAGCCATAATAAGCAACTAGCTCTAAAATGGTTTTGTGTATAATGTCTGAAAATGACAGCTTTGCCCCATGTACCTTGCCACTTCATACCTAATTTCCTGTCAGCTATTACACATATTTTAAACTATTTTTTAAGCCAGACATCTTTTGCAGTATTGCATTTCTGATTGTTTCCCTCAGATATGCAAAAGCTCATTTTTCCATGTTCAATTTCATTTCCCTACCACATATGTAGTTTCTTTCACATCATCTCCATGTTCTGACCAGCTTCTAATTCTGCATTGCCGATTCATTTCATTGGCATGCCATTTACCCTATCATCAACAGGACACTCTGAAACAATAAACAAGTTTATCCTTCAGATTATATCAGGAACCCACAGCTGCCAACCAAATACATTCCTTGTATCATTATCCTTTGTTAAAGTGTAGTGGTAAAATACTTACTGCATCTCCATATTCAGTAGAGCCATTGTCTGAGAAGAGACTTAATTTCATACTTTCAGTATAAACAGTCCCACTGAAGCCATGTCTTCATTGCATTAATGGAATAGAAGCCCTACTCTATTGCAACAAATCGTTTAATTAGTCTGGAATATAGTCATTTCCATATTCCTTTGAAAAGTCTTTTTTCCAAACGAATCAAAGAAGATGACACCTTTCATGAATACCCTCATGAAATTTAGTCATCACGTTTTTTTCCCCCACAAGCCCCTTTAAACAGAAGACATACCTTCTATGCAAAAAAACTTAACGCTTGTTAAAAGCAAGAGCAGTCTGGGAGCAGAAAGCAGCTTTGCATAGCAGACAGATATATTTGGATTGGTACCATGGCTGCAACTACAGTTTTAACACAAAATGGCTGTGTTCAAGAAACACCACAGCAGCCTACGTAGGACTGCAGAAAGCAATAGTTAGCCCCTGAAGACCATAGAAAAATCTGTAGTGGGGACAGTTGAACATCAAGTGCAGGTGGGCCACCCCTTGGCCAGATGAGGTATCTCAGTGATTGTGCCCCTCGGTCACTGCTGAAATCTCCGTACCTTGGTGCAAAGAAAGATGTTAACCAGCACACCAGTATTTGTGTGAAGGAAAATGAACAAGTGGCAAATAAAAAATTGCCTCTGCAAGTTCAAAACTCAGTCACTTGTGTGGTCTTAGCACCAATTTCTCTCTTCCCACCCCCACAAAACACAGGAGCTACTGGCAACTGAGCACTTAGGAAAATCTGTTCATTTCATTTACAGCCTGAAATTACATCCAAAGCCGTGAAAATCCATGGGAAAAACATGTGAATATTTGTCTCAGACATAAAAGGCTTAGAGAAAGCCTGACATTTCAGCCTGGCATTTCATTTTGGAGCGCTTCATCAGCAGCCTTTGGTCCTGATAAAATGCCCTCGACCTGGCAGCACACACCGCTGTTTGCAAATCCTGCGTCACTGCTCCCTTCTACTGCTGCACTGCTGTGACCCCAGAGAGCCAGATCCTAGGTGTTAAAATCACTGTCAAGCAAATGCCCAGGGTGCTCAACATACATCATTCCACAGGCTAATAATCTAGATTAGATTGATCAGCAAAATAATCCATGCCAGACACAGAAGCACACGCACCTGAGGACTGAGCATAGCAGCAGATAGAGCTGGCAGCACTTGCAGCCCACCCACTACTTATCAAGTATTGAGGTGTTTCTTTGCATCACACATTAAAGGGAACAAATGAAATGGCTTTGAATAGATTTATGGAGATATTCTAATGTAGAAAGTGGAGCACAGGAGAAAGTGCAAAGGCTAATATGATTACATTGTTAGCCCGGTATAAATTTAATAACGGACTCACTTCCACATTTCTCATCGTAAGCTATTTGCGTGCATCCACTAACTGCAATAGCTCAGCACCTTGTGCTCTTGAATCCATCTTTCTGACCCACCCCTGCGAGGAAAAGCAGTGTTACCACTCCTGTACAGATAGACAGAAGCAGAAGAGATGTTAAAGATGCAGATAAAGATTACTGAATTGATTATGCCTCTTCTAGATCAGGGACAATGTCCTTAAAATATTAATGAAATGATCTTAGTCTTGTATCAATAAGAATCAGCAGATCTGAAGAGGAACTGGCTTATCTCCTCGAGACAGACGGGAGCTTTAGTAGGCACTGCATAAACTTGGGCAAGTGACTTGGATGCATCTGCAAGCACTAGAGTGCTTTGTGAAAACCCAGCCCTTGAGTAACTCACTCAAGGTCACACAGAAGGTGTGTGGCAGACCTGAACTGAGCTCAAAAGCCATTAAAGCATCCATTTGCTCTTCATTCTCACTTTTCCTTTTCCAGCATGTCATTTTGGATCAGGATCTATGCTAGCAAATACGGACATTACTGTAGTTCAAGGGTTCACATTCAGCACTTCACTCATTAAATGCACATTTGTTCAAGGTACAAACACAATAATGGATATAATGATGAAAATCACTATATTAATGTATCATTTAATAGTGCAGTACATTAATCTCCTACATACAGTGCTATCCAGAACTCGGTTCCTTTCTGAACTATGTTTCATAAGGTCAATAATACCTTCTTTAATCTCTAAGGGTAATCTGGATGGCTACCCTGAATTTCTTTGATCATAGGCAGACCGGTTTTGTTAACTCGAGCTGCTGCCCTGTATTCCACACTAAGGCCAACTAACTGCATCTATTCTCCAGTCATTTGAGGGAAGCAAATCCATTTCATCTCACCTCACTCCCTCCTCCAAGCAGAGCTGTTTGATGCTAACTTCTCTATTTCAACCTACTCCTAATGATTCCCTAAATAAATCACATCATTGTCAGTCACTTCATATCTCAAACACTTGGAAATGCTTAGCAATTTCAGCTGCCAACACATTCATTTAAGTTCTTGTGAGATGGCATCTGGATCACAGCTATAGTCTTTGAGTCCCTTCCATCAGCTAATTGCAACTGTTTTTAAAACGCAGGAGCATATTTATTTCTCTCCTTTCTTTGCAGTGTCAAGTTGTGCCATTAGGTAGACCCTGTGTTCCAAACTCAGAAATACTTAGCTTGCAAAACTCTAGCATCTCCTCACAGAGAAATGCTTTAGCGAGTGTAACTATATATGTATACCTGCACGTGCATTATTTAATAGTTTTGAATAACAGAGGAACAAGGCGGGATTGGGACCAGCTTTCTGCAACAGACTGCCTCACATAACAAATCCTGGCACAAATATCACCCGGTGACATAGAATGCATACGTATGCATTGCCACTCAACTTTCTGTTAATTTCTTCCCTTGTCCCATCCAAAAGTTGCAAACAAAAAACCTTACTAAAAAGTTTATCTGTGTTTGTTTTTATTTATTTTTCTTTTTTAGGAAAAAAAAAAAAGGTAAAAAAAAAAAAAGCATCAGCCTTTAATATGCAACTTCCATGCAATTTGAAGGTCCAGTTGCCTTAAAGACACAAGCCTTTCAAACACTTCTGTTTGTTACTAGGAAAAGCTACTCCTTCCATACCAGAACAGCTGGAACACTTAACTAGCTTTGCAACCAAGATACAGGACCCAGGTGCATTGATAATGTTTTACTTCTGACACAGGTACCCTGAGTGATCCTGAGGAAGCTATTTTCTCAGCTGACAATATCCCCTTCAGGTGCAAGTAAAATCCTGCTAACAAAGATGTGCTTTAAAGGGTCAGCATTATGCCTGGATGAGGCTGAAACTCATTGAGGGTACACCCTGCCCCATCTCATCTAGGTCATTAATGAATGAAGCCAAATTTGAGTGGCCTTGCATTGACATCTACCAGTTCCCTCAGCACTCAGGGTACATCTCATGAATTTACATAAGTCCAGTATAAGTATTCCCTGACCTGATTCTTCTCCACCAAGGGCACATCCTCCTTGTTCCATACTTTCCCCCAGTCTCTAGGAGCTGGGATTCCTGAAAACCAGTCTTAGTAGTAAAGAGAGACAATCTGTCCCTTGACAGATTGAATTCTAGTTGGACTTTGGCTTTTCTAACCTCATCCCTGTACAAGGAGGCAGTGTCTCCATGTTCCTCCCAGTTCCCACTGAAATATTACCAGTGTACTGGACAGTACTGGTGTGTAAGCACACCATCTGCATCATGAGATGGCTATAAATAAGAACTGGCAGCTCATTACCAATTAGTTCTCCTTTTATAGCTTCTCCTCCTTGTTCTCTGAACTTCATTCCCCTTTCTGTCTTTTCTGAGATCATCCTGGCTCTGGCACCTTTGCTTAATCCCCACTTAATTCATCCTCCTGTAGGTTCTGCCTTCCCATGTGCACACTCCCAGACACTTCTGGCTGCCTCTGTTTTCTGCCTTTAATTCTGCCCCCAGCTAAACAGAAGAGTAGGTGATTACAATTTCATTCAATCAGGAGGTGAAAGAGATGGGGGCACATGCACAGCAAGTAGAAAAAGGAGTGGCAATCAGATTACAGCTGTAGCCTAGAGCAGAATACTTTGTAATGTGAACTTGTAATGGGTCTCTGGTCTAGGGCCCATAATAGACATTTTACCCAGAGTGCAATAGCCACCCTAAGACATTTACTGCAGGAAATACTGAGCCTGGTATAAACATTTAAACTTTAATAAAACCATTACAGATGCACTGATTGCATAGCTCCTTTACACAGTGAAACTACGCACAGCAGCAAATAATGAAGTGAGCAAAGCGGACAGAAGTCATTATCAGGGCATTTACATAGAGTTTAACTCAATGCTCAACCTCAGTCCAGCTTCTGGTCAACGTATTGTTGGGGTCCAGAAACTAGTCACCAGACAATAGCCACCTCAAAACACACCCCATCTTAGACATGCATCATACTATGCCAAGCAGTATGTTTAAGTCAAGCATCCTTCCTCTCCCATTTCATGTTCACAATATCCAAACCCTTCTCAAACGAGATTTTTGTGGGGCTACACATCGTTTCTGCACATGCTCAGAACCATTCCAACAGAACAAGCCAACTTACTTGTATTAAAAGTGACAAACATGACTCTGCCCACACAGTAATAAAAGATTAAGGAAGGAATTTGCAAAGGAAGGAAGAATCAAGTCAGAAGGAGATGCAAACCTACCTCTGTCTTGCCAAAAATCACCCATATAGTTGACCAGCCGTTTGCATGTTTGGTCTTTCTGGCCCAACTAAGATGCAATTATTCCAAGCCAAGCCCTGTACGCTTTGAGGGAAGCATTGAATCCACAGTCCCTCCTTTCTGGGCAAGTCCCCTAAGCAAAAGGGGATTATACAGAAAATAAGCAGAGCTCATCTCAGAGATGCAGATCAGCGTCCAGGAGAGACCTGGATTCACACCTGGCCAGCATAAATATCTGCACCAAGGATAAACGTTTAGTAAAATTCTGAGCAAATGGACTGATCATTGCACAGGGTAGCGGTGAACACTTCTGGGTTTTGTTTGTTTTCTGCTGCTTGTTGCTGGCAGGTGTTGTGAATCCATTTCTCCCACATCAAGCTCTCCCTATTTCATTTGCAGCAAATTGGCCTATCAACACTCTTCACAATCACCACTCCTGGATTTGGGCACTTACAAATTAGGTGGTTCCTCCGGGTATGAGTTAGCCCCTAATTTGGAAGTGGGAAGACATTCACAATCATGTTAGAGATAGAGGAGAGGCTGGTGCATGTCTGCCCATGTCTCCAGGAAAGCAGAACATGCTTAATTTTTATATTAGGAACTTTCTCAGTATTCTTTCCTTCCAATAGAGGCAGAAAAACACTGAGCAGGGAAAAAAAAAACCTCCTAATCTTGACAGGAGAGCTACGCCAGCCATGAAGTCTCACTCAAGTACTGCTGAATATGGGAGGAAAGACTCCTGCTTCCTAGACCATATTTATAAAGCAGTGCAGCTCTCTCCAGTCTGCAATCATTTATTTTTTCCCTTTAGGATTAATCCAAGAATTTACATGAACTTCTAAAAGAAATGTGAACACCCCTCAGTAAAACAAGGCAAACTTCTGTCATCGCTTTGTCTTCCATCCCTCTTCTGGAAGGAAATCTAGTGGTGACAAGCACAGAATGAAGTCCTGCATACACTGGGCGCTGAAACAAAGCAACTATGCTTATGATACACGTGTTAGGAGATGAATAGGGTCACTTAAATGTGATACTAGCTCATAACATACTACATTTAATACAATTATTAATTTTTTGACTAGGTCTGTTCTTTCTTTGGTCTGACATCAAGGACTTTGCTGCACTGTCACTGACTTGCTCTGGTATTAGTCAAGTCCCCTGTATTTACATAGCTTGATAATCCATTGGCAAACTGCACATCATAATTGCTTTTTAACTTCTCCATTGAGACCAAAATTTTGTCTCTACATATATACCAACCTCTTTGCACAGCTGTCTCCACTTTGACTGGGGGCTGTTCTTTCCTGGTGCTCATATCCATCTATTTTGTATGTGGCTTCCACAAGATCAATCTAACTTCATTGCATCTGGCTAACAACTCAGTCCTGTCATCTCAAATTTCGTTCACAAAAACATTCATCTTCCATCGAAATAGAAGTCTGCTGTTCTGGTCACCTTCACACATTTCCTGAGTTCACATTAAGAAAATGTTTGCTCAAGCAGTGAGCAGGGTTGGACAGTGAGTAGTGGAGAATTCAAAGCCATTTAGAAAAGTGCTCTTGAATTGACTCAAATAGTCTATTTCCAGAGATCTAGTTCCAGGAGGTCTGAGCCCCATCCTCAGCTCCCAGTTTTCAATGTAGAGAGCTTGATCACTCCCTCCCCGGCTCCATTTGAGCGCTAGGGTAAGGGCAATATGCAGCAGAACAGATGCTGTGGCAGGAGTGTGTTTACATGAAGCCGCTGACAGCAGATGCCAGCTTGTAAAATTAGCCAATAAAAATACCAGCATCACTGTTTACAACTACTCTGAGCAAGATGGGCTGCCAGCAAACTGGAAATCACATTGCACTGACACGCCAGGTTAGAGATACAGCATTTGGCAGAGGATCGTAATTTTTAGGCTATAAGAAGTGGGATACACAGTCGAGTAGAAGAGAATCAACCAAGGGCTGCTCAACAGTCTCAGCCCTTCTTGCTTTACCTTCAAAAAGGACTCCAGTGTTAAAACATACAATAGCAAAGACAAAGAACCAGAAGTAATCTAAGTAAGAAACCACACGTCATTAACTACTTAAAGCATTTTTTGTTGTACTTCTCTGGTCAAACTGGAAATTGAGCCATGTTTTTACAAAGCAGGAAGCTGTCACTTCAACTTAAGCCACGTCCATTACTTTTTCCAATCACAAATCTAATAAAAAATTCTTATTTTGTAGGAAGTTGTTGTCTGCAGCTCACCTACACAGATGTGGAAATGTTCAGAAGGGGTTATTTAAGAAGACTAAAATAGCATTGAAGTTTCTCCCGTTAATGATCATTAGGAGTTCTGAATCGTTTGGGATATCATTAATACCAGCAACTGGTCTAAAGGAATTGAAATCCTTCAACAAAAGGATCAGAAAATGTATATTTAAGCACACCTATAGCTGTAGTCAATACAATCCACTTGCATTGTGCCAGCTGAGCAAAGTTTTTGAAACATATTTGCCCATCCCTTAATTTCCCTTAGCTGGAAAATATCACCCTCCATTTAAATCTCAGTTAACAATTTCTATTACATTCTCAACTGGGAAACTAGAATTAGAAAGTGAAGCATTACAGAAATGGATACATTTCAAAGATTAAGTTCCAGAACCAAATGATCAATTATTACTTTTATTCTAAGGAAACACACAACCATAGTTCAACCCTCTAACAAAACACTCGCTTTATAAACGTTAATAAGCTATCAATAGCTTCTGTAAGCTTCTTAGAGGCAACAAGTTAAAAATGAACATAAGTAAAACAATTGAAGCATTACAAATGTTATAATTAAAAATAACCTGCTGCCCTCTATAGTTAGAGACTATTATAAACTAATAACATATTACACTACTGCAATGTATCTATGAAACCACACTTTTTCCTTAAATGCCAAGTAGCTTTGGTCTTTTGTATTACAAAGCAACCTATAATAAATGAAACAAAAAGAACAGAATTAGAGGACTGAAAACATGTTGCCAGTGAACTTAATGAAGCAAATTTTAGAGACTTTAAAAGAAACTACTGTTTTCCTCAATACCCTGGACAAGCTAATAAACATAACCTATGCCAACCGCCAATGTAAAAATAGCAACAAACTGTCTTCTCCTTTGCACTTTTCTTACAATGAACAAGCAAAAGGTTAAGCTTGGCACCCAAGCAATAAATAGTTTCTGAGACTTTTCCCAGCTGTGTCCAAGCAGCCATCAGACACTAGTGCTAGAAAGGTTGCAGGTGGAGCAATCTTTTGCTGGTTTGGTGGGGGGTGAGAGGAAGTTGTGTTGTAGGAGCTGTTATTCCTTCTGGAAAATGGAGGTGTGTTCTCATTAGTTCAAGGCTTTTGGTAAGAAATTCATGTATATATCATTAATGATAAAGGGTGAGGGTATGGTGAGCTCTGGGTCTGAAAGCCTACAAAGATATCTTTGAGTTGTGACTGTATTTTATTGTTAAAGTGGAAGTTTTCAGCTGTGTGGAAACCTTTATGAAAGGTCTTTGCTTGGTGGCAGTCGTGTTAGTAAGCTCTTGAGTTTCTTTTCTTGTAAACTATGTATGATTCTATTTATGTTTTTTTCCTAATGAGCTGTTATTCAGAGTTTGCTTGGGGCATCTCGGGTACACAGGAGAGCTCTGATTCTCTGTTACTAGAGCATGTTTAATACAGGATGTGGAGTATAATGGTTCTAGGCTTTGGGAGCTAAGAAAGCTTTTTTCCTTCTATAGTAAGAACTTGTCTTTTCTGTTTTCTCTGTTTATCCTTGAGAAATAATATTGTAACTTTTTCTTTCTGAGCCACTCTTTAACTTACTTATATATTTCTTATGAGTAATAGTTTTCTTTCTCTGGGACGTTGAGCAAGGAGAGGGAGGCTACTGGGCTTGGCATCACACAATATCCTGAGTTGAAAGGGACCCACAAGGGTCACCAAGTGCTACTCCTGGCTACACACAGCACCACCCAAAAAATGAATCCTATTTCTGAGTGTTGTACAAATGCTTATTGAACTCCAGCAGGCTCCTGGTATATAAACAGGGAACTGGGACTTGTAAAGAGGTGGACTTTTGGTGTTTCTCCCTGTGATAACTTTTGTTTCAGAGAAGTAGCTAAAATTAGTTATAACTTGAGGTCTTCCTAGGGAGACCAAAACCTGATTGTCTCAGCTGGCTCAGTTAAGCTTTGCCTGCTGGGTACAGGTGCAAGTTATCTGCCTGGTTCAGTGCAGGCTGCTTCTGTGCACAGCTGCTGATGTACTGGACAAGATTTGTTTCTCTGCTTAAGCATATGCTGAGCTTTATGCTCTGGCTAACTTTGCTGATGTGTTTGAAGCTGCTTCAGGTGCCTAAAGTTAGGCATATGCAAGGAACTGCAGAAAAATTACTTGCTTCTACAGCAAGTGTAGAAAAATGGTCTCTGCAATACCTGATGTGATGAATCTCCACGATCTGCAGTCTTACTGCCATGACCTTACAGGGCAGTGATTCAGCCTGTTTCCCCATACTATGGTATGGGTCTAGGGACCTCAGTCATGCTCCACCTGTGAACTGGTGCTTGAGTGCAGTACTGAGGAGTCTCTCAAGGTGCATGTGCTTATACTTAGGAGCCTGAATGCATTATTTACATCCTTGATGGGCTTTGTGTTAACTATCCCTTTCCTTTAATACAAGATTCTCATGTATTAAAGACTACCAACCAGTCTTCACATATGGTCTTTCCTAAATAAGAGTGTAAGCCACTTCTACCACAGTTCTGTAGAACTTAACAGCTTTACTCTTGGTGCTAGTGTGCTATTTCTGAAATATTTTGAAATAATGCTTAACCCTTTCACTCCGCATTTTCTTTCTAATCCGTGTATGCCAAGTTCTCCATCTAAGTGTGCATGGTGGTGTTTGGCTTCTGAAGCCTCTAGAGATTGACTCTTTAGTCTTTTTATGGAATATAAGGTACTTTCTTACTGGGTTTCCTGAGGACATGTACCATACTAACAATAGTTGTAAGGTGCTCTTCACTGTAAGTGCTTGTTCATGCTGGAAAACTGAACATCTTCACAGGTTTAACTTCAGTAAACTAAAGTAACTTCTGTCTTTGGCAATTTCATGTTCCTTGCTGGTGTTATTTCCACAGGGTTTATTTCAAAATAATTATTTCACACACTAATTTATGGAAGCTACTCTAATGGGAAAAAGTTATTGACTGGCTAATTTTCCTTTAACAAACTGTAATGGCCAGTTGATTTTTATGGTCTCACCATCTTAGATGTTTTTCTTCCACATGGTTGTGCTGTATCTGATAATAACTGTGTTCTACCAACAGGCAAATTATTTAAAAATACACATTTAATTATTGTAGCACACTGTTACGATCTGACTTATATCATTTTTAAAATAAGGAATATGGAGTTAGCTCATCACATACCATACATGACACAGGCTCAGAAAAATGGCTTGTTGGATATGAGTGTGAAGTCTCAGGCTTGTAGCAGGTGACCACCAGCTCCTTCCTTCAGCACCTCTATTTAGACCTGGGCACATAAGAGACATGAGAATAGAGTATTATTCCTGTCTCTCCAGATGACCAATGACAATTATCACCTGATTTTTATTTTTAAGTGAACTGTGCAATATGTAGACGGAGAATGTTTCCTTTAGCTGAAGTCCTGCTTCTCTGTTTAATGTAACTGTCTGGCTCTCCTTACCTGTCAATATTATATTTAAATGTCTATCAAAAGACCAAAGTAATATGGGGCCAACTCAGAAGAGATCAGGCAGTTGAGTCATGGTATAATTTATATTGATATATATATATATATGTATGTGTATATATGACAAAGCAGTTTTCCCAGCTTTCTGTAAGTGGGATAGGTATTTGGGTAGCACTGGGTTCCTTGCTTTGAAAAACTTGCTTTTGCCAAGAAAAACAGAAGTTGCTGTTGTGGTGCTTGTGCTGTACAGGGTCCTTTATAAAAGAACTAGTTGTAAGTATTTCCTCAAATTAAGTCTCTGATTTCCCCTGGCTTTTACAGCACTTTGCGGTCTGGCTTCAGGCAAAATATTTGGTAACTTGTATTTCAGATGGTGTGAATACTCGTGGGTTTTCCCCAAACTAGATTCTCCAACCTGAAGTAAATTGCAGAGCTTGGTGTAACTGCATAGTATACTTCTCTGCATAGTGAGAAGAGGTTGGCCTTGGCTTAAGAGGTTTGCCTGAGGGAAATGTTGATTTTATTGGACTGACACTCTTAATCTAATTGTTTGATGGCTAACCAAAACATCCATGCTGTTCTCCAAAATGGAGGTAGAATGAAACAGCTTGGAGTGAAATATTTGACTTAACCAGCAGTTAAGGTGTCTTTGCACCAGATAAATTTACATTCACTTGGTTTTGTCTTTAGGGAATTCTGGATATATGCTAAAACATATTTTGAGCCTCACCTGCAACAGCAAATGTGGACCATATGTGTGCTGTCGCCAGCAGTCCGGGGACTTACCCAGAGTGTGCAGGAACTGGGTTCATATCTACAAGTGACTACAGGTCTGACAACACTTGAGTGAAACATCATGATAGTATTCAAGGGTTGCTGGCTTCCCATGGTGTACAGAAAAATAGCTCCAGCTCAGAAGTTGGATGCTCTTGTTCATATTGGGCTGTGCTGTGAATTAGTATGACAAACTTGACTCGGGCAAATACTGCACGAACATTATCTGGGGTTCTTGACCCCAAGAAGTGGGAGCTGACTGAAGGTTGATGTAGACGATTAAATTATTTGATATATTCCACTTGCTTGTACTGTCCAGAGTTCCTAACCTGTCTGTACATCCATTTGGACAAGTTTCAGATTTTCCGAAGTGTTTACTTTGCAAAGTTAAGGTTAGGAAGGGAGTCAAGTGCAGCACCTTGAATTCCACTTTTTCCTCTGGGACCTTCAGCAAGAGCTCAGCTGTCAGTTTCTCTTCTGACCCATCTTGTTTGCTCCCTGGAGCAATGAAGGATCTGCATCCTCTCGCGTGGTGGTTAATGCTAACAGAAAACTGACGGTTTGTTTCCTTGCTATTCTGCAGTATCATAATGTGTTTAAAATATACAAAATCCCATTGTCTCTGCACTGTTAATGTAGTAAGTTCTAATGGTTGCCTCAAACTATCAGTGCTTGAACTTTATTTTGTGAGTTATGGACTTGATGGAAAATAACTGGTGGTACCTGCTGAGCTGACCTGTACGGTGTTTGGGAAGGAGTGTGGATTGAAAGCACTGCTTTTTGGAGATGCTGAGCTCCTTGGTTCCATTGTGAGGGTACAGCAGCACTCGGGCTACCTGCAGCTCAAGTATGCTCTATGGCACCGGTGTATTTATGAATGTGGTGTCCATGCTGTGAAATTAAGCAAGATGTATTTTTCAGAATGGCCCTCTTGGTTGTATGGATGAGGGGCCAGAGATAGTGTGCTCTAACACTCAATCTTTGTGCTCTCTTTTGCAAAGCAGCAGTTATTTCCCTTGTAGCCTGCAAGCAGATACTGCAGAAGATGAGGAATAGCTAGAAACTCCAAAATTAAACTTAAACTGACTTCCTATCTTGCTGTGCAGTTCATACAGACCTTGGTCATAGGAGCTGATGTAAGCTGCAGGGGTCTAGCTCTTGGTGGAGGACTGTAGAAGTTCCCCTTGTATGGGGGAAAAAAAATAAAATGTTTTGCAAGTAGTGCAAGATAAATGGCTGTTAACAGGCAAGCTGCCAGCAGCATGAGGGCTGCCACAGCCTGGTGTGTGAGTGCAACTGCAGGACACGCTTGTTAATAAAATGAGGTGCTTAAGATCTTAAGGCAATAACTGATCAGGTGCTGTACATGGGTGGGAAAAAAAAAAAGCATTTTAAGCAACTTCCTTGTTAACTGCAATCACACAAACAGGCAGCATTGCTATACTTGGTCTTACTCCAAGACGACTGGCTTCTGAAGCTTATGAAAAAGCTCGTGTTGCGTTAGTAGCAATGCTGTTCCTTGTCTTAAACATATTGGTGGTATGGATAACATATGATAAAATCAGAACAGATTGTGACCCTCCCAATTTGAATGTGATTCTTGCAAAGTCAGGTTCTAGCCAGGGGCTTTTAATTGTGTTATTCGCAATCATGTATATTAATTATCTGTGATCATGCTGTGTAGAGGAAAATTACACCCAATATGTAATTTCCCTCAAGTGTATGGCTACACTGTCGTTGGATGGCAATTTTTGTTGTTGTTTTTTGTCGGTGGAGAGAAATCTTGCCTATGCATCTCCCCACTAGTTTCCTTTGTCTCCTAAAAATGGATCTTGACATGTCAGTTTCGTTGGAAAAAATACTGAACTGACAGTTGAAGAAATGCAGGTGGATGAGAAAGTTATGTGCCTTGGGCATATAATAGCTTAATTTGCTCTTTCATGAGTGAATAGGTCTGTCTTGCAGGATTTTATATTTATCTACTATCTTTGGTAGTAGATTGAGGCAAGATAATTCATCTTCATTCATTAAATCAATGTGAGAATGTATTCAGAATAGGCTGGCATGTCATCTGTTGTACTCGGGGTGGTTTGACTCGTAGTGGAATAATGTTGATCACAGTGCAGCAAGGCTCTGATGTTAGCGTGTGCAATTTAACTCAGTAAATTTGGCAATCTGTCACAGGAGTGGTAAAATAGTGACTTGTGTCAAAGGCACACTGAAGTCTGTTTTTACATCCTTTTGGAGCTTATCCTTGTTTCCACCTTACCTGTGGAAGCTGACACTTGAACTACTGTGAGCAAGATGGTCTACTACCCAGCACCTGTGCCTGAGGTGTCTTCCAAAAGCTTTTGCCTGCTAAGGTATGTGAGGCCTGGATTTTCCCAAAAGGCTCAATACGAGCATGTTCTCTACCCTTCAGAGGGGTTTAGAAAAGCCTATACCTTTGGACCCAATTGCACAGGTCATAAGGGAGGAAATATTTTTTTTTAAATACTTGAGCTCTAGTTTATTATAGAAAAACAGATATAAAGACTGTTTAAGGTTAGAAAGAAGGGTGCCAGTGATATCTTGATCCCTTAATTTGCAGGATGGTGATATGGCTGTTTTTAGGCCAAAACCCTGGGAGGAAATCCTGCAACTTCAGGTCTGAGATGGACCTGTTCCAGGCTTAGGGGCAGGAAAATCATATCCCTTCACAGGACAAGGTGCCTCTTCAACAGGACAATGTTGAAACTGCCTCAAAGTTGTCTTGTAGAACCAGACTCAAATGTTGCATCTGGTCCTGGGCATTGTTTTACTAGGGATTCTCAGTTATCTTGGCAAAAATCGTATGGAGGAGCCATTTCAGGCCAGTTCTAAATTGCTCATGGCTTGACTTTTCTACAGAATGGTAGGAAATGACTGTAACTCCTTCTCTGACAATGTAACTTTGTCTCTGAGTGAAAAATTATCTGTATTTCTAGGTGTTGTTCAAATGTGTCTTGATGTCTGGCAGGCTTGGTGCTGTGACCACTTCCCTGGAGAGCCTGTCCCAGTGCCCAACCACCCTCTCAGTTGAAAAACCTTCTCCTAATATCCAACTTGAACTCCCTCCAACACAGCTTCATGCCCTTCTCCCACCTTCTCTCAGGTCCTACTGCTGGTCACCAGAGAAGAGATCAGCACCCAGTGAGCAACATAAGAAGCTGAAAGTAGACTTCCAGCTTTCCTTGCTGATTCTGTTCTGCTAATTAAGAACACCCAAACACTGCAGCAAGCTCAAAATAAATAAATTAAAATTTTGAACAAGACCTGTCAGACTTAGGAAAAAAAAAAAAAAAATAAAGGACAAATACCTGGGGAAGTGCTCTGCTTTTCCAGGAAGGCAGAAGTTAAGGCTGCCCAGCAACTTTCATTTGGCCAATTCTGCACATGGAGTATGATCACGTATTTAAATACTGGCAGATTTTTTGCCACAAGTTCCCTACTTGTGTTATCATACTGAATGGACTTTCTCCGGCGGCTCTGTCAAGGGAAGAAGTGCTGAATTTTTGGAGCTGAGACTGAAGTCAATGGGAGTTCTCTTAATCAGACTATTACGTGTGCATGTATGTTTGCCTTTGTGGCTGTATACATCTTTCATGTTTTCCAAAAGCACACCAGATGGCCTCAATGGCGTTATTCTGATGTGTGTGGCCTTTGGTTAAGCTGGAGGAATTTCTTGTGGCTGCACCAGTTTCTCATCTAGCTCTTGGTGGTAGCGTGCTGTAATCTGTGGTACAGCCTGGCCCTGTAGAGAGATGGGGCTTCCACTTGGCTGAAGGGTTGCCCAGGAGCTTGCTGACAGCAGGGGAAGGCTGACCTGGTATCTTGACTCAGCTCCAGGCATTGAAAGGAGATGTTTTCTCCAGGTCAACCATTTGACTCCAGATGTGGCCACATGTGGTCAAGCTCTTCTTTGTCCTAGCGAGCCCCTCTGTGTGCTGATCGGTCCTGGACTTGCTGGCAGGCAGCTACTTCAACATCGCTTGCTCCTGCACGGAGGCTCCTTATTTCAGGTCCAGCCTATTTGCCGATTTTGTACTAATGTCTGATTTAAAACTATTTTCAGCCTGTAATTACTACAATGAAAATACCAAAGAAATTGATTTCTTATATTCCTCACATTATATTACTCTGGATTCCTGTCTAAGTGCTGAGGGGTTAAATATGATTCATGTAATCTACTTTCTCACTAATCATTTATTCAATTACCTATTAGAACTCGGGCAAGAAAGACCAAAAACGGAAAGGGGAGAGACCAACCCACGGTGTATTTCCAATAAAATTCTACAAACAACCAATCATTAATTATCTAATCAGCATTCTCTGAGTCTTTTAGCCATAATCTCATTACTGTAATTAATTGCAAGAATCATTTTGTAAACAGAGCACAATAAAAGTATATGCAACATAACAGCACCCAAATTAAATCTAAATCCCAGAATGAATAACAGAGAAAGCTGGGAGATATTACTAAGAGAGGGTGTCATTAAAGAAGATCATATTTCAATGTCAAAATCTGGTGGACTACTTGTGCTATGGGAGTAAATCAATAGTGTTGCATTGAAAAGACTGGGCCAGATCCACTTTGGTGCAATTAATCACAACTCCATTAAAGCTCAGAGGGGTGGAGGAGGCTTCCTAGCTAGTAAAAATGAATCTCTTGTAGTTAGAGGGGCTGGTACATGTTGGCAAAGCTGCCGCACTAGGCTAGTTTTTTGCACCTAATAGTTATGGTTGTCAGCCTAAAGGATTTAGGAGAGCTCGTCCTTTTCCTTTTAGTGGTAAAGACGTGCTTGAAGGTTTTCACATACTGTTGAACATCCTCCTTTGGGCCAGTTTTTTGTAGCCCTTCACTTTGATAGTGGTAGCTCTACTCTGCTTTATTTTGGCTACTTCTGTAATAAATAATCAAATGATACAGACATCCCCACAAATACCTGCTGGGCTTACAGCAAAGTTATTGTATGACATTATCAGGATTCTCCATCTAATATTCTAGCAGCACGTTACTGTCTTTGCCCTTACCAGCCTTTTGACTGCAGCGAGTATTTTGTCAATTTTCCCCTTTTCATTTAATTCTTCATTAATTTTTTTAAGGGATCAATGCCAGGATTCATTTGAAAGCTATAACACAATATATAAAAGAACCCCAACAACCATGGGCTTTGTTGTGCCATTGATTTTTTTGAGCAGAATTCCCTGCTGACTGCAGTGGGGAGTTGCTCAAAGATATTGATAGCATGTGTCCCTCTACAGAGAACTTAGATTAAAAACACAATACCTTCTAGTCAAAAAGGTCTGTGTGGAGTGCATTAACTTGAGGAAAAGAATTGTATGAGAATCCACAAAAAAAAAGCAGGCAGACTCTAAACAACCCCTGGTAGAGAAAGTGTTCAGATGGATGCTGTAATGCAAGGAAAAACCCCCATTAATGCCTTCCACCTCTGCCTGCTGGGACCTGGCTAAGTACTGGCCAAACAGAGCTCCTTGCAGGGATGCAGAAAACAAGTATTCCTTTTGGTAGCTGCTATGGAGGTGCTCCTGGTTTTAGTCTACCTGGATTCCCTGACCAAGGTCAAAGTTTTGAGGAAGACTTAAAAGTCTGGTCTTGCATTGGCAAACATGATGTGCCAGACTTGGTGTGGTACCATGCCAGTGTGGGTTAGGTGGTACATTAGAAAGCTTGCCATGACATTTTATGTGTTTGTTGAGCTCCTGAATCCAGAGCATCCTTTAAACCCTCTGTCAAAGAAAATTCTACAGAGGAAATGCAGAATGCCTTGTTAATTCAGTTTTTAATGATGAACGCCCTGTGGCTTTCTCTTTGATAATCACAGTTTGTTTCCACGAGCAGGTCATACCTTTTTTAGCTCACTATGCCCCTTAATAAGACTGCAAATGCCTCCAGGTAAAACTGAGTGTTAGTCAGTTAGTTGGTTCTGTAGATGAGGGGAAGATCTTAGAATACAAAGAAGTGGAACTGTGGCCAGCGCCTGTTTTGCAGGCATATAGAGTGAAATGCAGCTGAGCTGGAGAACTGCATTTCATTGTGACCAAGAGAAGATGTTTTAAGTCACTGACTAATTTTGTTTTTAAAGACCTAAATGTTCCTAAAGTGTTTTTGCCTTGGAAGGGTGATTCTGATGTTTTATAGAGTCAGCCTCATGTTTAAATTCATTTGTCTTCAACAATGCACTACTACATTTAGCAAGTATATTTTAATGCCAGGGTTAAATTAAACTCCCTTTCTTTCCAGTAAAAAAATAAAGTGCACAAGCTGCATGAATTAGTAATTCCCAAAGTAATAAATATTATCAACTTATTCTAAGACACTGGGATAATATTTTTGTGGTTTTGGACCATTAGCCAATTTTTACATACGTTGTATTTGGCATGCTAGAGATGGCATAGAGGTGCCTATGTTTTTTTCAGTACAGCTGTTAGATCAATGTCATCACTTGATTTATACTGCACGTCAGCAAGCCCTGGGGGATGTGTCCACCTCTCAGGCTATAGCAAGGATGCCAGGACCTTTCACAGGACCAAGGCATTACTCCACCGATGCTGCATCCTTCTTACGGCTGCAAGGGAAAGGTGTTTGGTTTCTGGTGCTGGGGATGCTTTGGCATCTGCAGAAGCAGCTCAATCCCTTTTGGGTTTTGGCAGACTGGGTGCCTAAGCTGCTTGGGATTTGAAGGAGAGAGAATGTTTTTCCTGTGGGGCATTTACTGGCTTGGATTACATGGCCAGGAAAGCATCTGATGTTATATTGAACTGTACTTGCTTCTGTGCAGTGTCTGACATGAGATTATTTTTAAAGTTTGGGTGCTTAAAAAGGTTTTGGAAAATGTTAGCTGTCATAAACAGTAGCATTTCCTATTGGAAATGGGTTTTACTTTCCAGGTAGCAGTAATAGCTATTTAGCCTCAATGAATTACATGGCACTTTGCATTGGCTTTAATCCTGACCCTCAAAGAATAGGTTTTACCATCTGCATGATAACTGAGTTTGGGAAATCAGCTTCTGAAGGAATAGTAGATGCATCATGTGTCCACGTGGGATTATTAAACTGAAACAGCTACATGGTATTTTGTCAGTCGGCTCCCATCTTCAATTTGAAACCCGGACAGCTCAGTTTCTCCATTTACAGCTTTGAATATACTCAGGGAACTAATAAACTGAAATGACAGATGCAGAGGGATTACAGGATATCAAGCAGTATTTTCCAAATGGGGTAACAACTGCTATGAAAAAAACATTCTGTTGTGGTAATGAAAGTTATCTTTTTACATCTTCTGCTTGCTGGTCTGGAATCACCAAAGAGATAAGAATTTCTCCTGCAGATAAAACACTCAGCAAACCTGCTGTGGGGTGTTTGCCAGGAGTTTGCACTCTGAATAGCAAATGTAAATAAACCCTTCACCATTACGTTGGGAAATAATGGATATAGCACTCCTTGCTGCTTAGTCAGACTTCAATCTTTTACTTCTCTGAAACTCTACCCTTTTGTTGTACCTGTGTGAGACTAATGAGGTTTTGGTCAGGCTTTGAGGCACTCTGGGGCAATGATGGGATTGTCAGATTCTTTGTCTGTAGCCTTTCACAGGCCACTGGTCCCTCTGAAGCATGGGCTGTAATTAGAGGACAGAATTGGGCATGCAAAACCTTCCCTTGAGAAGCCACCAAGGAATATGGGACTTGGGAAGCCTTGCTGAAAACAAATGAAAGCTGAAGCCAGGGACATCTGAACAGAGTTGCTGTGAGTCAGAATATCTCAGTGCTGAAAAAGGCACTTAGCAATACCCCCGTGGCAAGTGTGTGCAAAAGAAGAGCATCTTAACATTGGATTATTTGGGGAAAAAAGTCCTCTATATTTGCACAAGGCCTCTATACTTGCACTAGAAGCTATTCCTTGTAAGAGTTTTTAATATTTGGTGGGCAATGCTATGCTTAGGATCTCAAGGCAAGAAGAATACTGATTTCACTTGATTTCTTTCCAACCTAGAAAAGTGTTGGTTTTTGTAGAGAAACTTCAGGCATGATTTTATGTACTTGTTTAACAGCCTTGTATTAATGGCCTTTCTGCAGAAAGGTGGCCACAAACACATGTGCATTCTCCTTTTTTTTTTTTTTTGTCTCTGATTCTCAGCTAGTGATGAAGCTTTCTTAATACTGCTTGGTAATATTGTATAAAGGGATTCAGGGGAACTTGACAACAAACACAAAATACGTGGATGGTTATATGCTGTGTGTAATATAGCAGAGAATTCTCCAAGCCCCCTAAATGCTGCAGCTCCTTTCTTCAGGATTTACTGGTGTGGTAATTTTGAGGCTGTGTCTTTATCCCTGTGTAATGGCTGCAGAAGCCTCTCTGCCGAAAAGGAGGACAGGCTTTGGGATCAGCCTGGACAATTTGCAGTGTGTAGGGTGTCTTCTCCCAGGATATTCAAGCTAATCATGCTCATTTATTTCTATATATAGAAGATCTCTATCTTTTTGCATGGAGAGAAACCCAATGTCCACGCAGCCTGCTTTGTAGCCTCCCTTTCTCTTGAGAAAGCAGAAATAAATAAGCAGGCAGAGCTGTGACTTGCTGAAGCAAATGTTTTTTGTTTTTTTTTTTTTCAGTTTCCTTGATTTCAAAAAATAATTTGGTGGTTATTGAGGAACCTGTGGGAGTCGTCACTCACCTCTTAGTCCATTTTCTTCTCTGAGTAATTCTTATGCATCTAACATGGCATTTCTCCATGGGGCTCACCCAGGGTGCTCCTCAGATGAGTTTCAGCTGCTGCAGTAATGCACGCGATAATCTTGCCTATAAGTCAGCTGGCAAAGTGGTGTGGCAGCTGGGCCTTCATCATGCTGCTCAGGCGCATGGTGTGTGCTAGAAGCATCCTTTTATACTGGGATGTGCAAATACCTTGCTGTCCTAGCCTTCTCATTAGGCTTTCTCACAAATGAGCAAGCTGCAGGCTTGCTATTCTGCCTTAATTCTGTCACACACAGAATGGAGAATGACAAAGTGGTTGGTCCTGAAATAAAGGGCATGTTAGATTCTCCAACTCCTCTGTGTTCTTCATGAGGACACTTTTCTGGAGGAAATCCCCCCACATCATGCCTGAAGATGCATTTCTGCCACCTTAAAAGATGTATTGGCTGAAGCATCTTAAAATTTCTTGAGTTTCCGTAGAAGTTGGGGATAGCATTATTAGACCTTCTGATAACGTGGTCACGGGTTTTGTGTGTGGGTAATAGGTATCTTAGCTGTGGGGATGAATGCACAGCTAGACGCTTTGCCACTACCCCTTTTCCGTCTCTTTTTAGTTTTCCACACATGTGGACACTTTGTATTGGTATTAGTAAGTGGAGCATTTCCTCCATTTCCAAGCTGCTTGTCTACCGGAGACTTGAAGGCTTAGACAGGGTGTGGTGGGACCTTCTGTAATTCAACAAGGACGGATGCCAAATCCTGCCCAGTGCAGGCAGCAGGTGGAAGAAGTGCTGGCCCTTCTTCCCCACAGGATGGGCCATGGAACCTGTGATGAAGTTATCAGGAGCTTCCAGTAAAACTGCTTTGTGATGACTGTGAGATGTGTTTTTGAAGGTACTTACCCCGGAGGAAGTAATTCACTCCTGGGTCAATCCACTGACTTATTTCTGTTGCAGCCCTGAGATTAATCCTTCCAGGGGTGCATGTAACAAACTGGAGAACTGCTGTTTTATTGCGCTTGTGGCCAATATTTTAATTTCTGTTTCCTAACTTGGGTATCTCCTCTTCCCTCAAACACCGCCAGTGTAAGGTTAAAGCTGTCTCTACTGCTCAGCTTTAATGAATCCTTGCAATAAAGCTTTCAGCAGCATAATATCAGTGAATCTGTGGTGGCCGCTCAGACACCTCCATCCATCAGTTTTCCTGAGAAGCATGGCAGAGGACCTGTGTTATACAACGCACATAACAAAGAGACAAATTCCAGCTCTGCTACAGCGACATTTTTCCTGAACAAGATCCATAGGCTGTTAATGCATTACAGGCCCAGAAATGTTAAATGCAAATATGAAGAAGGGATCTGCTTTTTCTAGGGAAGATTATTCATTTCTTGGCTCTGAATATCAGATAAGACTAATTTCTGACACATGGATTTGAGGTTTTTGTATTGCAGAAAAGCTTGCAATCCTCAACACCCTCTCCATTCCCTGCAAACATTTAGAACAGCTATTTTCTCCTTCAGATGACAATTTTCATTTCAAGCAGGCTACAAGAGGTCATTTAGCTAATTTATGTGGAGATGAGGGAGGGCTGGTGGCACGGGCTTGAGAAATCAGGGAGATATGCAGCAAATAAGACTGCAAAAATAGTTGATGAAGTGCCATTGCTGTCAGCATTTGCAACTGTAGATTAAGGTGTTCACATCCTAATTTAGCCTTGTGCTTGAGGCACACCATTAACCTCCTGACAGCTAGCAAAGTGCATGCACTGTGGACCACCTGATCATTTTTCCCCCCCAAATGTTGACTGTTTAAGTGCTGCAGAAGTGTTAATGCTCTCTGGCCACGGGCTCCGGTTCTAAATTTAAACCGAACTGATTACACGGAGATACAGAGCTGATGCTATTGAAAGGGACAGCGTGTTGTCTGTGAAATACAGACAACATTCACCACTATTGTCACACACATCAACAGCCTGGCTTCTCCTCTCCAAGCTGTGTTTCGGCAAATTCCGGAATAATAAAAATTCAGACCATGTTATCTTCTATGAGTAATTCTCCTGCTTATGTGATGTTATTCCAGGAACTGTGCTCTGCCAATGCCAACACTTGGCACAGGTTTTGCTCCAACTCTTGCCCTGCTTTTAAGCAGATTTTAACTATCACACATGGGAGATTATGGTGTGTGGGATATTTGTTTTTCTGTGACAGGTCTGTGTTGACTTTGATATTTGAAAGATAGCTCCTGTTATAAACCTTACTTGCATTCATCTTGATATGGCGTGAATAATAATGGAATGATTTTCTCGTGCTGCGCATCAGTATGGTTTCCAAAGGCTCCCTGAAATGTTTTATTTAAATATGTGCAAATCCAGCCAGTAAAATGCCTTCATAAAAGCCAGTCTAAATCATGGTCTGAAAGTGGAATCCCATACATGGTTGAGTAAGGTACGATGGAGAAATAGCAGTTCTCTGCTGTCGTGTGCCCAGACCACGATGGCAGCACCTTTCTTCCTCCTCAGCTTGCTGCAAGTTGTTCCAAGGGCAGATTTTATTTAAAATGATCAGAAGAATGTTTCCAGTGGGATTTGCTATCTAAGCAGGTTAGCTTAAACTATTTCTGGATTTTCTTGTTCTCCCCTCTGAGGTGCGGGGATTTGCAGAATTCTTTGCTTGATCCTGTCATCATTTCTTTGGGTGGGAAGAAAATATCACCTTGCTCTCGTAGCTCTCTGAACTTGCTGGAGGTTGCAGCACCCTCCTGCTGTGGAGGAGGCTTTTTTGCAGGGGTGCAAGCCAGAATAGATCTGTTAATTGTAACACTGCTGTCTGCTCCTCTGCCAGCCCTTTATCCTGTGCTAGGGCACAATAAATGTTAGTAAGTGCAGAGAAATTTTCACCGCCATGAGGTTTCTGTTTTTATATGGAAACTTACTATCTTCATAAGGAACGATCAGGGTAATTGCCGTATGCTTTGGATTCCTTGACCTTTGTTTGAGTAGTGGCTGGCAAGCTCTGAGCTGATTATTTTTGTTTAGCTTGAGATTTGCTCACACTGGATGCAGCTCACTTTGTAGTTTGAGATCCGTGGGGGAACTGCATTGCTCTGCCCTCCTGCAATGAGTCACCTCGTATCCAGGTGAGTCAGCCCCAGAGCATCCTTGAGTCATCCCTTAGCTATCGGTCTGCAAGGAAATGGACCTTGCCCAGAGCACTTCTGTTGCATTTCATAGGCTGAACTTTTTGGGTGTTTTCCCAAAAGACACTGGGAATATTAGCCATTATCAGACTTCTTATCTCCATGAGGAAAAAGGTATGGTTATATGCCACTGTGTGCAACTGGGTGTCTCTTAAGTACATGAAATGTCTGGCATGGAAACTGAAGACATGGGGAGAAGTTATTTTTTTAGAGAGCTCAGAAGATGCAAGTATAATAAAACTTCCATCACATGAGGAAGAATAAGAAAGTGAGAAAGTGTTATCACTGTTTTTCCCTATATTCTTTACCATGACCTCCTTTCAGATATCTGAGCTGTTAAGGATGCTTGAGAAAAGGCTGGTAAGCACTGAGTCTGCTTTGGCTTATTCAAGCTGTGCTATTCAAATGCGTTATCTTGAGCCATGTTAGTGTTACACTTCATTTTGCTGTGAAATAATATTTTTGGTGATCTCTGCACAGAGGTAGCAGCAAGCCATGGGTATAGATGTATCTTCTGTCTTGCAAGACAGTGGTGGCCTGATGGAGGAGAAAGGAAATATCCCAGTATCACAGGGATGCGTCTCTACATTCTGTACTGGGAGGGGCTTTGTGCTCTTTGAAAGGTGAGAATAAGGAGGGAGCATACATGCACTTGAGATTTTCTTGATATTTAAAGGCATTTTTGGTGAATGCTTAGTGACCACGTAAATTGTTTGCTCTGTGGGCTGGTCTTCTACCATTACAATTTTTATTGACTTCAGGCTTGGTTCAGAGAACGAGTTCCTCTAACTTTTCAGACTGCAACAAATGGCTGCTAATTGCTTACATTTTTAGATTGTTTCTATGTGAAATGCAGAACTGTACTAAAATTTACTATCTAGCCAACTCTCTACACAGGCATTTCAATATTGAATTCCTCCAGGTGACTGTTGAGGGCTTAAACTAGGCTATGTATGTGCCTGAAAGGAGCCGACTCCAGGACAACTGCTCTTTTATTTCTTAAAAAAAGGTAAAATTTACCATTAAATATCAATGTATTGAAAGCAATCTCATGTCTCTGCAGGGTGACACACATTTGTGCTGCTAATTGCCCACTATAATGTGCTATTTGCTTTGTTTAATAAACTTGAATAGTTTCCTGGTATGAAACAGTATGCACACACAGTTAGTACTCTGTCTCTTCTAGCCAAAGACAGCAAATTCTCTTTCTTCCTTTGGAAAGATGATTTTCCATTTACTCTCCTGCATTGTCTTGGGGTATGGATATTGCTCTGAAGTGGTTTGCTTGACCAGATTGATCCAGGTAGGCTCACTGCAAGTCTAAACCTGTCTTCCACTGCCCCCAGTAGGTACTACTTTGGCCAAATTTGAGGCACCAGAGCAACATTTTGGGAGACCCATCCCATGCTCAGAGGGTGGTGCTTCCAGGTGAGCTATTTTGTGGCTGCTTCTGGTGGTGGCAGTGGAAGTAAACTCTGAAGGGAGAAATCCAAGCAGAAAATGTGTGGTCATGATGAGAAGCCCTTAAGCCTCTCTGAGCATTACTGGTTTGTGCAGTGCATTATGAATCAGTCTTGGTTTTTAGTCCTGCAGTCTCCAGGGTTGCACTTGTCTGCTGTTCCTTCCCTCTCCCCTGAAGAAGCAGGGGAGAGCTCGCTGCTTGCCTAACCAGCCCTGCATGTGTTTTCTAACAGCCAGTAGCTCCTCAAGCAAGAAGGGACCGAACAGTCTCTGCAGCACCATTTAGGAGTGACAATCAGCTGGTATGAGCAAAAGGGATTTGGGTGTAGACTTGTGGCAATAAATAGGTGAGTGACAGTTGGCAGGGAAGCTTGCATTTTTCATGCTGGTGTAATAAAGATTTATGAAATTCATGTTTTTATTAGAAGACAAGAATGTGTTTGAAAACACGAGTATGACTCCCTATGCAGCAGTGAGTCACTGATTCCCTGGTGCTCGCATGGGAGAGTGGTTGTCTCATACTGCAACTGTGCTAAATGACAGCCTTAGTAGAAACAGGGATTTGGTCTAAAATTTTTTCACATGTAGAACTGACTGTAGTTGTGATTGCTTAGGTTTATTTCAGATTGTCTCTGTGGTACATATGGAGGAGTTCAAGTGCTTGGATGCTGATGAATATGATTTTACAAAAAATAATTATTACTTCCAGTAGGTCAATATGGAATACGTGTTTTTCTCTTCCAGTACTCTTGGGATTTCTGGATGGATAGCTAAAAGCAGAAAACTTTTGGACTAGCCCCCCTGTTCCGGAGCCAGCCCTTTGCTGAAAGGGGGGGGGTTCAGTGAATGCCTTTAGGGAGCCTGGGTTTGAGCTCTGTCTTGAGTGATATGAGCTGCCAATGTTGCTCCAGAGCACTGCTGAAAATACAGCAGGAGGTATTTCACACAGAGGCAGCACCATCCAAATGCTACAGGGAGCAGAAATCCTCTCTGGCACTAAACAAGAAGGAAGACCTGAATTTCAAAGGGGATGGTTTCCCCTTGCTGATGGGTGCCTGTGAAAACTGTATGCACTGTAGGTCAGCTCTAAACCTACCTATAAAGAATTGTGCCATTATTATTTATTTTTTTTTTCTGCAAGATGCTGACACCCTTGCTTAAATTCCTAGCCATTTAAAAATGTTGGTAAGAAATACTTATTTGAGCCTATCAACTGACTTCTTTGTTTGAGGTATTTCATCTTTTAGGATCTGCTTTATTGATTCTGAAGCTCTACATTCTACTGAGGACTGGTTGTCTTTTTTATTGTGCAAGCTTTTTTTTTTTTTTTTTTCCACAGGCTTTGCCTTTGCAAAATTATTCATAACATGTTTTTCTGAACAGAAGCCTAGGCTGTAGAGCCCTTTTCACTTTGCACACTGCTGGGAAAATGAAGAGACTCCCTTTCCAGTGATATGGGATGTTCTGCATTTTATATATAATAAATTTGGTGTGGAAGCTAGGGCCTGGCTTCACCTAATTCCTCTGCATTACTAATAACTGAGCATGTAGGTGATGCAGCAGTAAACCTAATAGGAGAGATGTCTGGTGATGAAACAAGACAGGGAAGGGACCATGAAAAACCTACAAATACAGTTCCCATGAAGCGTGGTCATAGCTCAGATTCTGGCCTAGAGTGGAGGATATCTATCAATATTCCCCAAAGGAAAAATTGATCCTATCTGAGAGAAAACAGATGTCCATTTTTTTCCAACATGCTATGTTTCAGTTACAATTTCTTCATACCCAATGATTCTATTATACCTCTAGTTGCTCTGTTGCAATGGATTTGTCTGCTTTTATGGGGCACCATTAGAGACATTTACCAAAGAGGTCACGTTAGGAATTCCTCAGGCTGTAGTGTCAGGTAACGGTTTCTATAGAGATTTTGAACCGGAGTCTTGAATGCCTTCTGATCACGAAGGCAATCAGAGGCTGAGTAAAATAAAAGTTCAGTAAAACATGAACACTGCTAGCTTTTTGTGCAGCAAGGTTTCTAGTTTTCACATCAGCGAGTAACTCATGAATCCATAGGCCTAATGGGGCTGGCATTTGTCCTATTAACTTGTCTATGCATCAGTGTACAGCTAAGAAAGGCCTCTGTCTGCTTCTGACACTACTGTGCAATGCTGCATCCTTCAAGGTTTCATGTCAAAAGGCAGTGAAGAAAGGTAGTTCCCTTGTAATAACTTTTTCCCACCTACGTGATACAAAATGCTACTCTTCATATGCACCTATGTGCTGATATACTTGTATGTCAGTTATATGCATATATATTTATGTGCAGGTACTGCTGTTTTTGACCTGAGACATCTCTCAATGCCAAAAACCCTTTCCATGTCACTTTACAAAATACATTTTTTCCCCTCCCTTCACCAGACCTCATCTTAATGCTTCTAATGCTCATTTTAGCACCTTCATAGACCTGCAACTACAAGTGTTTCCTATTCTTCTCTATAAATGCCTGTTTCTAACATTGTTTTGCTATTTATTAATTTAAGTAACACCCAAGAGACATAGATAAGATGAAGTCCCACTGAGGCAAATACTGTGCAAATGCATAGTAAAAGTCCCTGCTTTGATGAGTTTACAATACAAACCCCGTTCCTTTGATCAACAATACACACTGGACTGCTGTGCTAATCTTGGTTTGTTCTGAAGCTGTCAGGCTTCTCATTTATCCTCTATTTGATCCTGTAAATTGCAGAATGAAGTCCTTAGATTGACAAGATGGCTGAGGTGGGAGGAAGGATTAAAACACAGTGGAAATAAGGGCAACAAAAATGATTTAATTTCTGAATAATGAGTAAATCACAGAAAAGTGGCTGTAAAGATCTAAGTCTATGGTCATGAGTGATATGATCAGAGAATCACAGAATACCCCAAGTTGGAAGGGACCCATAAGGACCATCAAGTCCAACCCCAGGTTCACACAGGTCTACCCCAAAATTCAGAGCTATGACTAAGAGCACAGTCCCAACGCTCCTTAAACTCCCACAGGCTCGGTGCCGTGACTGCGTCCCTGGGGAGCCTGTTGCAGTGCGCGACAGCCCTCTCAGTGAAGAACCTCTTCCTGCTGTCCAGCCTGACCCTCCCCTGTCACAGCCTGACCCCATGCCCTCGGGTCCTGTCACTGGATAGCACTACAGAGAACAGATCGGCGCCTGCCCCTCCACTGCCCCTCGTGAGGAAGCTGCAGGCCGCCATGAGGCCTCCCCTCAGCCTCCTCTTTCCAGGCTGAACAGGCCCAGTGCCCTCAGCCGCTCCTCATACGTCTTCCTCTCTAGGCCCTTCACCATCTTTGTAGGCCTCCTCTGGACACTTTCCAACAGTTTCACGACCTTTTCGTACTGTGATGCCCAGAACTGCACACAGTGGGCAGAGAGGAACCTCACAAAGCTCAACAGAGGCAAATGCAGGGACTAGGGAGGAATGACTCCATCCTGCATCCTGGGCTCCTCACGAGCAGGGTACAAACACTGATGGAAACCAGCGCTGAGATGCCCCTGGCTGTGCAGGGCCGGGCACGGGGCGCTGCCGGCCCTGCCCGCGCCTCCTCAGGTGCCCTCACGAGGGCCCTCGGGGCACGAAAAAAGCCCTAAAAAAAAAAACAAAAAAAAAACAAAAAAAAAAAAAAAACAACAAAAAGCCCTGCCAGCCATCATCCCCCACCCTGCTGCACAACGCCACTGCCCCGGAGCCGATCGCCTCAGCGAGTGGATGGAGATAGGGGCAGGGTGTTGCCTCTTCAAACACAAGAGCTGGGAGACATCATGGAAACGTGGTAGGTGGCTAAGCCGAGGTGTTTTGTTTTTAACCCTGGTGAACGTGCACTGGCCTTTACCATCCCTTCCCCAACGCTGTGGTTGGTCATTGTTTTTTCTTGGGTAGCCTGGCATGGTCAAAATCTTGAACAAGAAAACAGGCGTGTCCCTGTTGTGCCATACAATTGGATTTGTTCACTCCCAAATATTACCAATGGCGGCCTCTTGTTGGTCTCCCTGATGTCTCCTGGCCTTAGGAGCAGCTGTTTGTCTTAAACTCGGGCCAAAATAGTTAACTAATTCAAAAGTCTTGGAGGTCATATAAGTAAGGAAAGAGTCAAATAATGAAGCTCAGAAAAGGCTACAAGTATATGTTGAAATAAATTCCCATTATGCATAAATGTGGAGATAACATTGGCAAGGAGGCTTGCATGGCTGCATGAGACTGATTAATAGCATGGCTCCTTCAGACACACTGCCATAGCTCAAGGGAGTGCGTGTGGACTTAATTCCCAGGGCAAGAAGCCAGGGGCTTGGGTGTCTGTTAAAGGAGAGGCCACTTCAGTTGACACAGCAGTCCCCTGAATTCTTCTACCTGCTGTGCTGCTCCCCTCTGCATCCCAGATGTGAGCAACCACAGCTTGGGGAGCTGTGCCCCACTAACAAAGGTACCAGGGTCAATCCCAAATGGTGGTAGAGTAGGAAAGGGATGCAAGCAGATGGTGTTTACTACGTTGCTGTCCTACTATTTCCATGCAAGAATTGTAGCTGTTTGCACTGAGGCAAAGGGGTGGCTCTGAAAATAGCGAATGTGGTAGGAGAACAGGATAGGACCTGTGGAAAGCTCACTGTGCTAGAGCAACATGGGTAGGCTGCAGCACGAGAAGCCAGTGCTTTGCCATGCTAAGAATATAGCTCATGTTCCATACTGAGTGATTTTTGAGGAGATCCGGGTAGCAGCATTTGCCATGGAGTTCAACTAATGCTTGGAAAATCAGGTCTTGGTTACCTAAACCATGGGGCTTGGATGTAAACATACGGTATTTATGCCTGAATCGTGGGGAGGCCTTCCTGTGCAATATATTCTGTGTGTGCAGGGTTCTGGTGTGCTAAATCAGGCAATTTGCAAGCATTCTTCAGCTTCAGATGCCCATAGGTTTCACCTATAGAATACCTCTTTGGAGCTGTTTTAATACATAGACGCGCCATGCATGCAGCTGTTTTCTGAATCCATGTAGTTTGGGCAAGTCATCACTTTGTCTTTGGACAATGCACTGACATGGAAGGTTAACCAGGTATTAAATTACCTAAAGAAAACTGCAGGAATATAAGTAATACAAACTTTCCATGACAGAAGTATCTGTACAGTGCATGTAAGTATATTCTGCATACTGTGCACCCTTTCCTCTTTGAGACCCAATGGGTAACTTTGAGCAATGTTACCTGCAGAGACAGTGTAATCATCACAGCTGTCAGTAAAGCCTACATTAATGTGTCTTGAAAGTGATTAATGGGTTTTGACAATATCATTGCATTTCGTATTTAATCAGATTATGCATCTGTTAGGAATGGTGCACTCCTAACATCTGCAGTCAGAACCCATGATCTGCATCCAGATCATCAGTTTGGCAGGAGCATGTGACGCGGTACGTGGCAGGTCTTTCACAAGCTCAAGCCATGTGCTGTCCACGGGGGTTTGTAAAATCAAGGGTGTTCACTTGCAGCCTTCAAGTGTGTATGGACGCATTGTAGTCTCCTGTTTTGGTGGAAGGACCCAAAATGGCAAAGCATTACAGCCTCAAGATAAAATGAACCGAGCATTTTACTAACATGAAGGCTGCTGTGAGCTAGCATACCTAAGCCTCAGTTTATGCATGTCTACTGCTTACTTGGTTCCCAGCTTTGCTAGGTGTCTCATGCCACTTCTGTCAAGCTCTGCCTGAAGACTAGTCTATGGGCTTGCCCTAATTTTCTCTGGGCCTCATGTTCATCTCCAATTTGGTAGCACTTCGCTATGCTACAGGGCTGTGGGAGGATGGAGACATCGGCAAGTACGATAGCAGGAGAGGTTTAGCTGTACAATAGAAACATAAAAGCTATGATTTGAAGATAATTATAATCATATTCAGGCAGATCTTCAAATACACAGGAGTCACTGCCTGGAAGTACCTGGAACTAAATGGATGTACTTCAGCTAAAGGCTGTCGCAATACATCTTTTAGAATACTTCTGCTTCGAGATTTTTTTCTGAAAAGAAACTGTATAATATCTACATTACCAGTTTTTTGTTTTGCTTCAGCCATCAAGACACTCATCAGAGAGGATCTGAATATAGTATCACAAATGCACACAGGCCAAGAATTTCAAAAATTCAATTTAGAGTATCTTTTGTACGTACAGCATGAAGGACCTCCCTGAAAGCTGCTGAGGATTTTATTCCTGGGCTCCACTGCTATGCTGTGCAGTGGCTGTGCATAAGGTAGTCCTTGCTGGGAGGGAGCAGGCAGGGAAAGGCAGTGAAGCTGAAAATAGTGTGCACAGCACAGTGCACACAAAGATTTTCTTAGGCACCCAACAGGGAGCACTCACTGGGGCAGCCCGTCCTGAAAGCAGGTTGGAGGGATATGGCAGGGGATAAGCAGCGCTGTAGAGTGAAATAAGTTACTGGTGGCATCCCACAGTGAGGAGCAATTGTGGCTCTGAGCAGCCCCATTCTTTCGTCTCTGCTGATGTGTCTCGGCACTTAAAAGCAGACTATAAAAATACACTCCGGGGTGAGCGTGAGCAGGAGCTAAGTGTGAGCCTTTATCATAGTTGCACACTATCTCCCTAGGATTTGTTGGATTGCCACCATTGTTCGATGATTGTTAGCCTCTGCTACCCTACTGAACCCCCCGTGGGATGTGGGAGCAGGGTTTGCAAGGGAGCTGCAGCTTTCATGGGGAAACGATGATTTCTAGTTTCACCTTACTCGTTTCTTCCTGTCAGTGGCTTTATGATATGCAGGGGCTTAAGCAATCTCACACTTCTTTTGGAAGATGAGGTCCCTGCTTTGACAGACTGAGAAGAATTAATTTTCCATTTAAATACCAGCTGTCACCCCAGACTGGTTGCATGACCATCCACGTCTGCAGGGCAATTTTCTTTTCAGAAAAACAAGTCATCTTATTTGCTCTGTGAATCTTTAAAATGGAGGATTATTGTTTCTAAATAAACAATAAGTAGTTAAAAGACATTCCAGCCGACAAGAACAGAATAACAGCCTATAATTCCCTTGTCGTGACTATTGTGAAAGGCAGTGTGTTATTGGGCAGGCTGATGTCACCTCTCCGTGTCTACTTGCCTTCAGAAGTGTCAAAATGTGTCCAAATGTCCAAGAACAGATGCAAGGAGCTGCTTGGGGAAATTATATGCTGGTATAACAAAGATTTCAGGGATTCTCAATTTGCTTAGATAAATCATCGGTTTTGATGCAGGGGGAGGGAATAAGAGTCTCTTGTTCAATGTCATCTCCAAAACGGTCTGAGAGTCTATTCCAAATTTTAGTCATTTGTATGCTTTTTGCAGGGAGGTTGGAGCCTTGTAGTGAGGAAACCCTGGCTTTATCCAGCTGGGGGGTGACTGTCTCTTCTGCTGTCTCTTCTGCTGTTCAAGCACTAAAAGTTTGGGAATAAGAAATAAAAAGTGAGGTAGTAATGAGGAGAGAAGCAGGATAAGACTTGGAGAAATCACTTTTCAGGAAAGCATTTGAATGTCCACACTCCCCTGGGCAAGGAGCAATGTAAGTGCTAACAGAAGTGCTCTCCTCTCCAGGCCTCCCTGGTAGTTTCTCCTGGGTGGGTCAGTTTGGGTCCGTTTCCATCTTGTTAAAGTATGTTGGCTGGGGAATAATGAGTAAACTGGGCAAAATCCTGAAGAGAATAGAGCTTGATTGCATTTGGATCGGAGCATGGCACTGTCCTAAAGAGTCGGAAAAGACTCCAGGTAAACATTGGCTGAGTGAAGGCTGCTGGCTAGGAACCTGTTCCCCTTTGCTTGGCTTTTTGTTTGCCAGCTGGGAAACCTGTTTTTGTGAGCTAGCCTGGATTTCAGCGGTTGAGCTCTGGGAGTTAGTGTGGGTACAGTGCCTGGAGGGCTTTCAGCATGTCCCTCACACGCTGCTAGAGAACTGCAGCTGGATTTGTTTTCCTTCAGCACTACATTTCCCTGCTGAAGAATTTTGAAATACTACCAACTTTTGAAGGTGAGGGAAAAATCATAGCTATAAAGGCTTACTGAATTTAAGAGCCTGAGAGCTGGTATAAAAACTGGCGCAGGCTTCGTTAAAGCTGTGCATCATGGAATCATTGAATGGTTTGGGTTGGAAGCGACCGTGAAGATCATCCAGTTCCAATCCTCCCACCAGCCCAGGTTGCCCAAAGCCCCATCCAGCCTGGCCTTGAGCACCTCCTGGGATGGGGCACCCACAGCTTCTCTGGGCAGCCTGTGCCAATGCCTCCCCACCCTCTGAATAAAGAATTTCTTCCTAATGTCTCAGCTAAACCTACCCTCTTTTAGTTTAAAGCCATTACTCCTTGTCTCATCACCACACCCCCTGACAAAGAGTCCCTCCCAGCTCTCCTGTAGGCCCCATTTAGCTACTGGTAGGCCACAATAAGGTCTCCCCAGAGCCTTCTCTTCTCCAGGCTGAACCACCCCAACTCCCTCAGCCTGTCTTCATAGGAGAGGTGCTCCAGCCCTCTGAGCATCCTCATGGCCTCCTCTGGACACACTCCATCAGGTCCATGGCTTTGCACTGGAGACCTCAGCACTCCAGGTACCGCACTGGGATGGGAAACCATCATTGGGATAGGAAATAGTTGCGATAGTGATGGCATCGTTCTTCAGGTAACCTGGCTGACATTCCACGGCTGCTCCACCCTGACAGGAGGAAACGCCTGCCAGCCTGGGAGCTCAGCCTGGAAAGCCAGCCTGGGATCTTGGCCATGAACTGAAGGCCTCCTTGAAGGTGCCGGTGGCACTGGCTCATCCCTTCCCCTTCAGAAATCACCTTCCCCTGAAAATCATTGCTGCAGTTTGAATTCATGGGGATGGGAAATGATCATGGAGACAGGAAATTGTTGGCACCTCTGGACTGACGTGTCCACGGGGAACCACTAAAAACAGAAGTCTAGTTGTGTGTTAGATACAAAGACTCTCAGCTTGCCTGCTCTGGAGTTGCCCAACACCTCAGAATAAATCGTCAGATTTTCAGAAACACCTAGAGACGGAAATTTTGAAGTCAGTTGTCAGCCCCAAAAATTGGGACTTCCGTGGTCACATCTTTGACTGAAGCTGTCCAGGTTTGTGGTTACGTACAGACTTCTAAATCTACGCTTATCTGAGCTAGATGGTTGCACCCTGTTTTTTAAACTAGGTGCCAAAGCTCATACCTACAAGTGCATGCTGTGTACCCATCTGTGATGGACCCAGCTCTGTCTGTGCTTGTGCTATATGGGATACAGCTGAGACTGTTTCTGCTGTGAGCTTCAGTACTGTATGCAGTTAAACATTTCTCCTGTGCTCTCCCTGCTAGCCTGCCTCCCTCAGGATTCAGTCTAGCATTGCAAACAGCTTGAAATACTGCAAGATAAAAGCTCTTTGAAGAGCAACCCTTTGCCTGACATGTCTTGCCGTGCTACTTACATCCAGTCACCAAGCTCTCATTTGTAATTTCACTGGAAATCAGCTCTGGTCAAAAACTTTGAGTGGGCAAAGTAGAGTCCTGATGCAGGAACTATGGTGATTTCCCAAATGCTTAGAAATAGCACTAGAAGCCCTCTGCCCCTGGGAAGCAGCTCCCGTCATGTTCCACTAAAACAAACCACAGTTGTTACTCCTCCAGCATCCCTTTTTTGAGTCCTCATAAGGCTGGTTTGATGGTCCTGAGAGCCCTATGTTACGTCAAAAGTTGTTTTCAAAAAGGACAAATGAAAAGAATAGAAGTAACTTCTCAATAAAAACAAGTGTTTATTCTACAGTGGAGAAATGTGGTGTCAAGGCTTTAGCAGTACCGAACTGGTGATCTGAATTATTAGTAGCTCTGCACGAGTGCTTATTCAAGAAAATCAAATTATCTGTATGCATTTAATTTCAGCGGTATTTAGCACTGACTCACTCAGCCTTTTCTGAAAATTACAGCCAAATTCTGAGACCTGACACCGTTCCACAGCATAGGAGATCTTTGTGGGCAATCTTTTGTATCCCTTGTGAGCTTAGATCATCCTTAGAGAAGACAACCAGAGATGTGCTTTGAAATTTGTGCTTCCTTTGTGTAGCCAAATGTATTATGCTCATCTTTACTATTTCTCACATTTTGGGGGCCTTCCAATTTGTCATTTACCCATGTAGCAGCCATACTTCAAACTAATACTGATATTTAGCAATTAAGATGCCTAACCTATTTGCAGGTCCTACAGAGTCTGTCAACTACTGTTCTGCTCAGCCCCAAGTGTTGGTATTGAGAAGATGCAATTCCCAAGCTTGCTGCACTCTGACATCTTTTGATTTGATTCATCTTTTCCGAGCATTAGGTGTGCATATATATGTATAAATGTATACATACATACAAGACAATGAGAGTTGCAAGGAGTACAAGGCTCCTGTGAAAACCTGTGAGTGTACCAATGCGCATTATAAAAGCTGCAGCTCATAATAGCTACAGCAATGCAGAGTTATTTTCTTTTTCAATGAAGTTTTCCATAAAATAACCATTTCCCTTTATTATGCAGCTACAGTACTTACGCTGGAAAACTTTGAAAAAAAGAATGCGGAATAGATGTGACCTTAGAAAGGAACATGATAAATTAGGCTTGTGTTTGAGAATTCAAATGAGGTTTGCAAACTGGTTAGCTTGATTCCGAGCCAGGATGATCTTGTAAAGAGTGGGGACGATGATAGCTGCAAACTACACATTTGGCTGTTAAATTCTACAGAAGGTCCTTTTTGCTTTCTCTTGCTTTTTTTTCTCCCCTTCTTTGTTTACTCATTAGCAAACCCTGGTAAGTGACATCCTTCCACGCTGCAAACTCGGGAGAGGAGTTTTAACTTCTAGAAAGGACTTCCTCTTAAGGGCTTTGTCTTTGCTCACTGAAACCTCCAGCACGTTGAACTGGGGTTGTGTGAAATATTTCTTCATCTTTTCTAAAGGCTACAGAAAGCGGAGTCTGCTTTTCTGACAAACTAGTGAGGGAGGAGGGCAAAGGAGTCAGATAACTTGTAGGCATGACACAGAAGGACCGAGGAGAAAAGCTATTTTTTAAAATAAATAAATAAATAGAATTCTGACCTCTCTATTTGCTTTTTTAATTGTCAGACATCTAGCAAAGCTGAAGCAGCACTGAGACCAGGTCAAAGAAGGAATGAGAGTGAAAGAGGGCGCTGATGGGTCCAGTATGGAAGTAGAGCACAAAGAACAACCTTCAGCGGCTCCTTCCTCAGAAGAAAGCTTGCATCTGTAATTCAGCTTGGTATTTTGAGCCCCCATTTAACAGCTGGAAAAAAAACAAAACCTTATGTGGTTATTTTTTCAGAATTTGAAACCTGGTAGGAGGGGAAGCTTCTTCAGAGTCAGGAACACAAATTTTGTGCAAATGGACAAAATGGTTTGCTCTCATCCAGTTGTCTTGTATCTTCAGGGGTGACTCTATTCTTTCCATTGCTTGTGCAGGAGTGGATTAGAGGATGAGCAGCATCCTCCTGAGGTCAGGAGCACTGGTGCTGCCGTTTTGATCGTTGCAGTGGTCCTATGGAGAGTCTCCTGAGGGTTACAAATGCCTGTCTGGTACCCCGAGCTATGGCAGGGCTTGCCCCTGATGTCTCATTGTAGGGGCTGTCCCCCATCCCCTTCACTTGCGTGGGGTTCTTGAAAACTGGAATTCAGGCCAGGGCCACCTGCTTGCATGCCTTGTGTCTGCCCTATTTGATGTGTCCAGCATCCCCTGCCAAGTTGCTTGAAGCTCAGCTCTAGCTGGGTCTCCCTGCCAGGGCTTTTGCAGCTGGAAACACAGCCACAAGCAGAAAGCTTTCTGGATTTCAAGCATGGTGTGTTTTCAAAAATTGTTCAACTCTGGTGTCTGCTTCTCACTCAAAATTTGGGCTGCTGCTTTGTGTCACCTTGAGCAGCAGCTACATGATTTTTTTTTTTTAATTACATCTATCTCAATATGTGTTTTGTATGAGACCCAGTTAGTTACTGCTTGCTGCTTTTGTGAAGAAGGGCAAAAAGAAGATGTCTAATCTTGAGAGCTTTGTACATAAAGCTATCAGTCAAGGACAGGCATAGATGCATAAAACAAAGGTGATGTTTATAAACAGTTTCTCTGAGATGGCTTATTTTAAATGCCTGAATTTGCTTCTTGAATTATTTGCTACAAAGGAGGCATCTAACAAATTCTGAGCATTTTCTTGAATCTGGTAGCTGCATCCAATTCCAGGAACATCAACTTTGCTGGACTGCATCAAATCCACATGCCACTGATGTCTGTCTAACACAGTGGCCTGTACCAAATGCATCAGGCAGCTGTAAGCATCCTGCAGTGCGACAGATTGTCTAAGAATAAAGTTTCCTTCCACGGCTAAAGAGTTAGAGGTTGATCCAACTCCCAAAGTAACTTTACTGAATCTTTTTCCTTAACACCGATAGTATTCTGTACGTTGAAACAAATGCTGCTGCTTTGAATGCTTCTGAGGTATCTTCCACTGGCATCTTGTGGTCGAGTTCTGCAGATTAGTGGTGGAGAGAGCACTTTATCCCTTCTTTATCTAGCATTTTTTACTTCCACACATGTCCCAAATCTTATTCAGAACGTGAACAATAAATCTTGGCGGAGCTGGCTTATAGAATTATTCTCTAGCTGCTTACAGATACCACGATTTTGTATGGCTGAAATTTCTCAGAACAAATAACATTTCTAATGTTATTTCTAATCTTTCTTGGGTGTATTTTCTTAACTTTGTGTTTATCAAATCTCGGGGTTTTTTGTTGGGGTTTTGTACAAACACTTATTTGGAAATGACATTATCTTTTAAAACTATGTAGTACAGCCGAGAACTCTGGAAACTGCACTCGGTTCAGACTCCAAAGACGGGAGATAGTCTTTAATTTCAGAAACCATGCTGTAGGTGCTCCATCTGGGCCCTCACTGTTCTTAATTTCCTCTGCTGAGGATGGAAGGCAGCTCTTGTTCCAGCTTAGCAGCTGCCATTCACAGGTGGATGAGATTACTGATATTGCAGTTCATCATTCGGACCACCAAAACCTCCCACGAAATTGGCTTTCAACTGAAAATACCTTGTAAGTGCTCCATGATGAAGTTGTTACTAATACTTCTGTTCATAAAGAGAAGCTGGATGCTGCAGACAGTGACCCACCTTCGGGGGCTGTAATGAAGTTACGGGAGCTGAGATGCAGCTGTAGGCTTCTGAACTTGCATTTACCGGGTGGCTCACACACAGTGGTGGTAAGCAACCTATGAAAAGTCCCACTATGGACTCAGCACTGTGAAACACTTCACACATCAACAGCAGCATGCTCTATGAGCCAAGCTGTGGCTGTGCAACAGCACTATTTTCTCTGCATGCCTGGCATTTATCTGTTCACTACAACCTACTTCTGAGGTGTCTGAAAACTGCAAGGACTCTCTGCAGGCTACACTGCTGATAGGTGGTATGGATCGTGTTAGTTTTCATTTCTATGCCCTTCATATTTCAGTTTGATATCTTTTTACCAAAAGAGCTTAATTTACTGTTGTGCTTCCACTAAAATGACCCAATATTTTTGTTTATATTAGAAACCACTGAAGTAGGTAGAAAAGAATCGAGTGTTTCTGCCAGTAGGTGATATGGATAATGGATAAGCAACCAAAATTTATTTAGCGTTGTGCAATAAGAAGCTTTTCTAGTGAAAATGCTATTGAAATGAGGCGTTATGGTAATGAATTGTACAAAGGAAGCTGGCGGCAGCAACCAGGACTCCCAGGTGATGCTGTCCATCCTGGAGTCCTGTCCACAAACTGCAGCCTTGTAGGGGTGTTGTTGTACCAGCTGCCTGTTGGCTGGCAGGCATGCTTGGGATGCAAGGTGGATGGAGCCACGTGGCGACATCAGGATGAAATGCACGTCAAGGCCAAAAAGCATTCCTTGAGAAAAGGTCATTTGGGCTTCAGGTGGAGAATAGACTAGGAAATCTGTAAGACTGGTTTGCATTTGACAGTCAGTAGGACACACAAAAAAAAAATCAAAATCACAGCATACAAAATATTGGTCGAATAAATGTATGGCTCTTTTGGATTCCTTTATTTTTGTAATGAATTTATATTTCTGGCTGGCAGCATGTGTGAGATGTGGCTAATAGTTAATCCGAGGGCACTGTAGGAGCAGTGTCAGGCTTATCCCTCCCATAGTGCTGTCTGGAGACAAAATTCCTAACTGTGCTGGAGCACTTTCCACTGAAATAACAGCACGGTAAGGGGAGTCCTGACTACAGCCCTCCATGAAAAATTAAATCCACAGATAATGTGCCATTTGTAACTCGCCTGCTACATTGCTCGTGAGCAGTGCAGGGGAATCAATTCCCTAGTTAGTACAAATTAGCGTACATCTTTTTTTTCTGAATGCTGAGGAATATCAGGTTACGGGAGTTCCTGCTTACAAGGTCTTTTGATTGGGAAAGTGACTTGTATGTCTCGTCAGAAAATGCTTTTTCAGTTGCTAAGACACATTTTGCCAACGTAAGAGGCTCCAAAACGTGCTGAAGGAATGGGATTGTACCATACCTGAAGTCAGGCTCATAGTGGTTTGCTGTTTACTTGCAAAGGCAGTGCACTTCCACAAAGGAATCTGCATTTGTGTTCTGAAGGATGAGCAGTCAGATTAAGTGGGATTAAAATCACAGAATATCCAGAGCTGGAAGGGACCCACGAGGATCGTCAAGCCTAGCTCCTGGTTCCAGGGCAGCTTAAGAGTTAAGCAGGATAGCTAAGACTTGTAACTCATTCTGGGTATTCCTGCTACATCATTCACCTTGCTGTTGAGCTGGAGTTCAGAAGATCACATTGTGAGACCTCTTAGTGTCTTGAATAGCAATTCAGTCCTGATTAATGTCTGTTTATAAAATACCGGGACGGCGTGAATGCAATTTATGTTAAAAATTACCAATGCTTATCTTGCTGTCTTGAAAATGAGACTGCAACTGTGTCCAAATCTGCTAGTTATGTATTTAATAACATGGGAATTTTAAAATTGGCCCAAACCTGTTCCTCCCGAAGCAAGTAGTAAAACTCCAATTTAGTCAAATAGAAGAAGGATTAGATAAATGCTGACTGCTTGTAAAGGCCCATCTGTTAACACTCAACTTCAGTAGAATTTTTCCGTACGTTCTATTTTCAAGACTAGATGACTGTATGTTCACTAATTAGAAGCACTGTTAAAATATTTACTATCTGAACTATTTCAAACACACGAAAGGATTAATGAAATTTTTTTTCAGAGCTTTCTCCTTCAGGTTTTGATTAAAAAGATCTCTACTTAGCTAACTGAAATAAACCCATAAATGCTTACCAAAACCTAAATACTTGTTCCTTAAAATCCTGAGTAACTATAAAGATCCTCCCCTAACACCTGAATCTCTGAATATTTGTGGAACTAACCTTAATGTGTATGGTGTTAAGGGGTCCTGGGCTTTATTGATGAACCTTCAGTAGGTAGAAAACAGCTCCCGAAGCCAGGCGAACTTGAAACTCCTTTACAACATGTAATGTTGAATGATAATTTGTTTCCCAATCTAATGTGTATGGTATTTGTTGGAATTGATTGTGAATGACTTTCTTCCTGAGTGGCAAAAGCACTGAAAGCAGCCAGATGGTTAGCAGAAATATATGGTATATTAGGAGACCATGACGGTTTGCTCCCATAGTTTTTCTTGGGTTTACTGGCAACTGAAACAACTTCTCAAACTCAATGCCCAAATGTATTGGGGGAAAAAAAAATGTAGTTACTTTTGGAGTAATAGCATAATTACTGTATTTAGCTGTCTTCCCCCACACCTGTCCCGAGTACGACTAACAGAGTAAGTGGAAAAATACATAGCAATTTAAGCTACTAAATTATACCACAGTGTGGTAGTCTAAATTTCCTTTCTGTTTGAGGAGAGACCTGGCTTGTGTCCGCACAATAAACTAGGCTCTTTTTTTTTTTTTAATGTCAAAGTAAGTGAAATCATATGTCCCAAGATTTATAGTGAGCTGCACAATAATTGCCATTTAATCTGATACTCATTTCTCTGGGCTAAGTAACCAATGTTCTCCCTAGGATGAGACAGGCTGGCCATTAGCATAATAAAAAGATTTTTGGTTTGCAAGACAGCTAATCTGGCTCCACTAAAAGCTGCTCTGGGTGGAGTTCTCTGGGACCTGTCGTGGTGTGAACCAGGTGAATATCTGATCCACGGTGTCAGAGGACATACGCAGGCTCTGGCTCACAGCTTTACCTGTTCTGATGACACACTCAGTGATAGAAAAGCCAGCAAAAGCTGGAGAGCTCACTGCCTTGTCAAATCAATGGGGCTTTTGCTAAATAACTCAGTAAATCATTCATCTGCTGCAGCATCTTCAATGTGTATCTAAAAAACACAGTCAGGCGAGTCCTGTTGTGAGATGGTGCTTCAAAGAAATAATTTGGAGTGGTTCATCACAGAGACTTAAATAGATGCCTTTCAACTTTGTGATGAAGCCAAGAAGAAATGAAGAATTAGGAAAAATAATAACCAGGGTGTTTAAATAATTCAGTCACCTTGGGCACCTGCTGGGAGTGCTATGAGGTCTCATAAAGAGAGCTTGAGTAATGACCGAACTCTTGTGGGAATCTTTGTATTTTGATAGAAGTGGGCAAATTTCACAGGACAAGACGGGATTAAGAGTAGACTAAATTTAGGGAATCAGATTTCAGCTTCCAGTAGCTGTAGGTTCTGTGAAATGCTTCTGCCACTTCACTATCACACTAAGTTTTATCATCATTCTCCCTTCAACCCCCGACTGAAATCAGGGTCACATCTTGCTCCACGCAATAGAGATATCCTGGAAGGAAGAGCCTCTTCCTCTGCATTTAAGCAACAAAAGGGTTGCACAAAGCTGCAGAGTAGCAGGGTTGAATCTCAAAGCAGCAGTCTCCTGGTACCCAACTCAAGGCTGCTCTTGGAGCTCACAGTGAAACCAAGATTTGAGCTTAGGTTTGCTCATGCAAATAGACCATGCATCTGTGCTACTCTGGTGAAATTCCAGCAACGGGGGAATCGCATTAGAGCAAGAAAATTAGAGGAATAAATGGTCTCCTGAGGTCCCATCCAAACTGAGCTTTTCTGTGATCACAGGATAAGGTTTGCTTTGCTTTATTGTAGCAAGCCTGTAGGGGAGAAAGTAAGATAGAAAGCATTTGCTGTACCTTTCAGAGCAGGCAGCACGGAGGAAGGTTAATATTTTTCACGTGGCTTGGCTGCGGGGTGGCTGTTTTGCTTTTTCTTGATATGTCTAATAGAGACAAACTTCATTCACGTCTGCATAATCCATTAATTGGGCTGATGCACGAGTCTTCTTCTTATGCTACTCATTACTAGGAAACGTCTTGGATACCTATCAGGCCGCTGCAAATCAGCCTCCAGGAGAATTTTTTAGAAAGCCTTGGTGCCAAAGTCCTTTCAGGCATTTCAGTTTGTGGTAGAACTCTACACAGCAGCTCCCATTTTACTGTAATGCATCCAGGCAATGGAAAAAGGAATCTAGCACTTGAACACAGCCAGGACTGCTCAGGCTGGGATCAGAGTGCTGGTGTGCTGAGGATGCAGCAATCCAAAAAATTAAAAAATAAAAATGCCTTGCAGATCTGACATATCCATCAATCTTCATTCAGCGAAGTATTTAAGCCTTGCTGAACTCTTAAGCACATGCAGATGACTTTACGCTATTCCAGAAGAGGAATCTAATTATGCTTTCTGCTGCAGTCATTTAGAGATCATCTTTATGGAAACCCTTCCATTTGTCCGAACTCAACACCTAAACACCGGGTACGGGGGAAAATATTGCAAATGGTTTGTTTTGCTGATACCAGATTAGACTGAGCGGTGTGTGACAAAGACGTGTTGTAATACAGAACGCGCCTGCATCCCACGCTGTAAGTGAATGTGCTACTTAACTGAACGTGGTGAATTGATAATGTGGTGCAATTATGTTCGTCTCACATTTAAGCCATCCCACATTGGAATTTAGAGAGGATACGAGACTACAGCAATGGAGACCTGCCAAAATTAGCTGGCTTTAAGCACTTTAAGGTCCCCCACTTGGCAGATGGTTGGCAGTACAGAATGAGGTGACACCAAAGGGCAACCTGCCTGCCCGGAGGACCAATTTCAGGGTAAGAGCTTGCTGTGGGACCTGCCTGGTCAGTGGGTTCCTGTTATTCAGGCTGGTGTTTGAGTCCATCTACCTCGTAGAGCTGGGTTATTTTCATTTAGGTGGGCTGGAAGCATCCTCTCAGAGAACCTCAGCCCTTTCTTAGGGGCACTCACACTGGCGACGTGATGGAAGGAGAGGGATGAGCTGTTGGTCAATAAAAAAGAAATATTTGAGGGATATCTGGGGGTCTTGAGTCTAGCAAGGATCCCCAGTGGAGGCATTTTGGTGTCAGAACACATGGGGAGATGGCGTGGCCTGCCCCCAGTGTCACGATGTAGTCCTCCCCTGTGGGAAGAGCAATCCCTAGGTCACAGCAGCATTTCTTCAGGGAGACGTGCAGGTTTGTTTAGATCTTATTTACTGTTGAGACCCTACCTCTGTCCTGATACTTGACTGCAGTAATTAAGCTTCGTCAGTATTAAAAGCTGCGCCTTCTTCCATTTGAATCTGCCCGTCTTTTGCTCTTGGCTGCTGCCTCGTTACATCTTTCTCCATTAGTTAAATGGAAAACGCACCTTTGATAGCCAGAACTTTGCATTAAGCTCTTTGTACCCCGTTCCTAAGCCACCTTTCAATCTTTGTTTTGGTAATTTAAGCAGAGTGCACTAATGGAACCCGTTGATGCAAGGGCTTTTTCTCCTTCCTCAAACTACATTCATGGCAAAATTCTGCATCCTCTCCGACTTCCCGGCATCTTCTCAGACAAGGAAAAACTGGTTGTGTGTGCTGCCTTAGCCGTGGTGTCAGACGTGTCCTAGCAAACGCTCCTCTTAAACAGCGAGAGGCAGAGCCATGCGACAGCTTTATGGCAAGTAGTTTAAGGCACAGCATATGTAAAACACATTTCAAGAATCCTTTAAGGACCCAAAATTGGATCCTTCCGCTGGTGACAGCTCCCGAGCGTTCCCACAGAACATCCCTTCAGGAGAAGAACTTGCTTGGAGCATTTGGCCCGTCTGCGAGCTCAGTGTTTGGGTGCTGTGGCTGTGACTGACTTAGCAGGGTAAGCTTTACCCTCTGCAGAAATGCCAACACGCAGACTGTGCCGCATAGGCTCTAATTTGGTAGCTAAAATGAGAGAGGCTGGGAAGAGACCATTATACGGCTTAATTTTATATGTTAAAGGCTCTAAAATGTGGGTGCATTGGAGGGTTTTGGAGAGGTTTCTTAGGAAGTGGGTGAAAAGCAAGGGATGCAGATGAATGTAAGATCTAACTAGGAATATCTTCTGAGGGAAGTTAACAACAGACAAATGACATAACTGCTCTTGCTTCATACCCTTCCAGGATTCATCCCTGTATCAGAATTGTATTGTAACTTTCAGGCCTCATTTAGGTCTTTTGAAGTTTGGCACGAATCCCTTCTTTTCCCTCAGTGGGCCGGGCTGGGCTGTCATGTTGGCTAATAATTTATACATCAGGGATGCACCAATGTGACTTCCCACTGCAGATACGCTTCTCCAAGTGACACAGTCTTTTGAGCATTTAAGGTCTGTATTAACGCTGGGCAGTTTTCCCAGTGGCCGCCAAAGGATTTAGAAGTGCCAGACACACCATTTTTCAGGGGCACTTGTGCTTCTAACTTCTTTCAGTGCTTTTTTCAGAGCTTTGCAGCAGCACACTCCCATCGTGGAACAGGAGCGAAGTGACTCCGCTGAAAGGAAGGCAGAATCGAGCAGCTTGTCGTTGTACAAAACAAGCGCGGAAATTAGGAGAGGTTTTCAGGACAGTATCAAGCAAAGACAAATGCTTCTGTCACACTGGGCAAGGTGCCTGTTCCTGGAGATGCTCTGGGTTTTGAGAAGCTTCTGATTTCTCTTGCCTGCTCTGCAAGCCCCAGGGGACTGCGTGTCATGCTGCAGCACTGCTTGCTGAGACGGAGCCTCCACCACTTTCCGCTGCTGCTGTCTGTTTGGCAGCATCTCTGGGAGCCAGGTTTGGGTTGTGCATCGGAGCCACAGAACGGGATCCCTGGGAAGAGCCCCTTCTGGGAGAAACAGCCCGGCCCTGCATCCTTGTAACAGCATTTCATCATCAGTTAGGGTCTCTGCATGTTTCTGCACTCACGTCCCTGCATGCTCACACATAACACAGGCAAACAATGTTTGCTGCCACTCGTTTCGTTCTTCCCAGCCTCTGAAGCAGGTTGTGAACACCTCCACGGGTCCTGGCTCACTGGGAGCCGTCTGTTTACCCCATTACTTTGTCAGTGGCAGATCCCGTGGCCTGAGCCGAACCTGTGCTGTTTGTTTTCATGCCGGGAGGAAAAGACAAATCACTGAACAAAATGGTCCCCTTTGGGAGGCGGCATGATGTGCTTTCAGCTCAGATGGTTGATAGGACAAGCCAGAAGCTGCATCGTACAGGCTCACGGGAGGCAGAATTTGACCTCTGAAGGAAGTATTCCACACACCCACCACTCCCTTCTGCTAGGTGATCTGTGAGCACAGCCCAGAATGCCTCTCCTCTGTGCTGGGAAAGCACCGTGTCACTCACATTAGGAGTCTCTTAGTAGGCTATTTCTTCCCTGACTGCATCCAGGGAATCTGCACTGAGTTCCCCTCATGGCTTGGCTCCTTGTCTGTTCGTGCATTTTCTTTGTAGGGGGTGGTCGTTTCCTCTTGCCCATCTCAGCCTTTGCTGCTCCCAGAACTGGCCAGGTACTTTGCTGCTGAATATACTCTGCAAAATTCCTCGGCAAGAAACGCACAGATTTTTCTTCTTCACCCGTATCATATACTCTGAAATTCACACCCAGGTGACATACGGGAAAGAGTGAGCTCTGCTATCGAGTGAGAGCATTGATTGAGAGTTTTGGCACCGAATGCTGTGAAGTAATTACCAGCGTGAGGCAAGCAAGCTTGCTCGTGCTACCTCCATGCAAGCATACACCTGCAAATCCAGAGTTAACACACACACAGAAACAATGGCACCTTGTTGATGCAGAGCAAATTGCTCCAAATGGCATGCACAATCTGTGTGCTTCTGAAACCAGGCTTACTGGAAAAAAAAAAAAAAAAGACAAATTATGTAAGCAACTTTCAGCTATTTAAGTGCACAATCCAGCTTGAGAACTCATTAGCAGATCGCGGAGTGCAATTTACATGCACTGCCACAGCCAACAGCTACCCAAGCAGCCTAGAGAGAACGACACTGCAGAAGGAAACTTTGAGGTTCGGCGATGTCTCACCATGGATGGCTCTGAGCCAGGAAACGCACAGCCACCTACTGTGACACAGAAACCTGCCGGAGCTTTTGGGAAAGGAGGAGGACCAAACAAATCCCCCTTCATCAAGTATCTTCCCAATGACACTCGCAGGCTGCTGGGCTCACAGCTAAGGTTCCCCTTTGCCTACCTCAACCTGAGTGCCATGCGTGGGTGCAGCTCACAGCCCATGCACTGCACAAAATCCAGTGGCACTACTACTCTACCTTTTTTTTTTCTTTTTCTTATTTTCTAGGGCAGGTGGAGAAATTCTTCTCTTGATACCTTCTCATCCACTCAGTGGGGAGATGTGGGACTTTGTCTCCTCCTCCCCTAAGAGCCCCGAAACCCAAATTTCCACCTCATTGGAGAGAATGCAATCTTGGCGCTCTGATCTCTTCTGGAGAAGATGGAGCAATCCCTGCCCTTCTGCATAAGCAGTGCTTTTAATAGCTGAGATTCCTTGGATATCACAGGGAAAGAAAGCTCACCTGACTCACTCTTCCCTCTAGGGAGTGGGATGTTCCCCAAGGAGTAGGAACTGGGATTAGCTACAGGATTTCAGTGTAATCACATGCTCTGACCCTAACCACTGGATCACCGTTGCCCTCACGCAGACGCTTCTCCTATAGTTACACCCAGCCTGGACTTTTTAGTCATGCTACAATTCACCACCACTGAGCTGATCAAATTATCACAGTGTCTGGTTTACAATATCACTGATTAAGTCACAGAGGAGGAAGCTAATTATAGAGGAGCATGCTATTTACACACAGAGATGCTGTAGCAAGCTCTGCGGGAGGCAGATGGAAGTATGCTGAAAGAAGAAAGGGCACACGACAGCAAAACACAACTTTTGTGGGAACGCCAGAGCCTCTCCTCCTCCTCGTCAGGCATTTCTTGAGGATGGTGGTCTGAGGAGCTCTTGGAGTTGGAGGGCAGAGCTCCAAGAGGCCACGTTAATTTTATTACTGGGTCTGTGACCATTACTCTACAGACTAGAATAGCTCAAACGTGTCTTTTAATGTCAACCTATCAGCATATCCTTCCTTGGACAAGCATTACATAATTACACTGAATCACAAAATCAGAATATATGGGATTGTTTGGGGAGGGGTTATCTTAATAACGAAAGATCTAATTCATATCGATCTTCCTTTCGCTAACACGTTTAAGGGTAAGTGTACTTAGGAGCCAACCACATCATAAAAACAAGGTCTGGAGTCAAATGGGAGAGAGCTGTGGCACAACCACAGCGTGGGTACTTACTCAGAAAATTCATTGAAGCAAATGGAACCGATAACTATCTCCAGTGCACTTGAAGTGAAACGTCTTAAATGCAAAACAATTTAATATCGCTTACATTTGACGTTATTTTCTACAACAATCAGGGGTGTTGTTGCCTTCCAACTTTACAATGGGAAGTACAAGTTTCCGGAACATGAATCTGACATTGCCTTAATTTGTCTCCTGCGTGATGGTTTACAAAGGGAACGTAGCAAAGAACTGCTGATACAACAGCTTTTACACCTATTTAGCATGAGTGTTAAAGCCAGTGAAAGATACGGGGCCAATTAAGGCTCACCTGCCTTATAAATCCTCTGGTATAAAGCTCTCTGACTTGACACAATAAGAAAGAAAAAAATATTCCTGGCCTCTGCCAGGAATTCATGGAAATGCTGCTTTGGCTGTCCGGGAAGCCTGCAGTGGAACAGCAAGCTGCTTTGGCAGGATGGCTGGCAAGCAGCGATGTACACAGGCTGAGTTTTTCCAACAGCAGAGCATGCCAGGCCTGTCCCTTGCTAAAAATGGCAGATGAAAGTATAGCCTGCAAGCTACACCAGTTCTCATACAGCATCGTGAAAAGAAGGCGAGGGCTGAATGGACTTTCCTAGACGACATACGTGACCCCCTGCTGTCCCATCATCAAGCTCCCAATAATCAGAAGTAGGCAGAGAGCAAGCAGGAGGAATTGGATTACTCCACTTGGGATGATTCTTGAAGGGCATTTAGCAGACCATTTTCGGCTTGAGAGGACCAGTTAGCACAGCAGGCAGAGGGGAAGGCCATCATTTCCTCCTGGTGTGAATGACCACTGAGAAACTCTGAGGTTGCAGGAGAGCTGTGAGCATTCACTTCTTGAGGGTGAGCCTTGAAACAGGGGTAATCTATTTTGTTTAAGCAGCAGTCAGCTGGATTTTGAGATCTGCTGTCCGCAGGCTGGCAGGTAATTTTTTGGAAGAGGAATGGGACGGAGGATGCGACTGAAGATGTGAAACCGATGCAGGAGATGTGTGAACTATCACTGTCCGGGGTGTCAGTAATGCCACCTCGTCCACAGCCTCACTGAAAGCCTGAGCTATCAGCAGGCAGTCGCTGCTCGCGGTCCAGCACCCCTCCTTGGGATGCTGAGGCTGAGACAGAGGGAGAGACAGGCTGTCAGGGCACGTTCACACAGAGGAAGGAACAGGCTGCTTGAAAAACGGAGCCGAGACAGGAGCTATTTTATTTTCTCTTCCTTCAGCTGGCACGACCTGGGCTCTGGGTGGGCCATGTGTGGTGTGGTAGACGCTTGATGGGAACCTCGCGGAGCCAGGCTCGCCTCTGCTTCTCGGAAAGAAGGGCAGAGCAGCAGCTGGAGTCCAAGCTGGGAAAAGTCACCCTCCCATAAAAGCAAAAAAAAAAAAAAAAAAAAAGGCATGTATTTGAAAAGACAGGGAGAGGTGATGTGGTATATGGCAGCACAAAGAATAGAGAGCGGGCCTGACGTTTTTACGACTAAAGGTAATTAATTATGTGGGAAACTCCCAGCATGGAGAATGTCAGCAGCCCGATGGATTATCCCTCTGGCTGTGCCAGAGAGGGACATGCTGGTGCCAATTTGTGGCGGTGGGTAGAAGATCTCTCGTCAAAGAGAAATCAGAAATTCAGCATCCTCCAGGTGCCCGGGCGGCCTTGTGCTGTCTCACCCCTGGCTGCGTTATCGCCGTGTCTGAGGAAGGTCGGTCTGCTGTGTCACAGGGGTAAGGAAAACACATCCTGACCAGTTGTGGAAAATTCAGCCACAGATTTGTTCTGATTAGATGGTAAAATATTGAGACATAGATTATTGAAATTCTTAGCAGGCAGTGTTAGCCAATACCCTACTAATTTTCATCGTGATTCCTTCAGAAGTAAGTTGCAAAGGCTTGAAAATAAAGCCTTTTGGATAATTGAGTGGCCTAGTATTTACTTTCTGAACTGGTCTAAGGAGGATATTTTAATGCTGTGGACAGACCTGCTTAAATGTTTATAAAATCTAGGTATAAAATCCTAATGAGCAGTAATCTGTCTCTAATTCCTCTAAAGTAGTCACTAGCCTGAACGACAGGGCTCGTATGACTTTCTGTGAGACACATTTACCTCCTGCAATTCATTTAACTCATTTAACTCTAATTCTATTGTAGTTTATATTTGGCTGGTTTTATTTTATACTTAACGGTAACTCTATCTAAGCACAGGTATGTTCCTAAAAAAAAAAAGGAAAGAAAGAAAACAAGCAGGTTTGAGTAGTCCTGGAATAAGATTCTTCTAGCTGCGGCTATAATAACACCACTAATGTTTAACAAGCCACAAGAACTGGAAGAATAGAATAATTTACTTGGCCCATAAAAGAGCAGAAGTAGTTACATAAAATGAACATATCAGTCTGCTTTTATTCCTATTCCACACAGTTCCCTGTAGCTTATTTCATTTTAGGCTCTTTTTTTTTGGAGGAAAATTAATTCAATGATGATACAATTTCTTCTGGGTCAGAGAGACCAGGTTAGCCAGAAAGAAATAACTTCTCAGAAATAGTGAGTGAATATTATGCTTCCTGGCTTTCAACCCTGTTACTAGGACAATAGATGGATATAAATTTCAACAAACACAAAATAAGCCCAATTGGAGAGCTACTCCAGAGGGACTCTGAAATGAGACAAAAACAAATGGATTTATAGAACTAGAAAACAAAATACTGCATTACTTATATCACTTTTCTTGAAGGCATAAAAAAAAGATATTAAAAAGTCATTAGCCATGCTAGCTTAGTCACCTGAGAATCTTTGGGAATGACACTTCAATTCCACTTCCATAATGACCATGTGGGTTTGTGCAAGTGGAATGACAACGGAATTAATTCTTGTGGAGAAGCTTCTGTGCAGGGATGATGGCGAGGCATTCCTAGCACCTCTGAGAGGGACTTCTGCTCCAAACACACTTCTAAAGATCAGGCCCCGTGTCAGCTCTGGTCGTTGTGGCTGGTATTTCAGCCCATGCTACGTCTGCAGAAGTACTGCTGCCAGCGTGGAGCCATAAACCAGTGCTCGCCAGCTCCTGTAGAAGTCTCACTAGGTATCTAGCAACCTTCCCAGTTGTCCTATAGTTTTATGTCTTACAGTTTTATAAGTCTCTGCCTTGTCCCCCTTTAATTTTATACTTTTTACAGTAATGTCATAACTTCAGGGAGAGGATGAAGACTACCGTGAGTTGGCTGACATTCTCACTTGGCAGTCAAGAGTGAGAAATCCTCCTAGGAGGGTGCACCTGCAACCCTTTTATGAAGAAATGAGCTTTGGGGCATACGTCCCTCTGCTTACAGCCAATATACTTCAGTACTGAGCCCAGTAACTCAGCAGATACTGACTGAGCTCCACAGAAATGCATGGGGCTCTGCCTACTTTCTTTAGCGTAGAGTGGAATTTGTTGCTGTATGTTCTACATTATAACCCAACTTTTTGTCCTGTCTCGGTGCAGGAGAAATAACAAACCCATACACAAAGTAATTACATTCTGTGAAGCGTTGACTGGAAGCGAGAGCAATTGGTTTCCATCAAGTTTATTTGCTAGCGTGCTTCCCAAATTTTGGAGTGAAAGATGAGCTCGTGGAATCCAAGCCTACACGTAAGGCCTACACGCATGAATATTTGAATTTCCCCCGAGGGATTTCACAGTGGCCCAGGCTGGAGCTATCAGTGCTGTACGGATGTGTTTCCTCAGATGGAGTGACCAGAGGAAATGTGATCTCGCTACTGGGACTTAGCGCTGCTGGTGCTTTCAGTCCCAGAAACCCTTATGGCAAAAGGGGGATTGCAGAGAGCAGCCCCTGCCCTGTTCTGCAAGGCAGGAAGCTTGATCTCGGGTCGGTAGATAATGCCTGCTCATGTCTCTTGCTTGATTTCTCTACTGCCCCATCGAGTCTACATTTTTGCTTCCTCTCCAGCTGTATGTGATCCTAGAGTATCTATGATAGCATGGACAGCGGGAAATCAAGGTAATGACAGGGCTAGGAGAATAACCATTAATTCTGAATACAGTCTATCTTGTGCTTAGATCTTATTTGTATTGCTTCTCTTAGATTTAAGCCCATAATAGCCCATGATTGCTGATAATCATCACAGTTGAGAAATCACTGCTGAATAATATAATGTTTTGGAAGGAGACAGAGGGACAATAAACGAGGAGATCTGGTGTTCTGCAAACCACGGCTATTTCTGCACATCCATGCTTTGCTGGGAAAACAGCCTCTCCTTGCCTCTTGGCTCTTCCTTCTAGTCCTCCAGAGCAAGGGAGAGGGCACGTGCCAGGCATGAGCATCACTCAGGGTTTTTTTGTTTTTGCATCTCACACAGCAGGGTGCAGTTATCTCCCCTGAAATCCAGAGGCTGCTATCCCTGGCAGAGGGGCTTGCCTGCTCCTGGCTTAGGCAACCACACTGCAAATAAACGTGTCACGGCTCTGCTAGCCACGTGGGGCCACGTTTTTAAGGAACGAGTCAACAGAAGCCCTCTCTGAGGAGCTCTTCCTCTTCAGAGATCAAGGCACCCACCTGCTAGGGGGGTACCTACCCACCCCCTAAGTTTTGTAAGCCTTTTTTTAAGTTAAACCAAGTCACAAGGGGATTATATTTTTATTAAATAATGGCTGTGCTTAGTCATTTAGAAGCTTTGGAGCTCCTAGGAAGACTATGGCTCTGGTAGTGTTGTGCTGCCCTGAGATATGTGCCTCGTTTTCATGCTGTCTTCAGGTTTCCTAAGGTGTACGAGCTAAATGTCTCAAATTTCCTAGGATGAAACTGGCCCCCAGAGCCGCATCTTATTTCAAGTAACAGGGATCAGGCTTGCGTTTATTTTGGGGTGATTTCAGGCCGTCTGTTGGCATGGCACCAAGTGAGCAATGCCAGACGCAGCTGGGTGTCTCCTACCAGGCTGTGCAAGCGGGCTCTGGCCCTGCTGCGGTCTGATGTATGAGCTGGAGGGAGGCAAACTGACAGGAACTGCAATAATCGAGTGGCTGGGGGCTGGGGGGAAATCAATGGGCAAGGCAGAACTTCAGTCTTGGGAAACAAATGTCAGCAAAGGCAGACAATATGCAGGAGATGGAGAACGGGCTGGGGGAAGGGTGCTGGGGAGAAATTGTGGTTTTCTTTTATTTTGATTGTTTGTTGTTTGTTTTTTTTTAATATCCTTCAACTTCCGAGTTTAATTCGCAGGGTGGGTTGCAGTCCAAATTGATCTTGAAAAGGCAAGGTTTTATCCCAAAGTTGTCTCCGCTGAAAGCAAATGGAAGTCAGCTATTATGAGGGCAGCGGGGTGACAGGGTATCATAATTTCAGGTTTGAGTGCATTTACTTGTAAGAAAACTTGATTACATTTGAGTTTTCGCCATCGGATGGAGCTGGGGAAAAGGGAGCCCAGCATAACAACATCAAATGAAGTAAAAGTGAAATAAATCTATAGAGCAATAGCAAGCTGTTGAGAAATGCAGAATTTCGGTAATGGGCAATAGCATAAAGGCCAGCGTGGCCTATGGATTCTGAGTAAGCCTCAATTTCAAGCAACTTTTTTTTTTCTTTTTTTCTTTCAGTAACCTGCTGAGCTACAAAGGGAGAGGAGGATACCAGACAATGAGGACTTGTCTCTGGAGAGCAGCTAAGTTCTAAATCAATCTGATGGTGTTCTTGAAATACCAGTGAACGTTTCCAAGCATTATATTAAAATTTAATGATCAATAGTGCTGAAAGCTGCACTACACACAGGCTAAAATAAGTGCTGACAATTCACCAGTATATGAATTTAATAAAATGTTGTTCACCAGAGTTAGCTACAATGCAGCGTCCAGATTATCCTCTTGATTAAGAATTACCTGTCAAAACAGTCCCTCTTTGTTAGGTGAGTGCAGATCAAAGACAGGGCTGCTTGTCCTCTTGTGAATTAACTGCCAGAAATAGGTGGCTACTTATTCAAACTTAGTCTAGCTGCTGAAGAAAATAGCCTTTTGCCTTTGTATGAGTGTATTACGAGCTACATCAAAGGAATGCCTGCAGGCCCGGCCGAATTCAGGACCCCACCACTCCAGTCAGCTGCAGTCCCTTGCTTTAAAGACTTAAAGGTATAAATAGACAAGAGCCAAGAGGTTGGGAAATAGGGGCAGGTGTTTCAAAAGCAAGTACATTGCAGAGGCTACTGTACTTGTCTTTGGAAAACTCAACAAATTCTGTATTAAATTTAGGTTCCAAATGTTGCTTTCACTGTCCATGCTGCTTAAAATGGGACTTAATTATCTTTAAAAATATACCTGAGGTGTTCTTTAAATTTATGCATGAGGCACTGGGTTTTTATTTTTTTAATAATAACAATTTTTTTTTTGTCACGTGAGCTGGACAGAATGTTTCCATGTTAGCTATGACACTGAGTGCTAAGGTAGCTAACTTTTGACTGCTAGATAGTTAAGGTTCCTGTATGATGCTGTGGCTAAGTGTTTGTTTACTAGCTCGGTGGTTAGCATCTTTTTTTTGTCTTTCTGTTTCTCCAGCATGTGAGACACATTCAAATCCCACTTCTGTCTGAGAGATTTTGAAAGCAACTATTTCCCACAATTACAGCTACTTGGCTGTTTATAGGGTATTCTAAGATGGTCTTGCTAGTTTTTGCTGAAGTTCTTCCACTTATGAAGGAGTCAATATTCACTGGGGGGCGAGTAAGCACAGGATTGTCTTTCAGAGAACCACCTAAGACAGGTGAAACTTGGCTTTTTAGCTGTGCTGCTGCATGGATTATTTATATTTTTTCATATTTCAAGATTCTTTGGGGATAGGATCTGGAATGCACTTTGCTCCAGGAATTGCTACCAGGAATGCAGGTATACTGTTTGTTTTAGTTGGTAATTGGGTACATATTATGCCATGTGAAACAGCACAGCTTCAGGAACAAAGAATGAGAGTATTCTCTCACATCCTCGCATGCCTTGAGGTATACTGAGGTTTAATGATGATACAGTCTCCTGGGATGTGGGAAAACTGGGTTTACATCACTGTTTATACTTATGAGTCGTTATGCTTAATAAATAAAAAAATGAGGGAACAGTTGGGGCATACCAACACTGCTGTCTTTGTGCATGTAACACCTTGTGTTCTCGGAGGCATTTCGTCTTTGCTGGTGTGTAAGAGGCTTTCAGGAATTCTGCATCAGCTGGCAACTTCTGAATGGTATCGCCTGAAGGGTGTGGGTACAGGCTTGTCTAATATTACACGATAATATCTGAGCAATACGATTTAATATCACACATTTTGTACTCGGAAAATCTCTCATGAACTCCAGGCGGCTCTGACCATTAGAACCTTTAATGCACTTCCCCAATTAGTCCACGAAAGCCCCTGCTTTGACTAGTTGTTCACAGCTCCAGGGAATTGATTCTTTTCACCCTGTAATGGCAGGGGCTGCTGACCAAACCTCCAAACCTTTTTTTTTTTTCCTTTCCTTTCTTTTTTTTCCTTTTCCCTAATGTAGTTTATGTGCTTATTGTATTTATCAGGGACATGGTAAACCAAACCAATATATAACGCACACTAGCTCACATGATTCTTTCTGTGTGAGACTAATTATCACCAATTAGAAAGCAAGCAAATGTACATTCAAAAATAAGCAGTACCTTGCTCATTTACTTTGACAATTATTCTTTAAATAATTTATGACAACGTGTCGTTGTGATGAACTAGTGAATATACCATAGTAGTACGTCTCTCGAGGGTAAAAATGAATAGTAACGTGGAACTTCCTTACGGAATTTAGTACTGAGGCTTTGTTTGAGAAACATGCTGGATCTAGTGGGGATAATTATGCTTGTGGAATACGCAGGATGTGGATGAGTAGCAATCAGTACACCCCAGAGACCCTGATGAACCTGGAGAGAAAACTAGGGAAGGCAGGGTGTCCTGTTCCACGTGGGGTCTTGGTCCTACCACGTTGCTGTCATAGGGATTTGCATTGCTTAATTCTGCTTGGTGTTATGGCAAGCACCGCCAAGGCAACGGTTTGGGTTCATGTTAAAAATCATGTTTATCAGCTGCTTGATGTGAAAGATTTGGTATGAAACATGTATATAGATGCCCTCAACTTTCATCTTTTTTTTTTTTTGTTAATATAATTCTGTTTTGAAAATGGCCAGGGAGAGGGAAGGGTGGTGCAGTGCTGGAGTGTTAGCTCAGAAGGCAAGAGATGATTTCCTCTTATACCGTAGGCTTCTGTGAGATGGATCATGTCCCCAAATTCAACTGTCCTATAGTTCACTCAATACTTATCTAGCCTGATAGGAGTAATTACAGCAGGAGACTGTGTGGGTGGATATGCTCTATGTATTTTAGAATAAGTCCAGAGCTTGCTGCTAGGGCATTTCCATTATGAAGCTATTGTTAGCTTTGATAGCACAAAGGCAGAGTCTGTCACCAGTGGGAGTCTTTCTCCAAAAAAATGGTATTTCATTTCAGAGATGTCTGATTTGGCCAAGAGTGGAAAGCAACAGAAAACTCAGACTGTATCTTTTTCAGAACAGACAGTGTAAGAAAGATATTTTAAACAACATGTAATTTTTCCCCCAAGTCACGAGTACAACTGGTTCACGGTTTGTGTTTCCAAAGCAACAGCCATTCTAATGATTCAACACCATTTTTGCCTATTTTTTGTTTAATAGTGTAGAAGAAAAGTGCCACCAAGAACTTCTTTCAGAATTGTTTTTGGTTAAATATAGATTTTTTTTTGCTTTAATATTATATTCTGATGTCAAGTTTTCACTTTGATTTAAAAATAGAGAGATCTTGAGTGTTCCTTTGAGACCTTTGGCAGGCCACAGGAGGTCTCTAGCCCTTGGAGAATCCCCTGTGGACTCGAAGCGTTTCAGCAGGGCACAGCATTGCACCATAATGCAGAGGAGTGACACTCAGGGTGACCACCACAGGGTTACATGTTACACGACTTAACTGGCATTTGCTCATATGTAAATGCAAAACCCATTTAAGATTCTCTGGAGAACTTAGCTGTCCTCTAGGTAGAGCTGTGGGTGGGTGGTTGTGATGGAAAATGTGCTCTGCAGTTGCAGTTTTAATCCTTAGGGATAGAAAGGCGGTGTGAGAAATTGAGAAATGCTGGGCCATTGCATTTACCTCCAGCCAAATGAGTTAAACTGGGTTTATTTTATTCCCTGCTAACCCCATCTTCAGTCCAAAAAAAACACACATGGTACATTTTCCATTTTCTTTTCTTTTTTTTTTTCTTTTTTCTTTTTTTTTTTTTCTTTTTGGTTAATAGCTTGCTCATTTGAAAATGTGGTTTCAGTTGACCAGAAACTCTCCTCTACTAAGTGAATTTGATGCAAATTAGTTTTTGGAAAGGGTGGGGTTTTTTGTTTGTTTGTTTGTTTGAATAAAAAGCAATGGAGTCTTTGAACAGTAATCTAGCTTGAAGTCTTCTGGCTCAGTTTACGAGAAGACATTAGTGCCTAGAGCCATCTTTGCTTAACCAGAGCATGGAGTATGTCTCCTACAATAACAGAAACCAATTTTGTACAAGCCCAGATGCAAATTTGCCAGGCTGTGTGACATAAGAAATGGTAGCTCCCTCTTTTATCCACTAGTGCAACTGGACTGCTCCACAACTTCCCTGCTTGTCTTTTAGGAGCTTCTTGTCATCTCCAGGATTTGCTAATTCACAGCTGGTCTAATGCGCTCTTGGTTTTGGGCCATCATTTGTTTGGATTTAATATCCAGGATGTTCTCGTGCTGGTAAGTTAAGGAAGCCATGACATGTTTGTTTCTGTCTTTGCAGAGAGATTCTTCATTCTACCCATCCCTGCTCCCATAGCTCCTTCCTTCATGTCAGCGGTCCTGCTTTGCACCTCTTCTTTTTCTTAACGTATTTTTGCTGTCAGGAAGGGTCTTGGTCGCGAGCCAACTTTCACTCTGCACCGCATATTAGTGGCTCACAAGATCCTCTGGATATTGACTGTCCTGCGGCGGCTGTTGCATGGCACATAGCAAAGCAATCCTGGTCTTAAACAGAGCATAGATTATTCATTTGCGATAATCTGGGCAAACTAATGTGTGCCTTTGTGTTAGGCAGTATGGTGGCTGTCACCACAGAGCCAACATTTGCTCAAGGTTACTGTGTAAGCACAAAAGAGATTTCTTCTCTTTTTTTTTTTCATTTTTTTCTTCTTCTATTTTTTTTTTCCTTCTCTCATCCTAGTCTGCTAAAGACAGGGAAATATCCATGGTAACTGCATGTTATGTTATGGCAAATGTTGAATTTGTGTATGTGAAACAGTGACAGCTGCATGGTACCATTTCTAAGTGTTTTCAGCATTTGCGTGTTGGGCAGGATGGGAAGGTTATATCATACATTACCAACTGTAAAACATCAGAGATTCAGTAGCCTGTGTTTGTACTTCTCTTCATGCTTTGCTTTAATCTATAGCAGAGAGGTGCTGGGAAAATGCGCCTTGCCAGCAAACTCTCCAATCTTGTGAATCTTTGGAGAGTGTAATTAACGTCCTTTGAGACACATCCAAGTGAGGAGAAAGAGGAGAGTGTAAATTTACTCTTACTTTTTCTTATTTCTGGGCTCAAAAGCTCCATGTCCTACTGGTTTTACTCAGAATCAAAAGTCACTTCAAGAAACCTGTAGAATTATTGACAGCTTCTAGGTTTTTGAACAGGATGGTGTCAAGTTCTCAAGCCTTTTTTTTTTTTTTCTTTTTTTCTGTGAATTTGACTGTTAGCAAATCTCTGGGCACATTAATGGCTTTCTTAAGAGCTTGGACAGCGATGAAGAGACCATTAATTGAGAAACAGCCAGACTCAGTGAGAGCAAAGATCTGTCTTCAGCAGAAGCCTGTTCACTGCCTGGTGTGGAGTACAAAAGCAGAGTGTTGAGATAACTGGAAAGAGACTTTGCAACCATTAGCTGTTGATCTCAGGGTGTAAAAATACAAGCATCTGGTCAGCATCTGTACCCTTTTGACTCCATGAGGCCAGGCACTCATGTCTTTGGCTCTCTGGTCTCAGCCAGCATTTTAGCTAAAACCGATCGTGTCCTGTGAAGAAATAATTGCAGCCAAATTTGTGTGCCCATTGGGATGTAGTCAGCTGGCTTCTAATTACATTTTTGGATTAACTTTTTTTTCCTCTACTCCCTATGAGGTTACCCTGGGCCAGCTCTACAAAAAGCAGTGCACAAATGCAAGGAAGGGCTCTGAACAAGATCTTTGGCTTGCAAAGAGTGCTCCTCAACACATTGCCTACCTGAAGGTATCTGATTCTCCTTATAATGGACACCTCCATGGGGTGGGCCAGCCTGTTAGGTGGTCTGTGCTGCTCTGCATAGTGCTGGCTGGCTGGGAGCTGAGCTCTTTTAAGGCTTCCGTGCTCTGGAGCTCCTCAAAGGTCTCTCTGGCAGGTGAGAAACTGAGACACTGGGTTTGAGAGAGGTGTTTCAGTTCCCATCTGCTGCCTGACCCACATCTTTGTCTGTCTGCCTTCTCCAACAGGTGTCTTCCAGGTAGCACAGAGAAATTCAAAGGTCTGTGTTTGTTTGTTTTGCCTTGAAAAAGGATGAGGGGGCACCCTGCAAGTTCTGCTGATTTTTAAATCTGAAGGGAGAAAATCTCGCTTTTTCAGAGAGGGTATAATGATAGGACAGATTCAAACTATGCTGTGACACTTTATTGTATTTTCAACTTCAAATTTGTTTAAAATAAAGAAAAATGGTATGATTTAAAGTCGGTTTTATTGCTGAGGCCGCATTATAGGGCTACCCCTTTTATGTCTTCCTATCCACTAAGGTTTGGTAGCCAAAACACACCTACATATCTTGCAAACTAAAGACAAACCTTCTATGGAAATAGGAATTTGTGAATTCTCATTCTTTGGACTTTTTCACTGGGGTGTGCATGTGGGAAATTCAATGCCTGTTGATTCTTCCATTAAAGATATTTTGTATTCTCTGTGGTGACTCAGGTATAATAGCAGAGCTGGTTGCTGCTGTTCTGCTCTTCCCTGTCACCGAAGGCACAAAGGGAGTCGGGGCACAAGGAAATGTGATGGGCTCTTCTCTGCCAGGGTAATACTGATTGATGTGGTACAATGCTCAGAGCCGGGTTCCTGGCTCTTCGCGTGTTTTCAAGGACATTGTACATATCCTCTTTAATATTCAGAATGCCTGTTTTCATTCCCTTTTATTTGACTGTGGGTTCTGCAAATTTGGCTAGGACCAGAAATCCTCCAAGTTCAATAACAACTACACACATTTCATTATCCATGTTCACACTTTTTCCCAGGCCAGCATTTAAAACCTACGCAAGCGATGAATTTAATTATATTGTAAAATACTGAAATTATTTCCAGATGTAATATCGAGACTCTAGGGAGGGTAACTTTTTCTTTCTTTAAATATAACATGCCTATTTAGGTCATAATTTCAGATACACTGTTGTTTGCTCCTTGTAACAGATTTCAAGGAAGATTCAGTCTTTGTTTAGAGGAGCATTGCGCTGTACAGTGTGCTTGGTAGACGATGACCCAAACCATGTGAGTTCAGAATTGCTATTTCTGTGTTTCCAATGATGTCAGCAGATTAAAATCTTTCAGTGAATGTAGTGTTCACTTGCTTGTCTGAGCTATGGATTTATATTTTAGTTTTCAAATTCTGTCCCAACACCTATAGAAATGGTTACCTGATAGTGCTTGGTTAAAGGGAAATGGGGAGGCAAAGGCATTGGCAAGCTAGTTTGTAGGATCAATATAACCGAGTGACAGAACTAAAGCAAGCTAGATCCAGAAGTTTAGCTGGCAAAGACAAACAGATAAATATTTGCAGATTATTTTTGTCAGTGATCCTGCTGGTGATGGAAGAGCGGGGTCTGTTCCGTCCCCATGGAATGCTTCGATCACCGTATGACCTCTCCTCTTCACAACCCATCCCTCCAGAGGAGTGTGTAGCAGCCCGTGGAGAGCCTGGGGTGTAAAAACATGTAAAGTCATAGTAGTGGGTGGAGGTTTTGTTTGTTTCTTTCTTTTCTTCCAGTGGGGTCAGGACTGCTTTCCAGGTATCTGCAAAATTAGTGGGAGGAAGAGCGAAGGGAAGGGAGAACTTGTGGCTGCTAGTAGCTGTGTGTCCTCCTGGGGAGCGAATAAAAGCACTACTCTGAACTGCGATAATAAGAAGGCAGAGTGCAAGCTTCTTGACTCTGATGGTTAAGTAAATTATGTGTGTGTGTGTAGATGGGTTATTTAGAATTATATGGTGAATTTAATTTGAATTGATCTTCAAAGGGATATCAACAAACTGTTTCATTTATCAGGGGAAATCACCTTTTATTGTTTTTAAATGAGAATGGTAATTAGAAGGAAGTTTGGGTGAAAATTGATTCTTGGGCTAGCTTGTTACTTCACTATTCACTACAATACCAAAGGGAAATAGCCATGTCCCCATCTAATCTGAATTCATCAACAAGTGCTCAGAGATGCACGTGACTTGTTAGTGAAGTCTATAATTAAAAGGAGGAAGGGAAATCCCCTGGACTAGGACCTGAATAAAGGGTCAGCTTTCTCTCTTGTTGTTCCTTGTCCCTTCTTTCCATGTTCCTCATGGTCTGCTCTTAACTCAGGACTGCTGCTCTCATTGCAAGTATTGTTTGCCCATGAAGTAGAAGGGCAAATCGAGAACTATAATCCGATCAGGCTATGAAAACTCGTGCTAATTTCTATCAAGTCAAGAAGCAAATACAGTTCTCTAAAGTAATATGCAAATGCATCATGCTCAAATAACAAGGTTGTTATTCCCTTATGTAGATGTTCCTAACCAGCAGCATGGAAGGGTAAGGGCTAAAACCATGAATGGAATGTAAATTTACTAGATATTTAGCTCTTACATCTTGGAAGCAGATGGACACCTAAAAGTGGGAACGTCAAATGTCCTTGCATCTCTAAGATCCTCATCTCCCTTTTCATGCATTTACAGAGAGCATTGACTCTCCTCCTGGCAACCTTTATAAGAAAAGCTGCAAAGTGATGTAACCAAATTGTAGGTGTACATATAATACTTGGGTTCTTACATTTTGAGGTGGCCCAAGGCCCTCTCCATTGGTAGGGCTTTGTGCAATAATGAATCACTTCCTCGGACTCTCTTTTTTTTTTTTTTTTGATACTTATACTTGCATTTGCAAACATCCCTTGTCTGTTTTCACAGCAGCCTACAGATGCATGCCTCTAGGAGAAAATGGGATTTGAGTCTTTTATTTGTTCATTTTAATGGTGGATATTAATGAGAAAGAATGATGTAAAGGGGAAAAATTGTCATGGACATCTTAACAGACAACCGTGTTGCAAAATAATTTTGTCTTTCAGACACAGTTCCTTAGTCCTGTCTGCTGTGATTCTGTCTGAATACACAGAGTGGGGAAAAAAAAAAAAAAAAGGTGTTTGGGTAGGTGTGGATTTCTACCAGAATAGAGTTTTTATTTCTATTCTTAAACCGTGCATACTCAGCACAACATATTCATTCTTGGTTGCCTCCTCATTCTTTTAGCCCATTACATCAATTTATTAGAGCATGAATATGCAGCAAATAACCCTCAACAGATTTATTTTCTCCATCCTCATTATGAATGTAGTCTGCGTTTTTTTCCATGTGCCTTTCCAACAGCTGGCACATGCTTCTCAGTATTAGAATCTTTCACCTTTTTCTTGAATGGCTTTGATTAAAACTATGTACTTCTGTAATGCTGGTTATTTCCCTTGCTTTGAAAACTGAAATAATAATAGCAGTGACAATAGTAAAAACAGCAAAAAATCCTGCATATTAGCTTGCTCTCACCATGATTCTTGTATATAGCAACTGAAATGTGCTAGGAAAGCGACACGCATGTGTGGGCTTAGAAGCAATGTGTGTTATAATAGGCGCACGTATGGATGGATAGTAGACAATAGTATAAATTGCATGGTGTGGGAGCTACTGTGGAGATGTCTAAGGATAAACCATGTTTTGTTGCTGTTGTTCTATGCTAACAGCTAAGTAGAAAACATAAAGATCTCAGGCTTCTAATAGCAATACCATTATAACAGTTGTGCTGTCAAGTTGATGGTGCTTTTTTTGGTCTTGCATCACCATTCCCAGTCAGTGAAATCTCGAAAAGCACACGTACGTTCACAGATGCATCTTAATTCAAATAAAAGTTGAGAATCATTTACATTCTGCTTTCGTTGCTCTTGTGAATTGCTGGACGACTCTGGACATCAGACAGGTTTTTGTGGTAAGGTTGTGGATTATAGGTGTTGTATTTTTATAGCGTCTCCTTGTCAGCATGTACCTGATCCAAAGAGGACTGGGAATATTGTTTGCAGCTGTTGGGCTAGCTAACGAATGGCTGTAGCTTAAGCCTGTGAAGTGATGCCATTTTACACTTGTCTGTCCAGCCTGGGTGCTCTGCTTGCTGAGCCTCTTTGAGGGAGTAATGCGCGCTGTGGTGGGTAAGGTCCAGTGCCAACAAGAGACAGAAGACAATTTAATAACGATGCTGTCCACACAGATTGGCCAGCTGGATGTTTCCAAAGCAGGTGGCAGTGTCTTTGTACTTGAGGGAGAAAATAAAATGTGAGAACTATAAATTGGACACATCATCCCCTACTAAAAAGCTATGCAAATTAGAACTCTCTCATTAAATGCAGGATAGAAGAAGCAACCTCCCCATGCATTTGATCAGATTGTCTGGTTTTGATTGAAATGATTTCTTTTTTTTTGACTGAGGATTTACCTTTTTATAAATTATGTTTAGTTAACTTGAATGTAAAGTGAGATGTCTCTCTCTGGTCCCTCGGTAACACTGAAATTATACTAGTTACAATTTTACAAATCTGACAAATCCCTGGTAATCGTTATCTTGGTTGAAATCTAATTAATAGTAGTATAGCATTGCAGTCTTACCTCCTTTGTGAAATTTAATAGTCACTTGGTGATTTTCAGACACTAGCTGCCTGGTAGGCATACATGCTACTGTGACAGACCTAGGAATATGCAAATCCCAGCAATATGTTGTTTAATGTAACGTTAAGCTCTTTCCTTTAAGTTCCTCTTGCACAAAGAAGCATTTGAAAGAGCATTTTCCTTTCCTTTTTTTGTCTTTTTTCCTTCCCCCCAGTGGAATATCCATGTGCCCTGGGGAAGAGTGCTCCTCTACAATTTCAGTCTTTGCTTTAACTCCCTGCATGTGGCACGCATGTAAGCTGGAGAGAGCTGATTTATTTTTTCCCCCTTTTTATTTTGTTTTTCCAGATCCTTCTGAAATATATGCCGCTCCATATGTTTGCAGGATTATGCTTTGCTATGTCATCTTAAGTTCCTTAGGCAGAATAAGGAATGGTTTTCCTTTAGTATAGCATCTATTATTGCTCAGCTGAAGCTAGATATTTTCTTCCTGAGTTTAGCTCTGTTGATGATATGTTTCAGAAACACGGTGGAAGTCAGATGCAGTTTTCTTTTCACAGTCAGCTCTGATAAAACAACTATTTAATTAAAGGTCAGAATTTCACTCTCTCTCCCTCTCAATTTTAGCGTATGTCTGAAATGGTGCACACTGATCATCAAGCTCTCTACCAAAGCAGCTGGTCAACCTGAAGTCGTGGGGTATAGGGAAAGAAATGGGAAGGTGAGCATTTGACTTAGTTTTCTGATAACTGGAGCCCTCTTACAAAGCTTTAGAACTCCTAGACTGTTTTCAACACAGGCAATTGAACATTGTTTTTGTAAAGATCTTCTCCATCCAAACAAACTGATGCATTTGGATTTCACTGCAAATACAGTGCCCAAATCCACGGGTAGATTTCAGGAGTGTGTAGGTTTGGGGTTTTAATGAAGGGTAACATAACAGCACAGCAAACTTCTTTATCATCTCAGTGTTGCATGTGATTCAGACAGAGCCATGATCCACCTGGAAGAGTTTACAAAGGAAAAAGTGAAGAGCAAGGAGGAGTTTTTCTTCCCTCAAACCTTCCCCTTTCACTGGCTGCTACATGTTAGAGGTTTGGTTAATGACCCACTTGTTTTAGCAGGCTGCTTGGAGTAAGCCTGTAGCTTTCCATGGGTCTGTTTCAGACTCAGACATATCCTTTGGGGTTCTATCATTCAGGCAGCTTAGGAGATGAGGTGGGAATGTGCCACGGTTCTACACAGCAGGGCCAAAACCACTTGGAAGCCACTCCAGCAATCACAGCATTGCATACCTTTAATGCAGTGAATATAACCAGCAAGAAAATCTGTGATTTTCTGTCACGTATCTCAAACTGATCAGTTGTTGCACACTCTAACCATGGTGTGTGCTGTTCACCAGGCTGCCTAAGACTGAACGTGGTCTGGAAGGCTCCCTCCTCTTGCTTTCCCTCGTGTGTTAGCTCTTTTTGATGTGGTAGGATCTGGTTTGGTGACAAGCACCCTCTGTCTAGTGAATTAATTAATGCAGAGGCATTGTCACAAAAATCATAGTGCAGCAGTTTCCATTTCAACCCAGATAAACGCAAGCCTGAAGTGAAACACTAGGAAGGGAAGAGAGGAACAGTAGAAAGTGCAACCACTTTGAAAAAATACCTAGAAGACTTTTAAAAGATAGAAAAGCGAAGAAAGCATGGGACGGCCTACAGGCAAGCCTAACTTGTCTCTAACACACATCTAGTCTGGAATTTCATCGTACCTCTGATTGAGGAAAGAAAGACCAATTAACCCAGGAAAACACGGATTGCATTACATATGCATTCCCTGCCAAAGGGGGAGAATGTCGATTACTTAACACAAAAGTGCTGAAGCCATTAGTACAGCCTTTTAGAGTTGAAATAAACATGTGTATTATATGCCTGTATGTCCCAGTGGACAGCACGACTGGTGTCATATTCCACAGTGGGTCCATTAGCAACATAATGTCATCTAACCACAGGCCATGCTAATGGTTTAAATTAGAATGTGTGGGGATTTTTTTAATTTATAAAAGACACTGCTGCGTGATTAAAATAGACCTCTTCAGCGGAAAACTGCTTCTCTTGCCTGAAAACCCTTGTGATGCATCACTTCAAGCAATATCAATGAACAGGAAGGTGTGAAACTAAGCTTTCTGAGCGTGCAAGGGCTAACAAAGGGTTGAACCAAATCAAATGCGTCCATGCGGTGCTTGATAGCTCAGAAAAAAAAAAAAAAAAAAGGACTGGGATGTCTTAAAAAGCAACTGAAATCCAGTTTGGGGCAGGTGACAGAGGACATACAATGGTATGTTTGTGCAAACCCGTTTCATAGCTGAAGATAATTGGTTCCACCATAGCATGGGCAACAATGCCCCACTGGCGTTAGCGGTGCTAATTGCTATGGGTAGAGAAAGGGGTAGTTGTCATGGGTCCAGCAGAGCAAAGAATGTGTGTGAAGCAAAACTTTCAAAATCAAAACCATGACCTCAGCCCAGATAACAGAAGGAAGTGTGAACTTGGCAGCTGCTGCCCTTTTTTCATGATTGCTTTAAATACCTCTGCCGGAGGTACGGAGGGTACTGCTGGGGCTTTAAACCTTTCAGAAAATGCGGTACTCACGTCTTATACAGCTTCCCACATAATTCGTCTATCAAAGTGTTTCACCAGAAGGCTGTGTTAGAGCAGGACACTAATAGTTCATGCTCTCCTTTGGAGCCGGAGGGCAGACTGTTAACCCTGGTGCCGCATAGCTAATCAATAGTAGTGCACCAGTGCTTCCCTTCAAGCTTTCTATCTACATACTGCTGTTTCCCTCAGAAAAGGGAAACATGTTTTCCTCCATATCTTCAGTATCACTTATGAGCCTAAAAATTCATGTTGCAGTTAAGAGAATCTTATTAAGCACGATAAATAAATTGCTGCTTACAAAGCATGTCTCGTGCAGGTACGGCTGGAGGAGAAGAGGGGACTGCAAACAACCTCTCTTCTGGCGAGTAGAGAAGCAGGATGGGGACCTTGTGCTCATAAAAACTTAGCAGAAATAGTTCTCATTTCTGTTCCCTGAGATGCTAACTCCACCACAGAGTTCCCCCCTTGGTTCTGACACCTTCCCGGCACTTGTTCTCACCGCAGAGGAGATCTGATTGTAATTAGGGAGGCCTGCCTAAATGCAGCTGTGCACTTACCTTGAACTGGCTGGCCTGCCGGTGAGCGTGAGCAGAGCTCACAAGCTGCTTAGTGGGCTGCATCACAGCCCAGGCTTGCATCCCTGCTGCACTGAGAGACACAAATTCTTCTCTTCCAACAAAGGCCCCGTGGGGTGGCAGTACCTGTCTTCTAAACGACTTTGCGTGGGTCAGCTGCTGGAGTGGAACAGACCCATGCTGAGCTCGCACAAATCAAGAAGTGTAAGTACCATATCCCTGTAATCCAATTTGTTGTATGGAGATGACAGCAGAGGCTCAGATGGGAGGGAAGCAGGAGGAAGCATGGTGGGGAAGGGATCCTCTTCAATCTGTATTGGAAAAGAGAGCAAGACAGCCTTCAGGGAAGCAAAAAATGCCAATATTTTTGCAGCTATAAACAGTGAGAGAAATCCAAACTCCTTAGATTACCATGTACCTCTTTTGAAAAACTGTTGCATTTAGTTCCACACAAGAGGTTTTCTAATTCCTCTAGCTCTTTGCATGTTTTATGTGTATATCTGTGCCTGTTTTCGGACCGTCATTCAAGGGAATGTTTTAATTTCCTTGCTGTGTGCAATTAGACCTCCCATACATTATTGTTTATATATGCCCTTTGCTAAGCCAAGTACGTCCTAGGAATCTGATCCGATGCCTGTAGCTGAAGTAGTGGCCTCTGCCTGTGATTTGGAAGGTGATACTTGCTTCCTTTTTACAATTGTTTTAAAGTCAAAACCAACTCTCAGACCATTTCTCTTTCCACCTTACTGAGCTAAAGGAAGCTGAAATGTTCATTTAGTTCTCTTCAGTATGGGTGACAGGACACTTTCAGTGGAAACTGATAACAAGGACGTTTTAAAACTGCCTGTAGTTGACACCTAGCACCGTCTGATTTCTTTTGGACAGGCTAAGAGGTTGAATTGCAGCTCTGAGTAGAGCTGTGGTACTTCAACTGCGACTCCCGGCTCCAGAGCTAACTCTGATCCCTGTTGGCATCCTCTGGCAGTACGAGAGTTGACTCACAAGTCACAGGAACTTGCCAATTCCCAGAGGCATGTACAAGCTACAAAAGGACACTGCACCTTGGTCGCTGCACTGGAAGAGGGCATTTCTCATGGTTTCCCCAAGCCTTTTGTGTTGTGGCAGCTGCAGTCAGGTGCTGAGCTGCAGGGCCTGGCTTTTGGTACAAAGATGCTGCAGCAGCCTTGCTGGGCTGTGTGTTTGTGGGGGAGCACTCCCTTTCTGAGAAATGGTGTGTAAAACAGCACAGGAGGTAACAAAAAATGAGTTATTTGCCAACACTTTCAGAGGCCCTAAAGAAAGCAGCGCTGGTTTGCTTCGAGTTTTGGCAGGTTGTGCCTCAGCCATGTCCTGATTCTGGTGAGTGGGGAGGTCTAGGAAGGGCTGTGTTGGTTGGATTGGGATGTCCAAAGCCAGGGTAACTGTGTTGGACAGGCTTTCGGTGGTGAATGTGAAGAGAATGACTGTTTTGTGGCTGGGTGGGGAAGGACGGTATTCTTTTTGTGATTTCTGAGGAACAATTTTGAAAGCTCTTGCTGAACCCACTTTAACCAGCGTATGGTGACTGCCCCTGATGCTACTTTCTAGATCCCTGAGAGCTTCTGTTAAAATGACTGAAAGGCCTTTCCATGGGATTTACACCAATTCTTTTGCTGCAGAGCTAGCCTGCCACATCGGGAACCTTGAATTTTGTTCTTGCTGGGAAATGCAAACATGCATAAGCAGCATTAGCATCCTTTGTAAGATGGATTGTTGAGCTAGCTAAACACAAGCGTGGTTTCCCATTTGCTGTCACTGTTACAGGATATATCACAGGACTGCGACTTTTTTTTTGCAATAGCACCTGCCACAAACAATTCCTGCTTTAGGACCTTATGATCTGCCTGACAGTTGCAAAATTACCAGAGGAAGCTCTGTGGGAATTAGACCCCAAACTGTTGGAATATTTGAAAAATAAATAAGGCTTCTGTATGTTCTCAGGTACAGCTGATGTATTAAAAGTGGGCTCTGAATTTTCTGTGAGTCAGACTTCCCAACTTTCAAAGCTGGGAAATCTTCATTCAATGAAGATTTTTCAAAACCTCACTACTTCTTTTTCCTAAAGAGGATTGATTGCTAAACCCATTTGCTCCTTCTTACCTCGGTGTATAATCAGTGTGCAGTGTTGCATGGAGACTTTAACGGTGCCAGGAAATGAGTCTTATGGTTCACATTTGTATGAGTGAGAATGCTTAAGAAATGCACAGTCGCGTTTTTTTCTTAATTCAACTAAATTTAGGATTGAAATTGCATGGCCCCAGTTAAGAAACATGTCTTCAGTTGAGGTAAGAAGATAAAACTTCAAAAACAGTCTTCAAAAATGGGAATGCAAAATAAAAATTGGCAGCACAGTGGAGTTTGCTCATCATATTTTTCAATATCAGACATTAATGTGTAATGCAACAGAGGTGAAAATAAAACACTCAGAGTGAACATTTGGTTTTGAAATGTACTCAAGATAACTGAACAATCTTTTCTGTAGTTGCTGTGTTTTCGAAGAATGTTTTGGAAGAGTGTTCCCTCCTTGGGGGAGAAGCAGATCCAAAGGAGATGTTTGGGATAGGTTGCAATATAAATAAATTCCAAGCAGTTTTCTTTTGAGAAACTCTAGTTTCCCATTTCTGCAAATGTGGATCTTTTCATGTGGTCACGTTCAAGACGTCTGTGTAACTCTACCCAATGTTTACAGTGCCAGTGAAAATCCCTGCCATGGGATTATTTTAGCCTGGTTTCCCACAGCTAGTGTTCTTTGCACATGGATGCAGTCTCTAAGAGGCAAAGCAAGCACATATCTAACTTCAAAGATCAAAATCAGTCAATGAAGTAAAGCTAGAAAGGCAGTAGTATTTTCATGTCATTTTTCTTTTCCCCTGTTTGAGGGACGGCATCCCCTTTTATCAGATACCTTCTTTGGCAGCTGTGGTAGTGGACACTTGAGGGACTTGGCTCTCCCAGCAAGGAGCAGCCAGGGGAGCCAAGACTCTGAGACTGCAGCAAGGGCCTGACATGGAGAGGGTTTGGGCATTGAAGCTGATGGGTTTCACTGCGTTCACCTGAGGCAAAAGGATAAAATATGGTTTTGAGAAGCTTGGGAAGCTTAAAAACAATTTTTATTTTCTGGTTTTTATCATAGGGTGGATTGACTCAGAGGAGCCTTCAGGGACTTCAGATTCCCATCTTTAATACCCCTGCTGAGCCTTTCAAGGTTGGGTTGCCTCAGCTGCAACTGAGCACAATAAAAAGTGAGATCATCTTTATAATTTTTTGACCATTTATCTTGATCACTTGGCTTCGGTAGTGATATATGGGACTTTCCCTTCCACAGTAGATTCCTTCCAGCATCTAACTTGGAGAGCCTTCAATGCCCACACTGTAGCTTTCACTGGAGTGCCAATTTAGCAGAGACCTCTGTTTTAAATGTTGTGATCGATGGCTATGGTGACAGCTCTGTTGTGCAAGGCTGCCAGAGGGAGGGGTTAGGCTTCAATTAAATGAATTAACATAAATGAAAACAGTACATTGTCTTAGTTTCAGGCGTATGAGGGATGGAGTAATTTCCTTTTTTAAACCTAATTTTACTGAAAAGGGGTCCTAAAAATTCTACTGTCCTTTTGTGAAACCAAGTGTTTTATGTGTCGTTGCAGAGCAACTTCAGAATTTGTCCACTGGATCTTTGTTCCTTCATTAAGTATTTCTCTCATCAGAATTATTTTCTTACACACATTTATGAGAGACTTTCTTATTTCCTTCCTGCTTTTTTGTCAATCTCAGTATATTTATGAATATTAATATATATATTAATATTCATAAATATCAAATATACCAAATCAAATATATATATATATATATATATATTTGATTTGGTACTCTTTGTCTCTCCCTTCTCCTTGACTGGGGACACCTGGGCCACCTAGAGCATTTCAGGCAGCTCTGATGCTTTCCTGGTCCTGCCTTGTGTTCTTCTGCTTGAAGATCCAAGGGTTATATTGGTCCTCAGCCTTAACTATGGGGAATTTGTGTTCCCTTTTCTGTCTTAGCCCTTAGTCATTCACTCAGTGGCACTGTATTTCAGGATTTCACATTCTTCCCCTATCTTACAAGCACAGCTTTACATCCAAGATATTTTGTCGTGTATTTGATTTGTTTAAAAATCCCTACCACTCAAATGAATCATCTTGTACTAAGATCAAGTTCATCTGTGTAGCAGACCCATTGTCATTATTATTAATGAGTCTTCCAGTTTCTTTCCAGTTTTTTACTGTTTGAATCTTACTTGTAAGCATTTAATAATGACCTGAAGGAAAACAATCCTGTGTTGTTGAATGTTTTCCTCTTTAAAATTTTCTGTGCTCTTCTGCTGAAGTAGTTACCAGCTTTCTTAGAGTGAGCTGCGAAAGTAGGTATTTTTGTGTATTGTCATGTGAGTCTTAATCAAATATTTTCGACTCCTTGCTGTCTGAAGAAAAATATCACCAGTAAGACTGTATCTTTATCTCACTGACTTTTTCATACCAGTTTCTTCTACGTTTAAATCAATGTCAAGCTTATCAGCCTAGGAGTTGCCAGGATATTGCCTGGATTTTTATAGGAGGTGCGAAGCATTTAGGAAGGCATTACTAACACCCATTGAATAAAGGCAGGCTATCTGCACAACTGATACACTCCAACGTGTTAATGCCTGTCTTCCTCCTTATGGGCTTGTTACTCGAACCCATCCCATCCACAAATAAATAAAAAGAACAGAAAGGAGTCCCCTGTCCTCCTTCTCCTCCACCCCCGAAAAAAAAAACAAAAATCTACTTAGAACAGAACCATGAACAGGGACAGTATGATGAGGTTGAGTAAGGTCTTTCATATGTGCATGATTTGTTTTTGTTTGTTTTAAAGGAAGATGCCAGTAGGAGAGGAAAAGATGGTTGAAGCTGCTCTAATCTTCTTTGTTTTACCTTTTTAGCAATGGTGCCAGCTATGCTGTCACACATGTAGAAGTGACTGAAGCATTTGTTACTGAGTTTCTCACAAATGCTACTAAATAAATGAATTCAGATAAATTTGAACCAGGGTCAGGCGGACTGAAGACTGTCAGAAAGACCGTAAATGATAAAGAGCAATGTATTTTTAATGTCTGACGAAGGGAGGAGAAATAGAGGTTGCTGAGGGGAGAGGTGTTGCTCAGCTTTCATTAATGACCCATGAGAGGAAGTAAACAAAACATGACTGTTTCCCAGATGCTGCTCTGCTCTGAAGGACTGAGAATGAGTACAAAACAATGCAGAGGGGAATGAGTGGGATTAGGAATGAAGAGAGAAAACAGAGCCTAAAAATCCAGTCTGTGTCTAGGGGGAAAGACATAACATGAAAAGCATGATGAGTTTGTCACGAACATAGACTTTGTTGGAGGAAAAATCTAAGCTGCAGAAATGTTTGAGGAAATGTCTGTCCTCTGACCAAAGCAGGATAGGGAGCTGGAGTGTGATATGGCCAGCCACGGTAACGTGATTGTGCTGTTATTTGGACATGTAGAAGCATCATTACACACACAGTGAGTGATGGTCTGCGTGTGTGTTTCCGAGTCATTTGTAAAAGAACTTTCCACAGGGACAGGTTATTCCTAATCAGCGGGTCTGTTCTGTGTGACAGGGAGGTGAGATTGTCTCAGTTTCTGCCTGCCAACACAGGACACTGCTTCTCTGCTGTCAAGCATCTGGCCAATAACCTCAGTGATGTGAAAATCAACTTTCCAGCATCAGCTAACAGTTGATCTGGCCTCTACAGGTTCCCTAAAGCCCTTGTTAGCAGGGTTTCATACTAGAGGAACTTCGGAGACACAGTGAATGACTTGTTAGGCTTGTATTTGGATTGCTTTTCCCATCATAAGAAGTATTTGAGACCAAAAATATGGGCAGCTTGTCTAGCCTAGCACCAAGTCTCAGACTGTGTTTTTATTTATTTTATTTTTATTTTTATTTTTATTTTTTATTTTTTATTTTATTTTATTTTTTCTCTTAATTGCCACCAGATATTTATTTACCACTTCCTATCATTTCAATTTCGGGTTTCTTAAAATTGCCTGGAGACAAGATTAGAGCAGGGATGGTCAATTGCCATATCCTGCAAGCTGAGTGCTCTAATGCTCGTTTGGCCACGAGGTGCAAAGCATAATCTGGATAGTAAGAAATGAGGGCAGGTGAGATCAAGGAGATTGTTGCAAGAGTGTATTCTTGCTGCTTCCCAAGGCTTCATCTCTTCCCTTACAAAAGGGAAGGTAAAGAATTGCTTTACAACAGGCTCTTGCAGCAGCCTTTGGCTGTTGGCCTCAAGGATGCCATTGGGTCGCTTCTCTTTACAGACTGGGATTGAGATTCCCAGTGCTCCAGTGTTGCGCAGGCAGCACTTTACATTTCTGCTATCTCCATACTGGACTGTGTTTTTAAGGAATATCAGTGCCTTGGTCTCCAGCCATGCGTTTCCAGCACACCAAATATATATTCTGTATGTTCAGATGCAAGCATGTGTGGCATGGTAACATATTGTTCCCACATTACCTATTTTTAAGATTATGAAAGAGCATAAAATGCTTCAACTAAGACAACTTATTCTTGTGCTCTATTTTGCCATCTTCTGCTAACATATTTGGCAAACCTTATAATCAATGTTGACTGGTCTGCTGTGTGCTCTTATCTGTGTTTGACTATCTTGTCCATTATGATTTGTTGAATATAATTTTGTTATAGCTCAAATTTCAATGAAAATTCCTAACATGTCTGCTCACTCAAAATGAGATTTATTGAGGGTGAAGGAAGAACACTTATAATGTGCAGTGTACTGAATGAAAATGCACTCATAATAATTGTGTTTGTTTTATATCTGAGTTGGTAAAAGAAAGCAAAGAGTTTGAATTAAGGAAGGAAAACTGCTAAAAAGAGGAAAGGATTCAAATTATGAAGGGATGGAGAAGGTTTTCCTTTGCTTTGCCTTATTTCTCTCAAAACTGCAAGCTGCACTGTATTTATGGGGTTTCTTCATTGCCCTTTGTCAAGAGAAGTGCTTCAGGTATCAGTCGGACTCCTGAGAACTAGGCCTTGAACAGTTCAGCATGCTCCTGCTTCCAGTCATAGGCAGCTGCTCCTGCTCGGCAGGTAGAGAAAGGGGCTTTGAGGAGAGGAATGCAACTGCGTCAATGTCATGATACATGGTTTAGCGGGTGACATTGATGGTTGGACCAGATGATCTTGGAGGTCTTTTCCAGCCTTAAGGATTCCATGATTCTACCTGGGCAGTGCTAATGAGGAGAGGCTGTGCTACAGTCCTCTCTTACCCTCTGTGTTTCCTCCCCTGCTGGCAGATTCCTGGCTTTTTTGAAGAGTCCTAACCTTAAAAAAATAAATTAAAAAAAAAATTGCACACACACACAAAAAACAAGCCCTCCCCAACAATATTCTTGGCACCTTGCCTCAATTTATTTGATCACACTCACTCGGGTAATCTCAGATCTTCACTGTAGCTCTGCCATCAAACCATGTAACTGGGAAGGGCAGAAGGATAGTGGTGTGTGAGGTATGTTCTCTGGAAAGGTGATGTGAGCCCAGTGAATGGTGAGTTGGCTCTAATTTGGGCTCGCTGACCTGCTGGCTAACTGTAGGCAAGGGTATCTAGCCCTACATTGTCTGTCTTGTCAATTTCTTCTTGAGGTTATGAGTGATTTTTGCTATGTGTTTGCATAGTTGGTGGTGTTTGCATTCCAGAACGTAAAAGCACTGTGCCTTGCTTTCTTTCACTTATTAGCAGAATAATGTTGTCAACTGTACTATGAAGAAGCAGGCTGGCTGTGACTTCTCCCCCTTGACTCGAATTAGCAAGGCCTTGCTAAAATGCCTTCTATCTAATAATCTGGTTAAGAAGTCAGCAACCTGATGATACACAAGGTAAAACCAGCAGAGACCATGCTTCCATGTTTAAGTCCATTAAAGTGAAAGAACAGAAGGCTCACAGCCTAAAGCTTAATTAAACAAGTGGATTTTCAGCTAATGTACTGCAGAGAGGAATTGCTGTGTGTAAATGATAATAAGAGACTTCCCTGTTTAAAAAACAAAAAGAGGAAAAACATAAAAACAAAAACCCTAATGAAAAATAGCTGTCAAATTATTCTGAAAGCCACTGGTTTACATGTCAGTCAAAGGATCTTGCTGCTCATGGCAACAGCCTTTACTGACACTAGATTAGAAACTGCTTTTTCAACTGTCGTCCAAGGCTATACAAATAATTGATTTTTAGGTTCAGCTGCCAAACTAAAAGTAACAATAATAATAAAAAATGGCTTAGAATGGATCACGTGTAGGACTTTTCTCCCCCTTCCTTATCCAAATAGAAAACTGGTGTCATTTTGTGTGAATAAGACATTACATTTCAGTTATTCTTTAATTAAAGTGAAAAAGCAAATTGCTATGTTCTCCCTATAGGTGTGTTAATTGGTTTTCCTTTTCTGGTTGGCGTGTCAGAGGTCAATGCATCTATCTGGAATGAAGGAGCTCTTATGCAGGAGACTTCCACTATCCAGACTGGATTCTCTCCTGATATGAAGAAGATAGGGGAATTTCAATATTTCATATTAGGTTTGACTATTTCATAATATCAGTTAGCTATATATATTTTTTTTCCCACACAAAGGGTCAAATTTTGAAAGCTGTATATATTCTTCTCAATGGAGACACGATGAGTAAGTGACAACATCTGATTTCAAGTTCCAAGATTCGTAGTATATCTCCGTGAGAAAGACTGTGATGTGAAAGCTGCCTTCAGGATCTAAATCCTCAGTTTCCCTTAAAGAAATAAAGTAGTTCAAGCCTCTAATAAAACAAAGCATAAATGAAGAAGTACAACTGCCTTGCATATCCTGTAGTTACGTCCAAATAATCTTATGACAATACTGTGAAATCTAAGGTAGCGTTTGTCCTCAGACGGTATTAAGGTGCCTGTTGAAATCAGCAGGAATTCAGACCCTCAGTCACTCGAGGTCCTCGGACTCCAGACTCACGAGCTCCGTGACCCAAGGTGCCACTCCATTTCAGTTATTTTTTAATAAAAGCAAAAGGCAGTTCAGTCACTCCAGTCTTTCCAGTTGTTGGCACCACAAACTTCCATACATATACATGCACATAGAAAGAGGATCCCTCACACAGCAAGCAAGGTAGAAATAAAATCTGATAAGAAAATATAGCAGATTGCTGATCTGGTGCAGGGTATGGCCAGATAAGTGTACAGACCAGCCCTTTTAACAGGTGATGGATCCTTTATGTCCCCTTATCCCTGTATTTTCCCAAAGTTGTTCTTCCCAAATCACCTAGATCCATCACTTATTCTTCTTTTGGTTCCTTCCCTGAACATCCACAGTAAGTCCCCAAACACTCTGACTGCTGTGCAATCCCCAAATGCTCTTCCCCTCCATCCTGCAATACGTCTCCTACCCAGAGGCAGTACCACCCACCTCAGTCCAAAAGGTGCTGCGGAGAGCAGCTCCGTTGACTCCCCCAGCACCTTGGGGCTGATGGCTCCCATGGGGACAGACTGCCCCTTCCTCTCTGTTGGGTCCCCCTCCTGTCTTTGTGCCTCCCTTCCTCTGCTAGGAGATGGGCCCCTGATGGATCCTGTGATGGGTGGGCAGCCTGTTACTGGGGCTCCCAACGTGTTACTGGGGCTCCCAGCGTGTTACTGGGGCTCCCACCCACCCTGCCATTGTGCATCTGTGTTTCTTTGTGTATGTGCAGGCAAGCTTTTATCACATAACCTAATGCTGTTATCTTGGCTTATTTTTTCAGTGACTTCATATGTTTAAGGGGGTTATAGTGCCTCAAGGGCCATGTGTGTTCTCTCTTCTGCAGAAGTCCAGTTTTTTTTCTGCTGAACACCGCATTGCCTTCAGTAACACTGAGCTGTGTTTGAGGAATACCATCTCTAGGAGTGTGCTGAGTCTTGTTTTCCCTGAGACTCTGATCCAGAAAAGACTGAAATCAAGACGTGACTGAGTTTACAGGCAAATGTAGTTTAATGTCAAAGTGGCTTAAATATTTTGCCACTGCCAAAATTAAATTTTATTCAGTTCTCCTGAGAAAAATGTCAACGCTTGCCCTAAGTCTGGAAGAAAACATTTTTTTTTTAAACTCAATTCTATTATTCAGTTCTTAGTCGTTGTGATTTCTGCTTTCTGTCTAGCCGTTGCGAATACAAGAAAGTCCATAGATAAATTGCCTCCATTCTGACAGATCTGTCTTCTAACAACTTTATGCTACACCTCTTAGCGTGCCAAAACCTACATTAAACTCAGTCAGTTAGGACTAAAAGGGCTCTGGTGGAAGAGTCTGCTGAAAAGTAGTTAGAAGACATTTTTTTCTTATCCTCTATCTTGATTCCAGTCCCTCTATGGCTTTGACATAAGTTGTAGCCAATTAAAACCTGTTCTCTGCATTGCACTTGCAGTCCATAAAACATTTGTGAAGTTCAGCTTTCTCTAGTTATCTCTGTTGCCAGTAGTACTGGAGACAATACTGAATCTATTTCTGCACCTTCCACAAGCCTACAAAGTCACCGTGCTTTAGGACAATGGGAATTGCCATACTGGAAGTCCATCCAGGGACCCTGCTTCTTTTTACCTGAATCCTGTGACTGGTATTGCTAGGAAGATGTGAAGAGAAATTATCAGTTCAGAACTAACCTGGTCCTAGGGAAAGCGCCTAGCCATCCAGGCAAACCTTCCTTTCAGGCTGTTAAGCTCATGGAAGTCACAATGGATGTTCCTTTCTGGCCAAAGCTAGCTGGACTGCACTCCCAAGCTGTGTGGCTGTGTCTGCTTGGGAAGCAGCCTTCCTCGTGGCTGTAGCCGTCCTGAGTCACAGCACAGACAAGAGGTAGTTCTGCTTTTGTGCCATCCACCAGGACATACCTGCACAGGATGGGGACTAGCAAATAGCAGATCAACAAAAGATGAGGAAAGAGACTGGAAGAATAAGTAGCAAATATTATTCACCAGGTTGCTAGTAAAGCAGTGCTTAAAATGATTTTGGATGTATGTTACGCTCATTAGCTTGATTTTTCTCTTGGGTTTGCTTAGTCAGGCTTAGATGTAATGATTTTCAAAACTTCCTAGATGATTTCAGTGCATGCCTTGTAATCTAGGGGAGAGAGATCTTTTGTCTTCCTGTGTACCTCAGCTGTGAAACTGGCTTCACAGTAAAGAGTTTACTTACCTTTGTCTACATAAGCCATTTGTGATGGTGCTGTCTCAGAGCTGGGTTCTTTTCCCTTGCCACATGGCAGTGTTCACACCTCAGCTGTTCCCTGTCTATACATATTCAGGAGGAAGCTGCAAGAGCATGGATTTTTTATTAATAGGAAAAGTATGTTTTCACTGTCCCATTTTTTAAACCTGCACAAAATGGCATGTTTTTCACAAATTCACAGGAGTCCAGGTTTGGGTGATTTAAGAAAAACACAAAGCATTGTAAGAATCTCAATCAAACTTGTAATAACTTTTCAAAATATGTGATGACAGAACATGTTTTTCCCACAAGGACATACTTCAGTGTGGACTTGCCACAGGGGAAAGGAAGACTTTCCTGTAACTCACAAGTCTCTCACTCAGTGATGGGGATGGGGTGTGGGATGCACATGCTGTGCACATTTCTGGTGGACGACAGGTTGGCCATGAGCCAGCACTGTTCCCTGGTGGCCAAGAAGGACAACAGGATCCTGGCGTGTATTAAAAGGAGCGTGGCCAGCAGGTTAAGGGAGGTGATCCTCCCCCTCTACTCTGCCCTGGTCAGGCCTCACCTGGAGTACTGTGTCCAGTTCTGGGCTCCCCGGTACAAAAAAAAAAGACAGGGATCTCCTGGAAAGAGTCCAGCGGAGGGCCACAAAGATGATACGGGAACTGGAGCATCTTCCCTATGAGGAAAGGCTGAGAGACCTGGGTCTGTTCAGCCTGGAAAAGAGAAGACTGAGAGGGGATCTTTCCAGTGTTTAAAAATATCTTAAGTTTGGAAGACAGAGGGATTTGGCCAACCTCTTTTCAGTGGTTTGTGGGGACAGGACAAGGGCAGTGGCCACAAGATGGAGCACCAGAAGTTCCACACCAACACACGAAAGAACTTTATGGTGAGGGTGACGGAGCACTGGGACAGGCTGCCCAGGGAGGTTGTGGAGTCTCCTTCTCTGGAGATATTCAAGGCCCATCTGGATACCTACCTGGGCAACCTGCTCTAGGGAACCTGCTTTGGCAGGGGGCTTGGTCCCGATTATCTCTGGAGGTCCCTTCAACCCCTACAATTCTGTGATTCTGTGATGTGCACTTGTTGTGAACCCGGCCAATGTTTCTGTTTGGTACAGTACATATAACTTCTTTGTGATAGGTGACAGCTTGTGACAGATCTGAAGAAAGGTCAGTTTCTCTGAGGCTCTGTCAGATCTCATCGCCCTGCTGAGAAACATCAGGATGTTCCCAGAGTTTTCAACCCAAGTTGCACGGGCTTCTCTCCCACCTGCTTCTTTTTGCTGCTTTTTCCTCGGGATGATTTCTGCTCATTACCTAACATGAACCCACCTTGGCTGCTGTTCAGCACTAAACAAAACAGCTTTGTCCTGAGAAAACAGCACAAAGGAGAGATTCCACTGACTTTCCCTCGCCTCCGAAGAAAGAACTTATGCGTAAGACCTTTTCTTTCTATTCTGTGGTAAATGGAGCTGTAAAATATGTTATTACCAGAGACATAACTGATTATCTCCACAGCAGTTAAAAACAGTCTCAGAGAACCTTTCACAAGGCAGAGCTGAGGGATAATACATGTTGTGCCATGAGAGCCCCCTGTTGCTAACAGGTATCTTTTTGTGCAGCCTACCAGCAGCAGATGAGGCTCTCTCCTGTCTGCTTGGTGTATCTGACAGTGCCGAGCTCCGGACAGTGTGGTGTGGTTGTGGAAGGGGTACAGCCACTTCAGGAGGCCAGTGTCCTAGAGACAAGGACCCAAATAGTCTTGTTTTGTAGCTCTCTATATGGCCTTTCAGGTTCCTCAGCGTCTTATCAAGCAGCCTACTGAAGATCATTGAGGGCCTATGCAAGCTCTGACTGTATTTCATCTGTCCTAACACTAGTAATTTCCATGGAATGTTCTTAATATGATGAATTGCCCTCCTTTTACTCCTCATCTGTTGAAGAAGGCCTTCTCACTTGCTCTAGCTAGAGGTATTACGTTGTTCCTAGAGAGAAGTACAAATCTTAAGAGCAGTGCTGTGACAATAGCAGTGCTTGAGAGCACATTGTTTGTCAGTTCCTCTGCGGATAAAGGCGGAGAGCAAAGGCTTATTGAAATCAAAATGTTTATTCACCTTCACTTGCATTGGCTCTGACTTGGCTGTCTGCCCTGCACCTGCGACTTGCTGCTCTTAGAGGGCTGAAAAGTAAAGTGGTGTCACACCGGTGTCATTTGTGCAGCAGATAGATGGAAGCAGTGGAGAACCTCAGAGCTGAATTTGTCTGCTCTCAGTGTAAGGTTCTGCAACATGGGGAACACTTTTACTATGAAGCACTATGAATACATGGAGAACTAAGGAAAAGATTATTTATAAGGGCCCTTCCTGAAGTGTTCTTCCATCATTAGACCACTGGGAACACAATAGTTCTTGTGTTCCAGAACTTATCTACAAGAAACTCAAGATCAAGGGAGTTGGACATTTCTTGAAGCCATTTGAATTCTGTTATCTCACCTTCTTAGACTGCTTTTGAAATGACATGTTTTTTGTCATGTTTTTTTTTTTTGTGAGGTTCTTGTGCCCCAGTTCTGTTGTCCAGAGGTAGACCTTCAAGCTAAAACTTTCCTTGTTCTTCAGTCAACAATGTTGGGCAGTGGTATTCATTTAAGCATTGCTGACTACCTCAACTTTAAGTTTCTGATATAATGACAGTGTACATTCCCTGGTGTTGGGGTTAAATTGTTAGGGTGGGAGAATATAACATAACATAAAACAACTTACTGCAATTTGTGGTGATTGCATTTTTAATTTTAGCAGTGGACATGCTCCTAAGCTTTGTGAAACTGATCTCCCCACACCGCTCCAGCAGGAAGGAAAAATGAGTCGGGAGAGTGTCATCGCCACTGAATTGCTGTGCCAGGCTGAAAGCCCACCCATTAAATGTCAAAATCCATTTATTGTTTAAGTTCTGATTGTATCTTTCTTTCAGAGCAAGGATTAGCAAAGCCATAGCAACATAAATAGGTGGGTGTGCATTGGACCACGTTATTTGCATGGTGTCTTTAGCTGAGGAAAATTTTGTTGGAAATATGTGATTAATGCCTCCAACTATTATCTCTAATTGAACAGACATGAAAAAGGCCCACTTTGTGAGCCCAGATAAGCCTATCGCACAGCTGTTAGGAGAGTATTGAGACCTGGCTGAATCAAACTGTTGTTGCCTTTTTTTGTTGCATAAGCATAGCATGTTATTGAAACCTAGCAGAAAAATATGAGTGATTGTCGAAATGTCATTCTTGTAATCTGCTAAGTACTGATGTCTAAGAAGACAGAAAGACTGTTTAGCAAACATGCCCTCACATTGTCATTAGTATTAAGTAATGGGACTTTAATATATTTAGATCATAATAATCTATCAACTTAATATCAAGTGCTCAGTGTGAAGTGTTTGGCCACAGCCTTACCTCCTTTTCTTCATTTATCAACAAGCTCAACAAATAGAAGCTTGTTACAGCATGGAGATGGTACTTACTGTAGCAACTTTTAGTTGTATCTTCTCAATCACCTATATGGGGTATTGAAGAACCTTTTTCAGAAGGAAAATAGTATTTTTAGAAGCAAAAATTTGTTTTATTTTTTACTTTTTTTTCCTCTTTACCCCAAAGAGCAGTTTTGATGAAATTTTCACACTTTTCCATTTGGAAACTCTGGATTTAAACTGTGGCCCTGCTTTATTTCATGTGGCACTCCTCAGACTTCTGTTTTTAAATCTGGAACCAAGGTGTCAGTTGGAAAAAAAAAAAGCTTTTGAAGACCTACAACTGAGGAGAGAGAATATTTCTTTTAAATTTTTATCAGTGTTCAGTGGGGAAATAATTTTTCAAGCATGTCTCAATGACTTGCTTGTACTGTAAAGCAGTGGCAAGGCTGGAATTAGAAATCATGTCTGCTGAACCTCCACTCTGCGTTTCTAATGCTGGTAGCGTTTCTCCCAAGGTGGGTGCTTTTAAAATGACGGTACAATCATTGAAATCTGAGATGTTATGAAAAAAGAAAACAGAATGTTTTTGAAAAATCCTTGATAGAACATTGGGGCAGATGGCCGTAAGAGAAATGAAACGCATTCCCTCGTGCAAATACCGTACATTATATTCTAGTTAACTTTGGTTATGGAGCACGTTGTACTGCATTTCATAGCACAGTTGTATTACATAAAAGCCATGTGACTGGAAGTCCCCTGTTGTTGCAATTGCCTGCATTTAAACAAGCAATCCCCCATCCCACCTCCTACCTAACCCACACACTAAAGCAAGCAGAAAACCCCCAAAGGACCTTTGTTAACATGAAAGTCTGGAGCTAGAGGCACTTAGTCCTTTGGGCCATTGTGACCAGTTATTGTAGTTGGTGCTCCAGGGAATCATTTTTGTCTGAGGCCCTGATTTCTCTAGAGATACTGCTTGAGGTTGTGATTAAACAGTTAGACCTAGAATAAGGAAGGAGCTGGGTGAGACTGTGGAGAAACTTGAGTGAGACCAGACCTTTAGCTTCCACACCAGCTTGTTACTGCATGATTTCTGCAAGCAGAAATCACTGGCACACGTCACATCATAGTATAAGTTGAGTGCTGATTTTTTATTTTTGGGTTGGGGCTGGAATATAGATACAAGTCTAATTTGATTTCATGGCCCATGGCAGCAGCAAAGAATTTCATTTCATTTACATGGTAAAAGTGATAATGGTCCAAACATCAGGACTGCCACATCATGGACCTGTCAAGCTTGATTAGACATAAGAAATTTACATCAGTGTGATTAATTATTCAAATCCTGGTCAAAGGTAATATACCTGCAACTTGTGCTGCTATGAAGAAGGGCATGCACTGGCTTGATTCATGTTAGCAAGTATTTAGGGTTCAAGTTTGCAGTAGTGCCATACAGGAAGGTGGGTTTTCCTCACAGGTAGTTAAAACTCAGCAACAAACATCAATGCAGAGAAAAGTCTGGTCTGGAGAAAACCTTTACTGGATGTCTATTTAGTGCTAGTACCTTCTGTCTTGAGTCTGAATAGGTTAGACCTAAATATCAGACCAACAGTGACAAAATGCGAGAGGACATTTTTACAATATTTTTTCAACATTCAGAGTGAGAGGGGAGCCCCTTGTGTTTTCTCAAAAGCTTGCCATGAATAACATACATCTAGTTGTTGTGCCTTAGGTTCCTCTTTGCTAGTCTTGCTTTCATGTGTGGGATCTGTTCTGGAAAGCAAACTGATCTTCCTGCCTCCAAAGGTCTGTATAAGCATGAGGTGTTGTAATATATCCACAGCATAAGCTGCTGAAGTTAGCTGTCATCCCAGCATAGGTGAGCACGGTAGGCACAGCTTGAACTCTGCTGTCCGGGGCATTATGATCAGAAGGAACCCACCAACCTGGCTTTTGAGCTACTGGGATCCACTTGTTACTCATTCCATTTGAGTTCCTCAGAAATCTGTTTTTTGAGAACACGTAAGTATCTTCTAGCAGTGACCCAGCAGGAGATGAAAGCTCTATGTTTTGTGTCAATTCCTTAATAGAAGGCCTTTATGCCAAACTACAGCTACCTGAATGGATTTCCCTTAGATTCTTCACCATGTATTGGGATCTCAGCTGGAAATGCACAGTTGTGATCTCATGCGAGTGGAGGGAAAGGTGAGAAAAGGTGATAGATTCATGAAATCAATTTGGAAGTGCACAGTTGGTATTTAGAGAGTGAATTTTCTTTACGTGTTCCCTGTTTTTAATAAGCTTTTATAGAAGAAACGGTTTGCTCCTGTCTTGCCTCCCATGGTTTATCTTTTAAGAACCTGCTACAAATTTCCAAAAAGCAAAGCAATCAGCTGTTTTATTTGGGGAACCACTGACTTTTTCCACACCGCTCTCTGGTAATGAATGATTTCAAAATAGGAAAAGAGATCAAAGACTTCTGCTTGCTTCAGGGCAGATGGGGTCTTAGTAGTATGTCTGAAGTCTTTTCCTCTGGATGTGTGCAGTGGTAGATACCCCAGATAGTGCTTACCTGTGCTCCCCACAGTCTCAAGTGGTCAGCAGAGTTGGACTGCTTCAGGGCTTGTGAGGCAGCCATGCTCTTGCTCTCTGCAGGAAAACACCTTCTGCTGTGTGTTCCAAAACCAGGTAACCCCTTCCTTTGCACCAGCTCATCTCTAGCCAGGATGTCTAGGACATCTGGGAAAATCCTGGAACTTAGCCTTTGGCCATGTCCTGTTGTGCTTGCCTCCTGCACGCCTTTTCGATGGGACTGTGTCTCCTCCTTCTTTGAACAGTGCCTGTCTCTGTGGCTTCAGTAAACCTTCTGCAATCGTTTGACAATTTCTTCTTGCTGTGTTTGTCAGAGAGCGTGTGAAAATAAGTCAAGTCATAGGCTAATTTCTAACAAGCAAGAGCTGGAAAAAAAAAATTAAAATTTTGTTTTCCTCCCCAAACTTCAGAATGCAAAAGGAGAAAAATATCTGCTATCTTTCTTGATCTGTCAGCTTCCTGTTCCTTGCCCCCTATACATTTTGTTGTTGTTGTTGTTTTTGTTAATTTAAAAAATGCAATAAGAATTCCTAGTTTTCCAAAAAAGAAACGAGAAAATGAGTTTTATTTCCTTACTCTTAAGCATAGTCTTATCTGGTGTTATACCTTTATTCCTATTTTGCCCAATTTATTCACCTTTCCTGGGTCAGTCCGTCTTAAGGGAGATTACAAAGTCTGTCTTACAGAGGTAGGAAGTGGTACTATATTCACATGAATTTTGCATACTGCATTCAGGGAGGCTTCTGGTTGTTGAGGCCTGTGTAGCAAGCAATGAAAATGTTTGCATTTTGTGCTCAGAATAGCTTAACAGGGAGACACAAAAAAGGTGACTCAACATTAGTGATATTCATTTCCATTTATTGATCTCACATTTTAATGATAGAGGAAACCTGTTCACTTGACGCTAGTTCATTTCCAGCTAATCCTAATGGGAAAGGTTTGAGAGAAAATTTATTTTTAAATACTTAATCTCTTTAGCAATTAGGTGGAAATAATGTAGTGTGTGCAGGATTTGGGCTTTCAAATACTGTAAAAGGCTGTAATTTGCAACTTAAATAGTGTAGTTTGTGGTTTCCCAGAGTCAGGGAAATGAATCCTGGGAAAGATTTAATAGAAGTTGTAGGGTGATGCAAAACACAATATCTTTATGATTAAAGTGCTGCAAATTTTGTGTTTTGGCAATATTATAGTACTAACAACACTAATTGTGAAGTCAGGTTGGAGATGGGTCTTGAAAAGCATTTGAAGAGATGGAATACTATCCCAAAAAGTGTTCATCTCAGGAAAGAAAAAAAAGATTTCTGGGTTTCTTGCCATGTGTGCTTACAGAGAAGCTAGTGGACAGGAGCGTAAAATAGAACACCCTTCCCATAGGACTCTGTTCATTCTGTTATCTCCAGCCCTAAACAGAGAAGTATTGAGCAAGTGTCATGACTCTGAGAAGAACAAATTCCTCCTTATTTCTTTCTCATTTCCCATCTCAGCTTTCAGAAGCTTGAGGGTTTCTCCAGACTGGGAGGCTGCATCCTTTTCTAAATCAGCTCTGCAGTCCTGGTGATGTGAAGAGAAAGAGCATCACCTTCCTTTGTGTCTGCCTCAGTGGGGGAACGGGTACTTTGCAGACCTGTGGGTTGGTAATGCTGGCAGCTGCTTCATGGCATAGCATGATGAACGTAGGAAACAATTGCATTGCTTCTTTCACAGCAAAACTAATTTCTCAACAAAAAGCAAAACAATGCCAGAACAGCTGGGTATTCTGCTAACAAAAATAGATTGTTTTTGTTAAACTGCTAAAGATGCAATGCACTCTCAGGTTCTGTCTAAAATGTTTGGTAACAGGAAATAATACATAAAGAAAACAGATGTATTTTGGATATTTTTTTTCCTTAGGGGGCACGTTTCCACAGAAATGGCCACTTGTTTTGCAGTGGGAGATGCTTCCACTATAAACTGGTGGCGTGGGGAGGCTTACATCCCTGAGAAGGAAAGTAAATCGAATTCAGGGTGCTGGGAGCTGTATGATGTAGTGCTTTACAAGGACCTGCATGACTTCACAGTTTTACTGTGTGGCAAGGCAGAAGATGGGCTTGGGATTGTGGGCTCCCAAGGGAATGTCAGCTAAGGTTCAGCTCTGCTGAGACTCACTATTGGGGAATCAGGTCTAACTGTGGTTTGGAGATCATAGAATCAGAGAATCACAGAATATCCCGAGTTGGAAGGGACCCACAAGGACCATCAAGTCCAACTCCTGGCTTCACACAGGTCTACCCCAAGATTCAGAGCTATGACTAAGAGCACAGTCCCAACGCTCCTTAAACTCCCACAGGCTCGGTGCCGTGACTGCGTCCCTGGGGAGCCTGTTGCAGTGCGCGACAGCCCTCTCAGTGAAGAACCTCTTCCTGCTGTCCAGCCTGACCCTCCCCTGTCACAGCCTGACCCCATGCCCTCGGGTCCTGTCACTGGATAGCACTACAGAGAACAGATTGGCGCCTGCCCCTCCACTGCCCCTCGTGAGGAAGCTGTAGGCCGCCATGAGGCCTCCCCTCAGCCTCCTCTTTGCAGGCTGAACAGGCCCAGTGCCCTCAGCCGCTCCTCCTACGTCTTCCCCTCTAGGCCCTTCACCATTTTTGTAGCCCTCCTCTGGACATTCTCCAGCAGTTTCACATCCTTTTTGTCAAAGAAAACCTACCCCTCGTGAACCCATGTTGGCTAGGACCAATTCAATAACTTCAAGGATAATCTCCATAATTTTACCAGGCTCTGACGTGAGACTGACAGGCTTTTAGTTGCCAGGGTCTTCTTTCTTGCCCTTCTTGAAAATTGGTACAACATGTACCAGCTTCCAGCCTACTGGGACCTCTCCAGATTCCCAAGACCATTGAAAAATAATAGAGAGAGGTCCCGTGATGACATCAGCCAGCTCTCTGAGCACCCTGAGGTGAATCCCATCTGGACCCATGGTCTTGTATGGATCTAGGTGAAGCAGCAAATCCTGCACACATTCAGGACCGGCTGGGAGTTTATTATTCCTACTATCACGGTCTTTCAGCTCAGGACACTCATTATCCCGAAGCCCATCATCAGTGTTGAACACGGAGGCAAAGAAGGCATTAAACTTCTCTGCTTTGCCTATGTCCTTGTCAGTGAGGCAACCTTCCCCATCAAGTAGCAGACCTATGTTTTCTCTACTGTTTCATGGTCACTATGACCAAGACAGCCGCCAACTGCCACGTCCCCCACAAGACCCTCTCTGTTGTCCAGCAACAGATCTAGGAGGGCACCTTTCATGGTTGGCTCCTTTAGCACTTGCACCAAGAAGTTACTTTTGAGGTGCTTTAGGAACCTCCTGGACCTGCTTGCATCATCCGTGTTGACATCCGACATATATGAGATGTGGACCTAAGTTTGATATCATGTCTGCTTTTACAACAAAGCCAGGACACAGGTAATATTCCAACAGTTAATGTGACGTATTAATCAGACTAAATGAATTGGGAGACTGGGTTAAATGGAAGTTGCAATATTCAGTTTTGTTTAAATGAAGGGATTTTGGTGCTTACTAAGAAGGCTAATGCAGTTGTGGAGCTGTTTCCTCCCTTGTCAGCTAGAAGTTTCTGTAGCAAGAGCTGAGCAGCATATGAGGGGATGCTACATCATCCCAGTGCTGCAGGATCTCCGGCGGCATGTGACATTTCCAAGTGAGACTGCTGTACCTCGGGCAGGCCTGGTGGAACAGGGAGCAGGATTAACACAACCTGTCCGCTTGGCTCAACAAAATGGAGTGTGACTTCTTCATGTAGGAAGGCAGAATAAATCATTTCAATTGAGAAACTGTTTAATAAAAATGAAACAGCTTTTTTTTTCTGAACTCCTTCATTCTGGAAAAAGAGTTAATGCTTTCTTGTAAGCACTTCTATTTTCTCCTACACAGAAGGAAAAAAAATTGAATTACTAGAATTTCCCACTCAATAGAAATGTTGATTTCTGCCTGCCCTCTTCCCTCTGCCCCATGAGGCAGAAGATTATTCTTGAAACTGGTAATAAAGGACCATAAATGGAACGCTCAATTACAGTGGAGAGCAAGACACTTGTGTCAATATTGCCATTTAAACATGGATGGTGTCTAAAAGAAATTTTTTTTCAGAGGTCTGCTCCTGCAGTTCCTGGTTAGTCACTGATGCTGAAATATATTTCTGCCTCTAATATCTTCTGCTGAGATCTGTTTGCTATTCTGGGCATGTCCAAAAACTTCATCTTTTCATATGTACGGTTAAAGGAGAAATACACTTCTTTTTTTTTTTGAAATCCTGGCTGTGATTGCTGAGAGATTTTCAGAAGCCAGGAATAAGAAGGCTCGAGAAAGTTAATTTTAACATGGGAACACAGGTAGCAGTGTAGCAAGTAAATAGGGGTGAAGTATAAGGTAACGGGGAACGAAAAGAGACTTGCATGGCAAAGAGCAATTTCCCGAATTCATGGTTGCTTTTCCCAGCTGGCATTTTACATAGGCCTGAGAGCAGAGCAGAGATCTGGTGATGGCTGGAGAGGTAGTTCTCAGAGCTCTTCCTCTTGCACTTAGGAAAAGGGAAAAAAGACTGTAGCAGGCAAGCTGATGGATGGGAATGTTCTTTGAATTAAGGAGTTCAGGAAAAGGTAGAAAGGAAATTGCCCGTGACCTGAAGTGGGATGGTGTACATAGACCTGGGAACCTGGCCCATGGAAAGGGTGATGTTTCTCCAAACCCAAAAGTGCAGAGACCCATATGCATGCAGCGGGGGCAGAACACCCTGTCTGGTGCTGGATTTAGTAGCAACGTAATGTGCTGGCTTAACAAAGGAGATTTGTATGGGTTTTGGAGGATTCATCAGCTGCTTTACTGGCACGGTCTATCTGCAGTGTCTGGCTATCCTATTCATTGACTGAATGTGAGGCAGAGATGGAGACCGCAGTCTAGGTTTACTTGTTGACTGGAGTGATATACTGATGTCTTTTTGCAAGGCATCTCAGTGTTTTTCCTCCCTAGTGGAAACATGAAGCCTGAAATTCATATGAATAAACACTTCTTTTAGCTAAGCATTTGTGCAGGCAGTTTCTGAATAGATAAATCAGAGGCTTCTGTTGCTTGGATATCTTAACGGGTAATATCTTAGAAGCTGCAAGGTAATAGCATTCTCCCACTATAATTTGTCTAGCCCGTTAGCTTGGTGAGTGATTTACACTGTGAGGAATTAAGAGTTGTCCAGCCCAGATAAGATGCTGTGGCTAAAGTGCTATGGGTGTATCTGTACTGCAGCTCCCTGCAGAGGCCCCTCATCAGCTCGGAATGAGGTGGAGGTCAAACCTGGAGAAGTTCAGGATTTGCTTTGAGATTCTACTTTACATTAGCAATATGCCAGCTTAAAAAGGGTTGGAAAAAAAAAAGAAAAAAAAAAAAGAATGACTCTGTTAAGTATCTCGCCTAAATAGATGATGCAATGTGCAACGGCAGTGGCCATATTACAGAGGTACCAGATGTACTCAGGTCATTCAGTCTAGCTGCCTACCCCGGTGCAGCACATACAGCCTAGGTGGCTCAAGGCTTTTGTCAGCCCAAGGACATATTCCTGACTGCTATGGGCAAGCTGTTCCAGTGATTTTATCTCATGAATGCAATCAGAAAATAGCTGAGACACAAAAATTGTTTCTTGTTTGCAAATTCTGCTTTCTCTTTTTGTTTTCTTTTAAAGCCAAACCCTCTCCCTCTTTCCATGTTTTTGTAACTTGGAGGATACATGTTTCTGTCTTATTTTAATTCACAGTTTTTGAGAACTGAAAAACAGTGGAGAGTAAAAAAAAAAAAAGCATTAATGAGGAAATTTCAGTTTCTTTGAAGTACTGTTCTTTCTGTGCAGAGGATAGAGCAGGACTGGAAGAGATCACCTACTGTTTCTGACATAATCCTTTGGGATTTGAAGAAGATATGAGAGTAGAGTCTATTTCTCTTCTTTGTTGCATTCAACAGCAAAGGCTGCTCTTGGAAACTAAGGGCTGGGGTTCAGTCTCCGGTTGTACTGGAGCAGATGTGATTTACTTCCACCTACCAAACTCATTCCTCCATGGAAGCTGTAGCCCAGCCAGCACGCTGCTGGGGCTGTGGACGAAAGCATCACAAGGGAACCCCTGAGCTGCTGTAGGGTGTTGTGGTACGATAGCCAAAAATGGACGTCTCAATTGCTAGTTTGCTTCCTCTGAACCAAAATGTTACTGCTTTGGATTACCACCAGGATGTTTGGCCCATGCTCAGTTATACCCACCTTCCAACAAATGGGCATTTTAAAAATTCCTTGTGTACAAGAAAATTTTTATTCTGCTGTTGGACAAGTAAGCTGTCAGAAGGACAAGGCTACTGGAAGGACTTTAGCCAGGCTCCCAAAACTGAGCTGCTGTGGGCTATGCTAATAGTAATAAGGAAGTAATCAAAAACAAACAGTTGCAGAGCCAGCTTCTTGCGCAGAAGGCGATGCAGCAGGGAGCAAATCCGTGTTTGCCAAGTGGGAAAAAGGACACTGACTGGCAAGGAGAAATGTTATTTGCTGGTTTGAGGGACAAACAAATGGAACAAACCCAAATCACTGCCTATTCATCAGAAAGAGAGGATGTGGAAATGAAAGGTGGCAGTTTGTAGCTGGCATTTTGCAGTGACAGGTCTCTTTAAACTAAGTGATAATGCCCACAGTTTTTTCCAGCTAAGCTTGGAACAACTTTGCCTTTGCCTCTGCGCTTTCTGCAAGATCTACGTGAAGCTCGGTGATGACGGGCAGATTGTTAATTTCAATCATCAGCCCAATGGGATCAGGGAAGCGTGGCAGCAATAATCGAAAATGGATGCTTAGAGTAAGGAGGCTAACAAAGCAGTAGGAGCAAATATTGGCAAGTATGAGCAAATATTTGTTAGTACTGCTGCAGTTATACAGTGCAACGTGAGCTCCAGCCAGTGTTGAAGAAAGTTTAGAGCTCTGCTGGAACAAATTGTAAAGCCGTAACAGAAACTTTGGGACCAAGCTGTTGGGAAACAGCTGGAACTTTCCAACGAGCTGAATTACAGTGGTAGCAGGGTGCCTGACACCTTGCATCCCGTGAAAAATCCTGTCTTAAAAGTTGCTTTTTGCACTGCATCAATTCTGCAGGTAGTGTGGGTGTGCGCTGCCTCTGCTTGCACCAGTGGGAGCTTTGCCACATGCTCTCAGTGGGTCTGCGCTTTCACTCTGCCAGCTCCAATTGCCAGGACTGCTTTATATTCTGCAAATGCTCCATCAATTCATTTGCCAGATTTCTGGACTAGCCTCAGACCAGAAATGGCTTAATATGGAAAATAAAAAACTACCGCACGTTCCCATATCTCTCTTGGACAATAAAAGAGTATATGGGGGGACAGAGCAATCATCAACCTCAGTCTGAGTTTCGGCTGTATGCTTTACCACTGAGGGACGAAAGTTTCTCTAATTCGCCGCAAAGGACTCTCAAAGTTCGCAGACATTAAATATTGAATTAAATTATTGAATTGAGAGATATTCCTGGAACAGGTACTCAGACTCTTTCCTGCATTTAGCACCCAGCACTGTAAAACTACTTTATACATCAGTGATAGTTTAAAAAAAAATCTTGAGAACACAGGTTTGCCAGTGATATTCTGAGGGGGAGTAGGAGCAGCATTTCATTTTTTTTTTTTTTAGTAGAAAAATTCAGAATTAGCTTAATTTGGTTCTTAGTTCTGGGTGGGAGAATGTTGAGGTATTGTTGTGTGTTTCCATCCTCCATCCCCTTTACAATTGTGAATGTAGATGAAAATAGACTTGCTCAAGATTTTTGAAAAGATCTCTGTAGTTGAGCAGATTGGTTTCACAACAACTTTCAGAGCTCTGAAACACAGCCCAGAATTGTGCTTGTTTTGAAAACAGGTACTTTTGAATGTTTTCATGACATTACATTGTACCAACACCTGTGCCTTCAGCTTAGAGAGATTTATTCCTAATAAGAAGAGAAAGTGATGCCGTGGACATCAGTGGTCTTTCTTTGTTAAAAGAAATAATTCTGTGGAGGCGCCTTGAACACAGTGTGGTTTTTGAAATAAGTTTCTGGAAAAGTGTTTTCTTTTGCCAAAAATATTTGAGGCAGCTTTCATGAGGACCAATCAAGTCTAGGGTCAGATCTTGAAATCATTTCAGAAAAGATGCAGTCTACACGTCACTCAGGTTTCAGTGCCAGGGTTTCAACAAATATTGCTACAGTCAGTCATAGTATACAAATGTTAGCTATGCAGATAAAACAAATCATAAAATATACAAATTTACTTTTGCAAATGACTCGTCTGAATTGCAGCTGCAATACTAATTTCTTATGTTGGTTGAAAAGGATGACTTCTTTGAAATACAGATGGAAAGTGAGCTATGCTAATTCTTTCTCCTCAGCTGTTGTAAGGTCAAATTTGGAGGTTACAGCTTAGGCTCTCATACTGAAATGGATGAAGCCTAATATTTCATTACCACAAGCTTCTTCGGTTCATTTAAACCAGGATAAAATAACTACTTTGATTTGTTAGTGCGATAAAGCTGGCATTGCACGGGCATAAATTAGTATGGCAGATGTAAAACAGAGAAGTGAGGATGAGTATCTGGATTTCTACATGGCAAGCGAGTACTGGTACAAAAATACTACAGCTGAATGCGGGGGTGCAGTAAGGAATTGTTCTCACACCAGGTTTTGATTATAGTAGTATCAAGCCTGAAGAAACTCCGCTAAACTTTTCAGTTTTGGCAGGCTGAGCAGAATTTCATCAGCCATGGGACTTGCATCTCTAATGTATAAAGCTATTGTAGTTAATTTATTATAGACATATCCCCGCTAAGCAGTGCTAAAATGAAGTGGGTGCCAACAATAAATAGAAACATATATTAGGTCTTCAAAGAAGAAATGAGATGAAAGTTCTCACTTGCTGCTATAGATTCCTGCATAGAGAGGTTTTGAAATGTAATGTTTTCTTCTGCTTCTCCAAATCCCTCCCTTCAGTTTTTCTTTTTTCCTTTTGATTTTGGAAAACTCTCTGCTCTTTGGAACATAGCACACGTCAGGTGGATTTGTCCTGTTTTGCAAAAAGGAGTGCAAATTGCTGAGAGCGCTTGAAAACTGTTTAAATACAATTGCTTATGGACAAAAGGGGAGCTGCTCTCTTCAGCCTCTGGTGTTTCAACTCTTTCCTAGACAGTGTGAACACAGAGTGTCTGAAGAGGTGATGGCACAAAAGAAGGTTCCTAAGGGATTTTTATTTTGAAATCAAAGGGAGGGATGCAACATTCGCATGGCGATCAGGGAAATAACTCAGATAGAGGAATGAGGACTCTGGGAGAGGTACTTTTGACTTCACTTTGAACTCCCATGCTACAGATGTAGAAATAACCGAAGCATGTTGAGGAAAGAAGTGGAAAGCCAAGGAGATGCGTGTAAGTCTGTCCCTGGGAGAATGCATGGAGAGGTCTTCCAGCATGGAAGCAGTGTTGATTATATGGTAAATAGTGGATTCTTCTGAAGCAGATGAAGGGTTGAAAAGCTTTAGGAACTGCTTCAGTTCCTCATACAGAAAAGACACTGAAATAAAGTCCCCTACTTCAAGGTTACACTGAAGTATAGATCAGTTAACCTAATAGACAAACAATTTCAGAGGAATCATATTGAATTGTAATTCTCTTTGGGGAGAAATAAAGCAACGCTTAAAAAAATAATAAAATAAATAAATAAAAACTAAAAACAAACAAACAAAACAAACAGGAGCACCAAAACCCAATGCGTCCAATGAAAGGGGCTACTGTGAAGTCTTCTCCTGGATAGCAGGCACAGGGCTCTAAAAAGAGGCAGCAGGCTCTAAAAAAGAGCCAGAAGGCTGTAAAAAAGCTGAGGAGAAAACTGAGAGGGGTTTCAGACCAGGAAGGTTGGTTGGAAAAGGGTGGCCTGGGCAGAGATACTGAAGAGGAAGAGGTGAATCTGAATGTGTGGCTGTTGTAGAGAGAGAGTCCCAGGGAGGAGGAGAGGTGCTGAACCTCTCTTGCTGAGGGTAAAATAGCCTGAGACAACCTCCTTTTCCCCAGATGGGCAACGTGTAGGACCATATTGTTATGGAGCTTGTAAGGAAACCAGCTAATAAAATACGGAAATACAAAGAGAGAGTACTTAAATGTGCCCAAATGCCTTCTTGAATCAGAGTTCTGCTGCTGTGAAAGAGTAAGGCAACTGGATTTATCACTATTTACTATTAATCTCTCTCTATTTGCCATTAATCTATCTCTATTTGCTAACTCTGTCTACTATTAAGTCTATTTACTGTTTATTTGTCACCTTTCTCTCACTCAGCAAATAAAGAAGTAAAGAAAAAGCCCAGACTTCAGGAGAAGCGAGGAGATAGTGAAATTGTGATAGGCCAAATCATTAGAGTTTCTTGTTCGGCTTGTGGTCAAAGGCATCCTCTCTGGAAACCATTTTATGGATTAGGAATCTGTTCACCTTCCTAGATTGGTGGTTTTGTTTGCACGGTAAACTTAATTAATTTATTAAGCCAGGTAGTCAGAAATAGCAGTTAAATTAAAAGTGATCGCAGATGAGACTCTATGTGGACATAGCCTCTCAAGGCAATGTGCTGTGAAGAAACTGCCATTTTTTGCCAACCAAGATGGTGCTAATCAAGTTGTAGCAGAGAGAAATACCAGGTGGGCATGGAAAGGTAAGATGGGAGCTGCAGCTTTTTTTCCACCTTTTTTTAATGGAGATTCGCAACATCGATCTGTTTCCCTAAAATCGGGGAAAAAGCCTCAAGTGGCTGCCTGCCCTTCTGAGTTTTAGTATGCAGCCCACCTACACGTAGCCCTTTTATCTGCAGAAACTGGCTGTACAGTCTGCCTTGATTAGATCCTATAGTGTTGGCATTTTTTTTTTCTAATTCTTTCAATACCCGTCTTGTCAAATTTGCCAATTCATTCTTAACATACTGACAAAACATGGAAGACAAGGTGGTGTGTTTAGCCTGGTACTTAAGCTTTCTTTGTTTTGATGTGTTATTACTCCTTATTCTTCTCCGTGTGAGACACACACAAGAGAAAGAATAGCTACCAGATCAACAATCAAATGACAATGACTACTTTTTAGCAGTCCGTGCAGTCGTGATTTGTTGTAATCAACCCAGGTACTCCCAGGGCAGGACAGGAATTGAGATAACTTGAGATAAGGGAATTCTGCTGTATCAAAGCTTGATCCGGCCCAAGCTTTTGCTTCATAAATACTTCAGGTTGCAGTAGCATGTAACTTTTATAAAGACATAAAGATCAGCTGGGGATGCATTCTCACGGCTGCGATTTCATAGTCGTTCGGTTTCATAGTGGTGCTACAGTGGGTTAATTTGTGTAATCTTTTTTAGTGCAGCTTTTCCTTAGAGAGACGGTAAGTTAAGTTACGGATTTGTTATTATGCATGTAATTTCAGAGACTTAGGAAGAATATATCAGCATAATCAGCAAAGGAATAAATGATAGAGAACATGTAATTATGGCCTTCCGCATCATTGTTGATTGTGTGTGTCTGCAGAGGAGCCTTGGGTAAGGTCAGACCATGCACAGTGTTTGTCCTGACCACGTGTTGGGATAGTGGAAAAGAAACCCAGATGGAAAGGCTGGGTGAGAAAGCTGCAGTGGCTGTGGGTGGCTGGAGGGCTGGGACTGCTTCAAAATTTATCCAAGGAAAATACCTTCTGGGGCCTGAAGTTTTGCAGAAGGGGAAATCACAGTGCAGACAGTGACAGGACTTGCTCCCAGCTGTAGTGATGACATTAGGGCTCAAGTCTTGCACTGCCCATACAAACTCCATGGCTTCAGGACTCCACCTCTTGAGGAGGCTGAGGGTTTGTGTTCAGTTGCCGTAATGACAGTCGCACAAAGCTGCATATAGCAGGTGAGAGGAGAACCTTGTGTGTTGCTGAATCGCTTTGTCGAAAGCTTCCCTCCCTTTTCCTCCCTTTTTTTTTTTTTTGCCCCTCCTGAAGTGTGAACATACGCAGAGCTGAATGAGCAGCAAAAGACTTGTGACGGCTTGCCTTGTGGCTGGGAAAGTGGAAAAGGTTTTACGGCTGGGATGATGTCTCTGCACTTGTGTGAAAGTAGCAGTGTGGCTTTAACAGCCCGTGCACCCTGATTAAGAGCCTTATTTTTTTTACATACATCATAAATAAAACTTCAAAGGTTTGAGAGTGAGGGAAGGGGATGAGAGCACGTTCTGCCATCCACTAGAAACATTTTTGCCTGTCAGAGCCATTTAGTGAATCCCCTAAACAGCTTTGTTAAGGTGTTTATCCCACCAAGACAGTTCATAGCTGTGGGCATTCAGGGGTATAGAAACGAATTCAGGCTATGCCAAGCATACAGGACAATGTTTCTGAGCCCGGCACAATGCAGTGGCTCATCTGCATAATCCCTCCATCCTGCTTGAGATGGAGGAGAACTGAAAAGCAGCAGATACTATATGTCAGCCCTGACAGCTTTATTAAAACCACAGTCAGTTCTTCTGGTCTTACTGCTTCCACCTTGCCAGCCTTCAGCCTGTCTAGAGAGGGCTGCATTGCCCCATCCGGGGAGTTTGGGGAAAAAAAAAACAGAAGGGGAGGAAGGATGGATACAGGGATTTCTCTTTATACTCTCCCCAGCTGCATCTGGAGGTGCCACAGGTTGTCTTTGTCACTCTGCAGATAAATGACATTCAAGGGAGAGCGTGCAGCTGCCTGGCCTGGTGTGTGTAAGGTACGGTGCACAGTATGCAAGTAGGGAAGCCAAGGGCAGGTTTCCAAAACTGCCAGCTCTTACTTAGGCACGGCCATGAAGTGGCTGGGTTTTCTCTACACGACTGCTTTCAGCAGGAGTTGCTGGGTGCTGAGCCCTTCTGAAAATTTGGCTTCCTGACAGCGCGATTCATCACTTGGTGGAAAAGATTGCTTTCAGCACCCTGTGAATAATCCATTCTGCCTGAGTGTAAATAATACCTCTAATATTTCCCTTTTTTGCTTTTGTGTAATATTATGGATTTATTTTTTTTCTCGGAAAATGCAGAGAGAGGCTATTTCTCCTTATTGGATTTGAGTGAATAATTTGCAATTAATTATTTATTCAGGGAATCAAGTCTTTTTCTGCTTGCAAAAAATCTCCACTCTTGGATTACTTACTCAAATGTGTGTGATAATTTTAATTTTTTTTGTGCTGATTCTCTCTTTTCTTTTCCCCCTATCCCTTCTCTTGGAGCCGGGACAATCTCAGTTTGGGACCTTTCTCAACAGCGTTATGTAGTCCAGCAGCTTCTCCTTGAACAGGTGATCGTGTGGGTCTGCCATGCAGGCATTTAAAATGTTGCTTCTATAAGCATCCAGGGCGATGTAGCTTGATTGTTCGTGGTTTGCAGGAAGTACCTTTGAGAGGGAATATGGAATAATTTGCTGCAAAAATTGCTGTGGCTGAGCACTGACATCAAAACGTGTTCAAGTGTTCTTCTACTGTGTTTTGTGTGAATCTACTATAAAAACAGTGAGGTAGGAGAAAGGAAGAAAAGAAATGAGGAAAAGGGTCTCAGACCTAAGGTCCTTAATTGCTTGCAGTGTTCGCCTAAACCATTTTCCTACCAACTACTTGTCTCATATCATACAGATCCGCTGAGCCTGTGGTTTCCAAAGTTTTGCTCATAGAGAACTACTTAACAGGTAGGTCACCAGATGATAAACCTCAAAAGAGTGCTCATCTGCTTGCACAAATATTCTGCTCAATGGGTGGAATTATTATAAAATCCCATTGAATGGCCATGGTATCTGAATGCAGCCAATGAGTGGCTCAGAGGCTTTGTTTTTCATGGAATCACAGAGTCATTAAGGTTGGAAGAGACCTCCAAGATCAGCTGGTCCTGCCACCACTGTCACCCACTAAACCTTGTCCCCAGGCACCATGTCCAACCCCTCCCTGAACACCCCCAGGGACGGTGACTCCACCACCTCCCTGGGCAACCTGTCCCAGTGCCTGACTGCTCTTTCTGAGCAGAAATGTCTCCTCATTGCCAACCTGAACCTCCCCTGGCACAACTTGAGGCCATTCCCTCTAGTCCTATCACTAGCTGGGGCATCTGCCCTCACGCTGCAGGTGAACATCCCAATCACAGCTTTGGGTTAGTACTGCCGGGGTTTCCTCTCCTGCAGGGGCCATTCCTGGGACTGCAGGGGTGGCGTCAGTGTGCTGAGAGTGTCCCTTGATAATCTGCATTTACTGCAGCACTCCTGGAGCCGTGACACTGTTCTTTAATAGACAGATCTTTTGTCAGAGAAACTAAGTAATGAACTTCATGCAAGCATTTTCCAAGGATTAATGCCACCTAAATCAATAGCAAGCCTAGCTTGCTGCACTTAGCTTATTTCCTTCTCTCTCTCTCTACCTGAGCGAATGCTGGCTTGCATGCTAACTGCACAAATAGCACAGACCAGTGGAGGGTGTCCCTAGGCTGAAAGTCATAAGCACTAAGCAGCATGGCCATCAGAGATTTTGGGGACCAGACCTATAGTGAGAAGAGCATGACAAGGGCACTCTGGAGGTGGTGGACCCGGTGATGTGTCTCGCTGTATTTACATCCCTGTAATTCCCAAAGCTGCCTGCCCTTCACCTCCACCTTTTAAATTGTTATAAATGATTTAACTTGAACAAAGGAGGCGAAGTGGGCTTGTGTGTGCCTGGATGGCCAGACTTTACCTCCATGGCTGTAGAGAGAGGCTGTTAGTCCTTCCCGACATGGCAGCAGAACATGGAGCATCAAAAAGCCTTTCTAACATGAGAGACGTTCTGGTTTGGATGTATCGAGGCCCCTGTAATAGTTATTGGAATCCTGCTGATGTAAAATCTCTACACTGTCATGAATCATCTTCTGTGAAAATTTTAGTGCCTTTGGGAAAAAAAAAAAAAAAAAAGGAAAGAAAAGAAATTCACAAGGGAGAAAGATGAACACAGTTAGTCATAACTTGGGAAAAACGTGTGGTAAAACATGAAGGAAAGATCTTATGAAGTCACTGCTTAGGATGTTTTTTTTCATGTTTTTCTTGTACAACAAATTACTAGTGGTTTTACAGTGTTACAATCTGCTAATTGCTTATTAAGCCTTCTTAAGCTGTTTGGAAGTGCAACTGTTTCATAGAGAGAAAGCTGCCCTACTAAATATTGCTCTGTGCAAACTGCTTAGTGAGAGACACCCAAGCCAAGACAGCAAGCTTAAAAACCAGGGCAGAAACTTGATCCTAACCAGATAAAATGCAGCTTGAATCCCACTATAAACTAAGCCCCAGGAGTGCTAACTACGTTTTTATGAGATGGTTCCCAAAACACCAGTTTTGTAACTGCACATTATAGCCTGAATGTGTGTTTCCACGACTTTCTGTGACAATTTGTGCAGGGCTTATTGCATCACACAGATACAATAGTAAAAATAATGTTTTAGTTAGGAAATACTGGGCAGCGAGAGAGGAGAGACCTGTGGAGAGCCCTGTTTATTTGCATTTGGTGTCTGTATTTGTTACTGTAAATGTTTTAATGCATACCTCATATTTTAGATGGCATAAATCATTAATTCGGGTTATCCAGCACCATCTGTAGTCAACAGAGAACAAAAAGGCTGTGCCATACTCTGACTGATGTAATAGCTACGTGAGTTTTGGAGTCATTTTTACACACAGATTGCCTAGGTTTAGAAAATCAGATGCCAGATTCTCCACAAGCAGCATTTACCAAAAGGTAGTCACGGGCCATTGGAGGCTATAAGGCATCAGAAAGTTGCCCATGAAAAAAAGCTGTTGAACAAAACGAACCAAGAGCAAAAAAGAAAACAACACTCTCACCTCAGGCAAGCAAATAAAAGCTAGAAGTGAAAAGTGACTCCATTTATAGTTGGTTTAAATGAAAACCATCGGGGAATGGCTGCAGAAAACAGCCACCCCAGGGTAGCTGGTAGTTTACTTAAAGGAGAAAACAAAGGCTGGGTTACACGAACTCATAACGCTGGGAAGCATTACCGCAGAGTGCTGAGCGTTGTGCTGGTACCTGAACCTGAGGGTTATTGTCTTTCTGGTAGATGTATCTGATGTGGGCTTTGGAAGAAACACCAGGCTTTGTGTAGAGTGAGAAAAAGTCTTGACTCTGGTGTGGGAACCAGAGGAGAATGAAGACATGGAGGTCCATAAACCAACAAAGAAGAGAAGATTTTGTTGGAAACTTTAGTAAAATGTCTCACGGGCATTTTGGATATGTTTGCCGGAGACAAATAAAAAAAAAATAAAAAGTATTTCCAATACTTAGGAGACCAAAGGAACCAAAGAAATCCCCCTCTCCTCCCTCCCAATTAATTTAAAGATAATAAGCAAAAAGTCCTGGCCAAGCAATAATTAGGCAGAAGGAGATAGAAACATCTTACAGAATTGGTTCTGCCAGGACTACATTTTTAATGTCCCACTAGTGGCCAGTAAAGGAAATGGAAAGTGAAAGTCTTGCCAAGATTACATATTCACAGCTCTGCCTACTCGCTTCGCAGTGCCCAGAGGCACGAAGGCCTGAAACAACATCATGCTTAACGTCGCGCTAAATCTTGTCATGTGAAAGTGGAAGATGAGCTAAATTTAAGGTAAATATTGCCGTTCTGCCACAGAAAAGAAAGCTGGATTCTGAAAGTTGGATGTACTTGTAGGGCAGGCAGCAAGAAAGTCAGCCTTGGATGAGAAGCAAAGCCTCTACACTGGGAAATGTGGTGTAGATAAGGGGTCCTGCGCACCTCCAGAGAAGTAGGAATTCCCTGTATTAACATCCAAGAGCGAATTTTGTTTTCTCACTGTACTATCAGGGCTCTGAATGAGCTATTACCGTCTGTGAGGCAAATACATATTTATTTAGGCAATTTTTAAAAATTGATTTTTGATCCAGTACGTGGTAAAAGCTCCTAAGGAACCAGCTATGTAAATCCTTCCTTAGCCGTATAAATACTCTTTTTATTCTCTCTGTAGTTATCTTTCATGTGATGGCACGAAGGCTGAATGATGATTAGCTGGAATCAGCGCTCAGGAAAGAGGGAGAACGGGGAAATGGATTCTATTTCATAAATTTTCTTGTGAGACTCCAGTAATTAAATACTTTGGAAGTGTGGTAATAACTGGTACCCTTTATTCATCGTGGTATTTGTCCTGGCTCTGACATTCAGGTCGGCCAGTCACATCACCTCCATTTCCTCATCTCTACAATGGGAATAAAAGTACTGACCTTAATAAAATCTCTCCAAGATTGAGAGAGAACAAACGCTCCGTAGGATCTGCATAATTATTGTGAACGTTCAGCTATGAGCAATCCCCTTGGAGTCGACGGGACTGCTCGCATGTGGGGTTAGTTACAGTACCGGGAGCCACTGATGGCCTCGAATAATGGAAAACTGGCTTCCTCATTGATCAAAAGTCTGCTTCTGCAGAGCTGTTTTTGCTCTCCATATGGGCTGGGACTTTCAAATGATGCTTTAACAAGTTATATGCTGGCGAGTTGGCTCCCTAATTCCTTTTAGGTTCTTTTGAAAGTCATTGCTAAGAAAGCAGGGGGTTATTGTGGAAACTGCAGCCTAAAATTGCAAATGAGCATTTATTTATTAAAAAAAAATAAATGGAAATTGTAGAAAGGGGAGGAAAGAGTCTTAAGTTAGTTTGGAAAGGGAAACTTTCTTTAATGGGAAACGAAGACACTACAGCTGAATATAAACTCTGGTTTTGCTATTCTGATGTGAGTGTAAACATTTTATAATGGACACTGCTGCACAGGGGGGATTCTGAAGTACAAAGTGCATATGAAAACTTTTTTATTTCTTAATTGGGTCAGTGCTAAGTTCCTATTCGGATGGACTGAAATAGCAAAATAAGTAGCCCGATTTTCAACGCTGCTCTAAGCAGTCCCCATTACAGGGAAAACAAGCTACTGCAGCCTCCTGCTCTTGAAAACCTCAGCCACTGCTTTTCATTGATGCCACTTGTTTTCTTCCAGTTATGTCAATACCAGAGAATCATCTCACTTGAGCCATGATTTCTCTTCCATTTTAAGTGGGTAATATCCATATGCAAATTCTCTAGAAAGGTCTCTTGGCAAATGCAGGGAAAAAAAGAAAAAAAGAAGAAAAAAAAAGAGAACTTCTTAGCAACAGCTGGGAAGAACATCAAGAAGGAATCTTTTTTTTTTTTTTTTTTTTGTCAGCCTTGGAAACATGTTGGCATTCGCATCTCTGCTCAGCACTCTGCTTGAGCTGTGTGCTTATTAGGGCTCTTGGAGCGGGCAAACCACACCGGTTCAATATATATGCATGTTTGGTTGTTATTTTAGGCAGAAGTCTCCAGAGGTACGTGCTGCAGTACTGATCCAAAGTTCGGGAGATTTAGTCCTTGCTGACCTCTGCATGTTGTTACTTACACTCTCTTCCTTCACAATCCCCAAATCCCTGTGCTGTGTGCCTCTTGTAGAGGAATCGAACTGGCCCAGAATGTCTTAGTGCTTTTATTGCGAATGCCTGCTGCCTGCGTGTGGTCTAGGCAGGGAAGAAATCTTCTGGCCTTTTTGGGGAGCTGTTGCAAACAGTATTTTGCAAACAGATAGGCAAGCAAGCATGGGCTACCCTGCTCTTTATTTGCTTTTAACATCAGCTGGGTGTGCAGGTATTGGGGAGTTACCACTGCAGTAGGGCTACAATGAGGGCAACCACGTCGGGATTTTTCTCGGCCTCAAGTACGAAAAGGGTGTCCCCCTTTCAAGCAGAAAAGCTCAGGAAGATGCCCCCTGTAATTACTGGCAATCAGCAATCTGTCTGCTGTCACTCAGCTTAACCCATGCAAACTTGCCATGTGCAATGGATCCTTTCAGCGGGTGTGATTGCAGAGCAGGGGTAGTCCATCTGGTTCATCCAAATGCTGCTTTGAAGGAGGATGATTGACAGGTTTTTCAGACCCGGCATGCAGCAGGCTGCCTGGAAGCTGGTTGCTTCCCAGCTCGGATACAGAAAATATCAATATTAAGCACGCTATCAAAGTAAGAGTAGCTGGTGGTGCTAGCAGCAGCAGGCAAGTAGGCAGTGGGAATGTTGTAGCTGAGCAGGTAAGCCAGGTTTCAGCAAACTGTTTGTAATGCGAGGTGATACATGCAAGAAGAAAGGCTCACCTCTTCTAGATGGACAGTGATTTTGGTAAATAACTCTAATTTGTAAAACCTGCAATGGAGTTTGAGTGCCTTAAAGCAAAAGAGGTTCAAAGGGGTCACAAAAATGAAGTGTAATCATACGTACAACTGCATGCCCATTTCCTCCCCTGAATATGGTATTTCTGTTCTGATCTAGCTGTTCCAGTATTATGTTTCATAATAATTAAAAGACAATTGCACCTATTTTTTCTCATTCAGAGTTCCCAAAGCTGCTGCTAAATATGTTGTCTTGCATATTTGTCTGCTTAATTTGTGCCTGGAGATGCTTTCTCTTTATTTTTCTTTCCCTCTTTGAGATTTCAGATTACTGGTCCAGAGAAAATGGGCAGTTTGCCTTTACATTATATGAATAGCAGAATAGGATCCTGTCACAGATGAAAGTACTATATTTATGTCTCATTATAATCCATTCATTGCTTCATGGACCCAGAGCCCTCCAGGGAGTGCCACAAACCCACATAATTTTCCCAAGTGCTGCATTTTGCATTCGGATCTTTGGTTTAGCTGACAGATACGAAAAAAAAAAAGGGGGGGGGAGAAAAAAGTGCAGGAAGGCAGCGAGTCCGTGCAACTGTGCGCGTGCAGATGCTGAGCAGTGATAGCAGCAATTCCAACTCAAACCCATCCCGTTGTGCTCCTGCTCCACGTTCCCCCGACGCTGTGACGGAGCCATGGGGGCAGGGATGAGCCTCAGGAGGTGGCAGAGATTGGCGTGGCTTTAATGCTAGCAGGCCCATCGCAGGAGGTGAGTGTTGGCGTGGCAAGCCGCTGTTGTGCTGGAGCAGGCTGCAGTTTCGTGCCTGGAGTGCCTGGAAACGCGTGGAGCTGGTATTACTGAGAACATTTCCCGGGGAGAAATTAATAGTTTCCAGGCAGGTGCTATGAAACCATGACGCAGAGTATTTGGGGCGATGGCAACCCCGAGCGGGTGCCTTGGCTGTGCCCTGCTGATAAGCTGCGTGCTGCTTCAGCCAACAGCTTCCTGACTGCGCTCTGCGTAGCGGGGATGGGACTCTCCGAGCAGGGCTGTGACACAGCAAGGCTGGCTTAGAGGGATGCTCATGTCTGAAAGCTCTGCCAGTAGCCCTCTGATTGCCTTCACTGAAGGGAATATTATGGTGGGCGTTTGCAGCTGGGGTGGGGGGACCGTGGATGAACTGGAGATGGCTTCACTGAGGTGAGAGTCACCTCTGACACCAAGGGGGAGAAGGAGAACACGGGTAACAAGGTGCAAGAGGCAGTATTCAGGCCTTTGGGGAGATAAACTTAGGTTGAGGCAAATGAACAGGGGGGATTTTTTTACTTCAAGGCAAAATGCATTTTCTGTCTTTCCTAACAAGTTTTACCATCACATTGCCTGGTTTTGTACGGAACCTGAGGAATTCCTTGCAGTCTTTTCTTTGTCTGGTGTCTTCCACAGTTATTGTTCCTGCATCATGATTCCTCTCCTCTTTTTTCCCTCCAAACCTAGTTTTTGTTTTTTTTTTTTTGTAGCCAAGAGGAGACAGCGAGTCACTTCTGATCACTTTGTGGCACCTGTTAATTTTCTGCTGTTGCTTAATGGAGCATTTCACAGAAATACGCTCCATTTCGTTGCTGTCAGGTTGCGTGTGTTGATCAGGGCACAGAAGAGGGAAATACCGTAACTCTGTCCTTATGACGTTCAGCGCAAAGCAGCAGAGCACTGTGTCTGCCATGAAATGAAGGCTACGTGGGGTGCCCAGGGAGTGCTCTGCTGCCAGGGGCTTTGCAAGTGGCAACCCAGCAGCACTGTTCACCCTGGGGTCACTGAGGAGGGGTTCTCCATAAGCCCAGTGGCTTTGAGAGGAGATCAGGTCTTCCAGTGTCAATTTAAGCCCTGTGGCTCCACAGGTTTCCCTGACATGGCACCTGCTGAGAGGCTAAAAAAAAAAAGTCCTGATATGATTGATTGGTCTGGGTAGATTTGATTTAGAGAGCTATTCAGGAATTCAGGACACTTATGCACTGAGTAAGTATGGATTTAATGGCTTAATTTAAAGCATCCAAGTTTTAAAACATTAGACTTGGGGTAGTAATGTTTCGTACGGATACTCAGAAGTGCTTAAAATCAATCAGGATCCATCCCTCTGCTCTGCAGGCAGGATGGTAGCTGCCAGCTAGAAGACAGCATTGTCCATCTGCATACAAAGAGTGCATATGTTATTCGGCTGTAATCAGAACAGAAAGTAATAACCATAGCTCGAGTAGTAATAACCACAGCAACGTAGCTGGCTGGTGTGTTTGTACGTGGAAATCACAGATGCCTCTGCAGTGCCACTACATCTGGGGAAGGACAGCTGCAGTTACATTTATGGCGAGTAGGGCTGTTGAGTCCCAGCCATCGTCCAGCTCTTCAACACGTGGCCAGCTTTGTGCAGTGCCATCACTCTATGGGAAAGCTTTTAGACGTAGGCTTACCCAGCCGTTTTCAGTGAGTGCACTCTGGAGTTTCTTTCATCAGCTCCACAGTTCTCATAAAAATGAAAGCATGGATATATGTATTTGCTTGCATGAGTTTTGAGAACAACAGTCCATTATATTTTAATCCTATTTAAATTGCGAGCCGAAAAGCCTCCATGTAGCACAGCTACCAAGTTCTTAGCTACACTCTTGATGCTTCACTGACTGCAAATGCATTCAGACCTCCTCCTCTAGCATTTGTAATTGTCCAGAATTACTATATAAAATGTAGCCTACTGTAGAAACACATAATATATGTTAACTGGAATTTCCTTGGTAGGAGACAAAATACCTAAATAATTTTTAGGTTTTTTGTATTTTTGCAAGTGACAGTGAACAATGTCCTTGCATTGCTGTTATTTTGCTTTTCAAAAAACATGACCAGGAAAAAAAAAAAAAAAAGAGAGAGAAAAAAAAATCCCCAGTTAGTATTCCTCCTAATTTTCTGTTATTTTATTTAAAGCATCGTAATATACTTTTCCTAGGCTAAATGCCAAGACACAGCTAATAAGGGTTACACTTAGCTGAACAACCCTGAGAGATTAACCTGTAAAATGTGGGCTTTTGCAGTTACGTGGGCAGGTTTGGCATGATGAGATTTTGTGAGGAGTTGAGGGCTACGGTTTCTCAGGAGCAGGGGGTTTTCACAAGCCGTTGTCACCGCTGCCGTACCTGGCTTGTTTCGTAGCTGTGGTCATGGGCAGTAGTTGGCGTTATTTTAAACATTAATTACTGCCCTTAGAATAAACTTAACTTACCTACCTATTGCAGGCAGCTTCTTTCAGATAAAATGTGCAGATGACCAAAATTATTAAGTCACAGCGAGTCAAACTGTTTGATCCAGAGGAACCAGAGGAATGAACCTCTGTTTTACTGTTTTGAGAATCCAACATTAAAACTACTTCAGCAGAGAAAGCTTTCGACCCTCCCTGAAGGAGACCAGCTCCCTGCAGGACTAAGGCCCCAGGAAGTACCAAAAGTTGGGACGTTGGGAGGAAACAAGGACAGCACTCCTCCGGTTTTGTTAGGAAAGCACGGTACTCCTAAAGCAGTCTGGTTTTAGAACTACACCACGTGAAGTTTGCCTAAAAACTAAGCCATCCTTAGAAAATGAGATTCTGTGTTGGCATATGCCAATGTATTTTTGATGAGCTCGCCTAACTGTCTACCCTTCTGGAGTTATTTATTTAGCCCTTTTCAAATTATTTAGATTTTTAATTAGAAGCTCGATGGCATTGAGTTTTGGCAACTTGATAGCAGAAGTAAGTGCATCTTCTTTAAGGAAACAGCTTTCCAATTGACATAACCTTGTGAGAGGGAGGGAGGAGGAGGTGGGAACAGCCTTTCCCATAGTATCCCAGGAAGAAAACAACTTCATGGATTAGGAGCTTAATTAGGACTGAAATCCATAGCAATAAGTGAGGAACAAATATAGTTAATTTGATTAAGCCAGAGAGTGAATGAGTTGCACACTGCATTGATTACTTTAAAGCAAATAACAGAGGCAAGGCTGTTTACTTTATGGTACTATTACTGCAAATGAAATCAGTATCAAGCAGGTTGCTGGGGAGTGTAGCTAAGACAACCTCATAACCTCATCTGCTGATAAATGAATCTTTGGCTAATCAGTAGACTCAGCATGGAGGCTACTCCAGCAGCCTGTAAGTGAGTCACAGCAAGGCAGGTACCCTCCTAAACAAGAAGACTAAGAAATAAACAGGCCCTGGATATGCCGTAAAGGTCAAGCAGCCTTTGTATTCGAGAGCATTCTTTGGAGAAATGCGAGTGGTGTCTCAGGGAGGGCAAGGAGGAATGATATTGATTACACCCAGCACAAGAGAGCAGTTTGAAGGGTTTTGGGGGGACTATACAAAAACATAGCAGAGTAACTCCCTTCAAATCCTGGGAGTTTTGCTGCTGATGGGGAACAATTTGGCTGAACAGCAGCAGAACTGGGGAGCAGTCTCTGGGGTTCATCGGTGTTGTTTCTCTGCGGCCTGCTGTGGGGCTGGCGGGCTGGGGCCTTGTAGGAGCACCATCACCCCTGCGGGTGGTGGGGCCAGAAGGGAAAGCAGGGCAGTTCTCCTCCTTCCTGCTCTGCTCCACACTAATACACTGGCCCTGCTCTTATTCAGTGACAGAAACAACAGCTCATTTGCTTAAAGTTTGCATTCACCGGAGGCTGTGCTGAGAATAGGCCGTAGGAGGAGCGAAGGGAGCACTTCTCCTGAGCTCCTTTTGCTGGAGTGGATACTTCAGTGCAGAGCGGGGGTCCTTAGCACACCGTGTTGGTTTTTAATTAGCACGGAGCAGATCCTTAAGGCACAGCATTCCCCGAGGAGCTAGGTGCTGCCTGTAAGGCCTGTGGGGGTGTGTGCGCGCCACGTCCCCTGTGGAGCCTTCTGCTCCTCGTGTGAGCACAGGAGAAGTAGCTGCCCTCCCACCCGCCGCAGTTAATCGTATTGCTCCCGCGTCTCTGAAAGTATAATAGCCGACCGCTTGAAATTTGGAGACAGGAATTCTTCAAAAGCCCCTGCATCTGTTCTCAGTCCAAGCAAGCACTCTCAAGAGGCCAACTTCCCATAGGCCATCATGCATAATGTGGATGAAACCTCTTGAATTATTGATCTTGCAGAGGCATATAATTGTAGCTTACACAGTGTGTTTACTCTCAGTGCTTTGATTTATCAGATCTTATAATAATGTTCTCACTTTTGGCGCTCGTAAAATGCAACTGGCTTGCAGTTTAATAAATATTGACTTCTAGCCATTTGCTGCTTTGTGATTATTCCTCCTAAAGAACAAACTGATTGCTTCCTTCATTCAGCTCCGCTGCAAATGCTGCAGGAGTGTAGCACTTTTAATATTGCATTTTCCCATCAGGGGAAGCCTTGGCTCAGCAGTGCCCACACCTAAAGATCAGGGCACGGTTTCTCGAACCGATGGGCACCCAAAGGCACACCAAGGGTCAGCAGACACATCTCCTCCCCTTTCCCCATCCCTTTTTTTGTGCTGTTTGCCACTTTTATTTTAAGAAATAGAAGCTGTTCCCTTTTCCTTTGATTTAGAACAAGGAGAATCCCTGGGTGTTACCTGGCAGCTCTCGATGTGTTCAACCTTCTCATCCCTGAATTATCAGTGTGTGCATGGCATGGGGCCAGGGCTGCCTGGGGAACTTCTGCCACAGAGCAGGAGACCCTGAGTGGGTATTGGCTTTAGGCAGCTCCCAGCGATGCTGACATATCCTGAAGAATATTTTAGGTCGTATTTAGCCAGACATCATGGGCATGGTAAGAGTCTGAGAAGAATCCGATGGGGTAGGACAAACAAAAGGAGCCAAGAGCAAATTATCTAATGTTTTAGAAATCTTCTCTGGGCCTTTTTGCAAGGACTGGATTTTTCACCTGAAGAAGGTGCCGTGCAGCACATCTTGTTAGGACAGTGCTTGCTCTGGAATAGGACAAAGGCAGTATTTTCTGAAGCTTCTCCACTGGAGGGATGTCCATCTGCTTCTCTAAGGAAAAATGTTTTTTATTTTTTTATTTTTTTGTGTGTTTTTGATACATCACCAAGTTGAGCACTGAACAGGGACATGTTTCGTTCCCAGCTTCCTTTCACACTGGTCAGTTCTGGGCACTGTCAGAGCCCAGGTGGTAACAGCTATGGGACAGCTGTTGCAGGGACAACGTGGTGGTAATTTGCAGTCCAGTTCCTTTATATAGCTTTGACTCCCTCTCCTCTTTCTCCCTTTTAGAAAGCAATTGCCCTGGAATGAGACACTGTGCAAAAGCAGCACGTGCCCTGTCTCCAACCTGCGCTGCTCATTTTCCAGCTTTCATCTATGCGGTGTCTCTCTGCTATGTGTTATCATATATCCACGCTCCTCCTTTGGCTGACAGTGATCATGAGCTAAACTGAATGCACTGTGGAAGTATTTAGCAATTGACAGTCATGACACCTTTCTGAGAATGCCAAAAGCTCATCTTTCAGATGTAAAACCAAGTGGTTAATGAGTCTTTATCATCTGAAGGGCTCGTGCTATCCTAGAGGCTTTTTCCTAAGCTGGAGACGCTTCGTGCTAGGTGGAATACAGACACACAGTGGGAGCTTGTCAGTCTGCTTGCAGCTCAACAAACTGGAGCACAAGGGTGGAAAAAACACAGATGATATCCTAGATTCACAGCCTGATGATTAAATAACTTTCCCTTGGCTCCTGCAGCAGGTCCATGGGCAGATCCGTGCAATGAATCTGCATTTCTTGCTTGTCAGTTTCATCCTATGACCCACAGGCTCACCTGGCCGCTCCTGTCAGCATGGGAGCGTGGGAATGAAGACTAATAATTTTAGCCAAGCCAGCAGAATTGCAAAATGATATGAGTTGTGTTTACCACACTGCCAGCGTTGAGTTCCCTGGTCATCCTCCTGTTAATTGACAGTAATACTGGAGCAGTCAGTTCGAGAAAAATTACTTGCTCTGCCCTCTTCATGGAGCATCCTCCAGCTATTTTGTTGGTAGATGCTGCAAGACTGCCCTTGGTATTTGATTATATTTTGAAATTAGTTTAATTTAATTTAATTTATTAAATGAAGAGATGCAAATGAGAAAAGATGAAAAGAAAACATTAGCTATTTTTTTCTTAATTGGATTTACTTTTTGTGCTTATCATTTATTTCCTTCCTCTTTGTCCACGGCAGAAAAGTGGATGCGTTCATCCCAGAAAATATCATGCTAGATCCTCTCTGTCTAGTGGATTTTGCTTTACACCAGATCAGGATTTGGCTTATAACCACATAACTCCCTCTGTCCCCACTAATAGTGGTGTGTTCCTGCAAGCCTCTAATTCTCAAAAGGCCTGCCAGGCTGTAGCAAGCAAGTCCTGGTGGCTGGATCCTGCTGAGAAAACACTTTCCATGCAAGGGTTGCCTGTTCACATTTTCCTTTTCTTCTGGTGGCCTGATCTTCCTCCGTGAGATCTTCTTGCTCTTGCTTTCTCCTGGTTAGCAGGAGGAAGATGCTGAGTGGGCGAGAGTCAGCCCTGGTTGCTGTACTTGCCTTGTTGGTATCTCCTGCAGCATCCAGCAGGGTCTCCCTTGGAGCCTGCATGCTCCCGGTGGACAAAGTTATGATGAGTCCTGAGACTTTTTTTAACCCTTTTGCATTCTGGCTGTAAATTTGTCATAATTTGGAATATACATTGCAGAAGCAGACAGACCTCGAAAAGAGGGGAACGGATGTTTGATTGTCACCAATTTTGAAAGCTCCCCTGGTAGCTGTGAAATTGGTGTCAGCTCCTGTTACTGGTGTAACAGGGCTGATGTGTTCCCTCGGCAGAGGTAGATCCCCACGTCTGCTTTATCCACGAGATGGATGACATAAAGCAGCTTGCTTTGCAGAGAATGTTTTATGCCACCTTCAATCTGAAGTGTGTTTCTGTAGTCTGCCAAAACACTTTGGTGTGAATTTCTCGTTAGGTCAAACGTACGTTTGGAAGCCTTGATCAGTGCGGCAGGGAAAGATCTGTCTCTGCTAGGAAGGCTGGTGCAGACATTGATATAATCCTATTAGCAGTCCCATGCATCTCAGCACGCGTGCACCGTGTGTAACTGGAGGACAGCTCAGAAACTCGATAGCACAAGGACTGGAGAAAGGAGCTGGCTTTATTGTCTGTGTCTGTATCTATCATCTGCTTGCCTGCCTGCCGTATTTCCAAGATGTGATAGCCAGCCTCTGTAACTGAGATCTTTAGCACCAGCTAATGGATCCAAAAGCCTCCATCACCAGCAACTTTAATAGGAAAGGGGCACCGAGCTCTTTTTTAGAATTCCTGCGGGTTTCATCTCACGTCAGCGTTTCCCTCTGAGGATTCGCCGTGCTGTGTCCATGCACATGGGTGCAATTTCCTTAAGCTGATGGAGTCGTGTGGTTTTATAGTGTTAAACGTTGCCTCGGGAGAATCTCTGAAGGTTAGCTCTGTCATTTCTGGGTCAGTGACATTTTGCAAATACACCATATCAAATTAGAGTGGTCTTTCCATGTGATGATCCCTGTTCATAGCAAAATAGTAACCTGAGCCAAGGTGTGTTTCTTCTTCTTTTCTGGCTTCAGGATAATCACTTTTCTTTTTCTTTTTCTTTTTTTTTTTTTTTTTTTTTTTTGACAGAGGCATCTGCAAGCTCAGAAAATTTTAAGTAGCTTTCTATAGCTTTCTGAAAGGCTATGCAACATCACAAAGGTGATGGGCTACGAAGGTGAGCACAGTAAGCCTCACAGATCCCTGGGGAGTCCAAGAAAATAGTCTCCTGGTCTTATTCAGAGGGAAACTGAGGCACAAAAATGTTCATAAGATGTAATGAATCACAATGGCTGGGCTGCCCTGAAGGCTTCCTGCTGAATCCCTTCTTTCCAAATAAACCACAAAGACTGCATGCCCTCCCTCCTTTCCTCTGGAAATAGACATATAGTGCAGAAATTCACTTCACAGAATTGTATGTCCTTAATAAAATTCAGCTCCAGTTATGACCCCGTGAGATGATTAGTGAATTAGACTTCTTAATTAGCATTTTGCATAATTCATGGCAATTACAACATTCTCATGGATATGATTGTCAAGGTGCAGATGTGCAAACGTGCAGCTATAATTTTCTCATCTAAATAACTCTTTTGGTGAAACCTCTAATTTTTTACAACTCTATTGTGCAAGGGCCATTATTCCTGTTGTTATTTTTAAGGCATTAGAAAATGGATGTGAATCTCACTTCAGCTTCAATCATTGCAACCAACTGTTTTTCAGAAGCTTTAAAAAACTGTCATAAAAGTTTGCTCCTGGGTGAGAATTAGGCATTTGAATTTTCTGAAGGGCCTCTACTACCCAGGCTTTAAACATCCAGCAGGGAATTGTATTGCAGTTTTTCAGCTACAATGGTAAAACAAAAACTAAATCCAGCATGTGCACGAGCCAGGATTTATATGGCTGGATTGTTAACAGAATTGAGCTCCCATTCCTTCTTCAGCTGGGGACAGATTTCCAAGTCTTTGTGCTTTGAAGATCCTTTCCTTTTGTCAGAAACATGTAAACTGCTGCATCTCTGAGGGCTAGCTTTGGGTACAGAACATCTGCCAGGTACACAGCATGGCAGCTAAATGGAGAAGGTTGGTCGTGGCAGTGTTAGGACTCCCAAACTTCGCAAAATACAGTCATTTAGAAACCAAACACGGTGGCACAGGAAGCAGTGAGGAGCCAGATTTTCAGAACACAGTTGCTACCAAATGCATTCCCAGGTACAGCTTGTATCTTAAAAAAAATTGTTGGGCTCCAACTGACAAATTTGAATTTCTAGTTCCTTCATTAAATGCCTACACAGACGGTATTAAATGTAATTAATTTTACTTTCATAATTACAATCTAATATGCAAATCCATTTACAGTATTCCATTCTATTAAAGGTACAAATCAAAATGATAATTTCTAAATAAAAGTTATGAATTTCCTTAAATGAAAGGCATTTGTAATTTCCCATAGGAAATTTGAATCACTTTTAGATTTGTAGTCACAGAAAATGGAGGAATTTTTATAGAGTCAAGACCTGATGAGGAGAAACAGCAACTCCTACATTCTTGTTGCAGGTGAAGGCACTTGGAGGAACGTGGACACATCATTTTTTAGCAACTGGCCTTTCCTAACAGCATCCCCCAGAGGACTGGCTTGCAAAACCTTAACAGTGCATTTCTAACGGGAATGCTTAACCCAAAAGACTTGCTTTCTTTTCGGGGCCTTGTCTGTCTATCAAACTTGAAGGGAAATCAGTTGCCCTTTTGGGCAACCAGAAAATGGGTCGGAGCTTGATTGTCCTACCCCTAACGGTAGGACTTTCTCACCCCATTGATATTGTCCCCTGAAAATGTGTTGAGGACTCTGTCTTGCCTTTTGCGTGTTCCACAAAACAGTGTTCCTGAAACAAAGAATCAGATTTAAAAAAAAAAAAAAAAGTAATTTTTCACTTTTCCAAAGTGAAATGTTGAAGAAGCTTCTTACCTGTTTTTGGATGGATGAATGTTTAAAATTGTCCACCTCCGCCTTTAGTGGACTAAAAAAAAAAAAAAAAAAACAAGAGTGAAACTAAACTAAGCATTTTGTTCCCCAGCACAGGAAGAACAATGAATGAGAATTACTAACCTCAGAAGAGAGTTAGAGGACAAAGGAATCCAGCCTTCCTCCCAGTGAACACGGTGGCAGTTTTGCCTCTGGCGAAAATTAGGGAAGCATTGAAACAAAACTTCTTTTTTATTTCTTTATTTCTTTTTTTTTTTTTTTTTTCTTGACAGTAAGAACCTTTTCGTGTTAGCAAGAACATTTATGAATTTGAGTCAAACCTTTTAGCTGAAAGAGGGTAAGGTTGATTAGAATTTAGGAAAGCTTGAAATATTTTCAGGTTCTCTTATCTAAATAACATTTCGCTTAAGTTAATATCTGATTTTTAAAGGGGAAAAAAAGATCTCCTCCCATAGAGGACAGGCTTTTGTTTCATTGGACTGAAATACTTTGGCAAATCGAGAGTGCGTTATACTTCCCTCAAAGTGAGAGGAAGAGACCCAGAGGGAAAGGGAATTGGTTTCTGTTGACCACGGGTGTTTCGGTTTTGTTTTTGTCAGCCAGAGAACTAATTCTCTCAATTTAATACTTACCGCAGGAGTGGACCAGACATATAAAGCCAAAGGAAAAGTGTTTGAAACACTAAATTATACAGTAATTTGATGCAGTTTCTGTCAGGAGCCTTGAAAAATCTTATCACGAGCAAACAGTTCAAGAAAAAATAAATAAGCGATGGCTTCCAACTAAAATCCGTCACTCTGGATTGATCAGAGCAGTCCACTGTCTTGCTCCAATTCCCATTCAGTTCCTCTCTGAACTAAGACATGCTGGGGGAAGTTTTCAATGTCACAGAGGACATGACATGCCATGAGCACCCTTTGGGTGTTTCATGGTCCTTGGAAAACCATCCCAGATCCATGCCCAGTGTAAAACGTGGCCCTAGAAGGCTTCTGGTGTCAACCCAAGCATCATGCCAGGAGTGGTGTCACCTCTGTGGGGCTGGAGATGTTTTACAGGTCCAGAACATGCTGGTCTACTGCAGTCCCTTTGCTGAAGACGTAGCTTCAATGCTTATATTATAAAGCCACCACCCAAGGATCTCCAGCTTAAGTGTTCACAACTTGCTGAAAGGGCTGGACCACATCCCACTCTTCGTTTGTTTGCATCTCTCTGCATCTCTTCAAGTCTAGAGGACCCAAAACTTCTGTGCAAGCTGGGTAGTTGTGAGTAGATGTGTCTGGCTGGTGGTGGACAGAGTTAACAAGCTGAAAAAATGGCTTTTCTTCAGCCAGCAGAGTAGCACGGTAAGGTAGTCTATAGGGCCAGATCCTTTTAGAATCACAGAATCATCTGGGTTGGAAGAGACCTCTAAGATCGCCTAGTCCAACCTCTGACCTAACACTGACCAGTCCTCCACTAAACCATATCACTAAAGTCTACATCTAAACATCTTTTAAAGACTTCCAGGGACGGTGACTCCACCACTTCCCTGGGCAGCCCATTCCAGTGCCTAACAACCCTTTTGGTAAATAAGTTTTTCCTAATAACCAACCCAAACCTCTCCTGGCACAACTTTAGCCCATTCCCCCTTGTCCTACCACCAAGGGGGAATCCTGAGTAGTCCTGGCTTACACAACAAACGTCTCACGGCTGTCCCCCGTCAGTGTGTTCCCCAGGGGAGTTCCTGCCCTCTGTGTTTTCCTGAGTGCTCCTAGGACATAATCGTTTGACTGTGAAATAACATCTCTTGGAGCCTCTGGCTCATGAAAATAACACCACACTTTTTCCGTGCTGGAATACACATGCTGGAGGAGAGGCTGTGTGACAAGTTATCACCTAATGCATTCCTCAGCTGGAGCTAGGAATTATCGTGCTGTGCTCACATTTGCTTTGTTTATAGTGCTGTAGGTTTTGGTCTCCTGTGCTGTACGTGTTCAGTTTGCTGTGCGTTAGCAGAGGGTTTTGTGGTTGTCGCTCTGTATGGGAGGCAAATGTAGCATGGGGTGTTTGGGGTTTAGCGCCTTTTCATGGTTTCTTCCAAATGTGGGATGACGGCGAGATCACCTCAGAAGTATTTCTTGTATAATGTTCCCCAAATTTTGTTTTCCTTCCCAAACTGACAATATTTGATAAACTTTTTGTCAAATTTATTTCAGAAACTGCAATTCAAATGAAAACTACTTGACTGAGGGATACGATGCTCAAGGTCTGATAAGGCTTTCCTGCCTATAATCACCACTATGGAATCAGCCAATAATTAAATATGAAAAGAAAGCTTCAGAACCTATTTAGCCCACGTTTTGAACGCGCTGGCATCCAGTGGCCACAGCCCCTGCCAGTCCATCCCCACCAGTCCTCCAGAGACCTTTGCTCAGATGTGCCTCCCTCAGGACTAGAAAATAGAGAGGAGGCTGACAATGATGAAATGTAGAGAGTATGTTT